>NC_086321.1:280624709-281224709 GCF_036172605.1 Pelobates fuscus | reverse complement strand
CGGATGCCACTAGGGGAATTGAAGATCCGGTGCTGGAGGCAGCCTTTGAGAACTGTTCAAGAACGGTTTAACCCCTTCAGGTAAGAAAGCACACTGGACCTTGTGGCACCATAACCACTTCATTTCAACGATGTGGTTATGGTACCTAGAGATTTTCTTTAATATTGAGAAACGCTACAGAAAGTGTTGAATTTATATAGATGCCAAAAGAAAAAAATTGTAACATACAACACTGTGTGAATATGTACTGTGGGTGTTTATTCAATGCCCACTTAGATAGACTTAAGTGTCTTTTTTATATATATATATATATTTTAAATTCTTTATTTTTGACGTGCAGGTGATTACAACGCATATACAGGCGCTACAACAGCGTGCTCTTATATTTAGACATAGGCTAAACAGTGGTTAAGTGTCTTTTTTAATGGAACACTGTAACCCCTGCATCCCTGCTGTAATGGTTATGAGGCATGAAGTGCCCTGGCTCCATGCAACAATAAGATATCATCACCCTTTTTCATTCGGTTTGACAATCTGTCTGCCATATCCAGACTTCTCTAGCAGAAGAAGCTTGATTGCTCTGTAGAGCATAGAAAGACCATGCAGAACTGCCTTCATTGACTGTGAGCATTGGCTGAGCACCCACAGCCAACAAGCGCAATCCTACATTTGACATTCTTTACCCTACAGTGACATCAAGCTTCGTCTGATAGAGAACCCATGCAAGTTGTCAAACCATGCTAAAAAAGTTGGATATCTCACTATAGGGGAGTGTCAATGTACTCTTGGTATCATAGAGTGGTTATGGTACTTGTAGTGTTCCTTTTTAACCCCTTAAGGACCAAACTTCTGGAATAAAAGGGAATCATGACATGTCACACATGTCATGTGTCCTTAAGGGGTTAAAGGATCACTCCAGACACCTAAAGCACTTTAGCTTGCTGAAAAGCTTTGTGTAAATAGTGAGTACATTTTGAAAAAAGTGAAGATTTCAATTTGTAAATGAACCTGTCTACACTCCCAAGACAGTCGATCAGACTAGTTCTTTTACTTCCTGGTTTGGTTAGTTCAGTGGAGCTAAACTCAAGAGGCAACAACTGCCAAGAGCACCTACCTTGCAAAGACTTCTTATTGGGGATAGAAGGGGAGGGCTTGTAAATGCTGCAGACAGGAGAACTGCAGGTTTTGCAAGTTGTTTTTAGACATACCCAAAAGAAAAAATGCATAGTTTAATGTGTCCAAATTTGTATTTGGGGTATATGTACTAAACAGTAATTTAAAAAAAAAAATTGGGGGGCAGTGGAGTATCCCTTTAAGCCTGTGTTTAAGAAGCATTGTGTGCATTTTATATAGCAAATTATATGTACATTTTCCAGAAAATTACAAATGCTACACTGCAAATCACAACACCTAACTTAATTAAGTCAATCTCAGTTGCCACATGGTTAACTATACATAACCTTAATATATTTATATTTAGTGAGCAGTAAACCAAAAAGCTGGATTCACTTTTGAACAAAGATCTATAAAATTTATAAATTGGGTTGCTACTCTTCATCATTAAAGTACCAGAGCTAGGAAGAGGCTCTAGATCTATATTGGTAGAATTGAAATTCTGAATGCTTGCTCCAAATTAATATAATGTTGAAATAAACCCTTGCTGGGCAGGAACGTATGGAATATGCACAGTGGGAGGACCGGGATTGTTTGAAGAATGTTAGCCGCTCCTGGTCTCTGTTGAAGCTTTAGATTTATAGTAAATAAATGAAATCCATAGAATATTTTATTTTCTATTTGATCAAATTGAATGCGTTATCTGCATAATATATTAAAAATAGGAGGTCAAATCCAATCTGGAGTGTCCTGTGACAATTTGTGTGAAGTACAAAGACATATCACATTGAAGAGTTCCAAAGATCACACTCAAAAAATGCAGATTTTGAGTACAATCCAGAAAAACCACTCAGATAAATGCTAAAACAAGGATACTGCAGATACCAATACTGTAATAACTGAGACTGATATTTACTCATTTGCTGTGAGCTTCCTTCACAAGATTCTGTAAGAATCTTTTCCTATTGACCGTGTCGCAATGAACAACTGAAATAAACCAGAAAATAAACTTGAAATAATATATCCTTCCTGTAAACACAATCTCTGTATAGGCTAAATTTTTTATTTTTTTTATAAAATAAAAAACAAAAAACACAAAACCCCAGCAATGCTATTTATTTCCTGGCAGTCAGGGGCCACCCCACTGTTTAGTAAGTATATAAAGGAAAAAAATCCAATAAACAAACCCCGCAGATTTACTGCACACATAAATAACTTCACTTAAATGTACATCGCTAAAATCATTAAACCTTAATATCAGGGACTGCAACCAAATCAATACAGCGAGGCATTATCCTAGTGTTGTCAATGGGAATGATCAAAATTACCCTTGTGGAGCCCAATTTGAGATTAATTCAGGGACACCAGTGCACTTAAGAAGCATGACATTGTTTCACTTAGCACAGTGTGAGATTGTTTTTTCTTCACAGTGTTTTAGTAATTGTGTTATTACATATTTTAAACATGCATCAAAGACTCTTACAATATAAATGGCTAAACAGGGCAGGCTTATGAGCATTTGATAGAATGAAAATTTCGTTTTTGGTGAAAACCTCTTTGGTTTTGTTGTTCTAAACTATTTCGTGCAGCATGTTAAAGGCCAAGTTAGTTCCTTACTTAGTTTCGTAAAGAACGGTGGACGTAAAACAAAACAAATTACATAATTTTCTCTGGTTTTGTAAAGGAAAGCATTTTTTTTTTTATGCATTAAAAATAAATAAAAATTCTTGTTTAAATAGTACATTTTTTTTCTATTACGTTGGAATGATGAAAAACATCATTTATCCCTCCAACACTTTGACTTCTGGATGAATGCCTATACAATTTGCCAGCTTTTTGTAGCAAGCCATTATGAAAATACTAGGATTCAGAACAATAGCCCTCTCTTAATGGGAAAAAAAAATCCTAAAAGCTTACATTCTACTCTTAATTGATGGAAACTGGTTTGAGTCCGCTAGAATTGATGATTATTCTAGGCAAATATTTGCTTTCCCAACACCTCAAGCAGCAAAGAAACAAGTAACATAATTAGTAAAAAAAAAAAATTAACCAGTCAGCATAAAGATGGGCTTGTAAACTCCCCCCCCAAAAAAAACCCTTCCTCTTTCTTTGTTGAGGATGATCAGAAGATCAGCACATTCCAAGAATGTTAGAACAGATCATAAACAGCAGAAGAGGAATTCATGGCATCCAAGGTAATTCAGATTAAAATGAAAAGAAAAGAGTAAACTGTATAAGGTATCACACACATCTACATTGCCAATCAAAGTAACACAATTGTGCAATATATACCACAAAATAAACTACAAAAATAAAAACCACCCCTCCCAAGAAAAAAGCATTATAGACTTAGCCATGTCAAAAATAATTAAAAGAAAACAGAGGGACAGGAAAGTAAAAAAGTGTGGGGGGAATTATTTTGACTCCTGTCTTTAATAACATTTAGATTATTCAAACACCAAGCCTGAGAGTAGAATGTAAGCTTTTAGGATTTTTATTTCCCATTAAGAGAGGGTTAGTGTTCTGAATCCTAGTATTTTCATAATGGCTCTCTACTAAAGACTATTGTAACCCTCTCCTAATTGGTCTTCCCAAAAGCCGTATTGCCCGCTACAGTCTGTAACGAATGCCGCCGCCAGACTGATTTTCCTCCCTAGTGGGTCCTCTCACACCTCACCCCTCTGTCAGTCCTTACATTAGCTTCCTGTATCCTATAGGAGTCAATTCAAAGTGCTAACCCATACCTATAAATTACTGAATAATCTTAGCCCCTCTTATATCTCCTCACAGATATCTCCTCATAGGTATGTCCCTTCTCGGTCTCTCCGCTCTGCCCGTGACCTTCTTCTGTCCGCTGCTCGCACCCGTACGGCCAACTCGCGCTTGCAGGACTTCTCGCGGGCGGCTCCCTTCCTATGGAATAGCCTGCCTACCGCCATCGGACTCTCCCCTACTCTTCAATCATTTAAGAAGTGCCTTAAAACTCATTTCTTTAGGAAAGCCTATGGCCTCCCAGACTAACCTCTACCTCACACACATGTCTCTTGCTCTCTTCTAAAGGGCAGCACTCTACTCTCTCCTCCAGCTCTGCTTCACTCCCACCTAATTTGACTGCAATTTCCTGTCCTAATGTGTTTTATACCCCACCTCCTATAGACTGTAAGCTCGTTTGAGCAGGGCCCTCTTCAACCTATCGTTTCTGTAAGTTTTCTTGTAATTGTCCTATTTATAGTTAAATCACCCCTCTAATAATATTGTAAAGCAATACGGAATATGTTGGTGCTATATAAATGGCGATAATAATAATAATAATAGAATAATCCTCAAGTTTACATTTTTATAGCCTAGAACAGTGATGGCGAACCTTTTTGAGCCCGAGTGCCCAAACCGCAATACATGCCAACTTTTTTTTCCCTCAAAGTGCCAACATGGCAATTAAACCTGAATACTGAGGTTTACGTTTAGAAAAAACTACTCGTACAGTTAACAACTTTTTGTTTTAAAAGAAGAACACAACAGAGTTAAATTATAAAAATTTTAAATAATGATATAAATTAAGCTTATATTTATTAGTATCTCCCACAAATGCAATACATACACACAGACTGCTGAACACATTCAGACACCAACTGCTTAATACATACACACACCGAGACACAGACAGACTGCTAAATACACACACAGTCCACTAAATACACGCACACTGCTGAGTACACAGTCCGCTAAATACATGCACAATGCTGAGTACACAGTCTGCTCAATACACGCATGCAGTCTGCTGAATACACACACACACACACACACACACACAGCTGAATACATAAAGATTGCTGAACACACACACATATACTGCATTGAGGGGTGCAGTGTATGTGTCTGTGTGTAATGCTGTGTGTGTGGGGGGTTGGGGTGCTGTGTGTGTGTGGGGGGTTGGGGTGCTGTGTGTGTGTGTGGGGTTGGGGTGCTGTGTGTGTGTGGGGGGTCGGGGTGCTGTGTGTGTGTGTGGGGGGTTGGGGTGCTGTGTGTGTGTGTGGGGGGTTGGGGTGCTGTGTGTGTGTGTGGGGGGTTGGGGTGCTGTGTGTGTGTGTGGGGGGTTGGGGTGCTGTGTGTGTGTGTGTGTGGGGGGTTGGGGTGCTGTGTGTGTGTGTGGGGGGGGTTGGGGTGCTGTGTGTGTGTGTGTGTGTGGGGGGTTGGGGTGCTGTGTGTGTGTGTGGGGGGTTGGGGTGCTGTGTGTGTGTGTGGGGGGTTGGGGTGCTGTGTGTGTGTGTGGGGGGGGTTGGGGTGCTGTGTGTGTGTGGGGGGGAGGGGTTGGGGTGCTGTGTGTGTGTGGGGGGGGTTGGGGTGCTGTGTGTGTGTGTGGGGGGGAGGGGTTGGGGTGCTGTGTGTGTGTGGGGGGGAGGGGTTGGGGTGCTGTGTGTGTGGGGGGGGTTGGGGTGCTGTGTGGGGGGGGGTTGGGGTGCTGTGTGTGTGGGGGGGGGTTGGGGTGCTGTGTGTGTGGGGGGGGGTTGGGGTGCTGTGTGTGTGTGGGGGGGGTTGGGCTGCTGTGTGTGTGGGGGGGGTTGGGCTGCTGTGTGTGTGGGGGGGGGTTGGGCTGCTGTGTGTGTGGGGGGGGGTTGGGCTGCTGTGTGTGTGTGGGGGGGGGTTGGGGTGCTGTGTGTGTGTGTGGGGGGGGGTTGGGGTGCTGTGTGTGTGTGTGGGGGGGGTTGGGGTGCTGTGTGTGTGTGTGGGGGGGGTTGGGGTGCTGTGTGTGTGTGTGGGGGGGGTTGGGGTGCTGTGTGTGTGTGTGGGGGGGGTTGGGGTGCTGTGTGTGTGTGGGGGGGGGGTTGGGGTGCTGTGTGGGGGGTTGGGGTGCTGTGTGGGGGGTTGGGGTGCTGTGTGGGGGGGGGGGTTGGGGTGCTGTGTGTGTGTGGGGGGGGTTGGGGTGCTGTGTGGGGGGGGGTTGGGGTGCTGTGTGTGTGTGTGTGGGGGGTTGGGGTGCTGTGTGTGTGTGTGGGGGGTTGGGGTGCTGTGTGTGTGTGGGGGGGGTTGGGGTGCTGTGTGTGTGTGGGGGGGGGTTGGGGTGCTGTGTGTGTGGTGGGGGGGTTGGGGTGCTGTGTGTGTGGTGGGGGGGGTTGGGGTGCTGTGTGTGTGGTGGGGGGGGTTGGGGTGCTGTGTGTGTGGTGGGGGGGTTGGGGTGCTGTGTGTGTGGTGGGGGGGGTTGGGGTGCTGTGTGTGTGGGGGTTGGGGTGCTGTGTGTGTGGGGGTTGGGGTGCTGTGTGTGTGTGTGTGGGGGGGTTGGGGTGCTGTGTGTGTGTGGGGGGGTTGGGGTGCTGTGTGTGTGTGGGGGGGTTGGGGTGCTGTGTGTGTGTGTGTGGGGGGGTTGGGGTGCTGTGTGTGTGTGTGTGGGGGGGGTTGGGGTGCGCTGTGTGGGGGGGTTGGGGTGCTGTGTGTGTGTGTGTGGGGGGGGAGTTGGGGTGGTGTGTGTGTGGGGGTTGGGGTGCTGTGTGGGGGTAGGGTGCTGTGTGTGTGGGTAGGGTGTTGTGGGTAGGGGTGGTAGGGGTGCTGTGGGTAGGGGTGGTAGGGGTGCTGTGTGTGTGTGGGGGGGAGGAAAGGGTAGGGGGGTAGGGGTGTTGTGGGTAGGGGTGCTTTGGGTAGGGGTGCTGTGGGTAGGGGCGACAGGGGTGCTGTGGGTGTGGGGTTAGGGGTGCTGTGGGTGTGGGGTTAGGGGTGCTGTGGGTAGGGGTTCTGTGGGTAGGGGGGTAGGGGTGATGTGGGTAGGGGTAGGGTAGGATGAGTTGAAGAAGCATTAATATTTTTTTTTAACATATTAAATATTTATGAAATCAGTATCCCCCCCCTTCCCTTCTTCTTACCTTTGGTGAAGGGGAGGGGGGGAACACAGCCATCCCTGATGGTCCGGTGGTGGTATGCAGGACAGGAGGACAGGTCCTGCAGCTCTCCTGTCCTCCCGCGCGATGCTGTGTGGAGCGTTGCCATGGTAACACGCAGCAACACTCCACACAGCTCGCGGGAGGACAGGAGAGCTGCTTCCTCGATCCCTCCCGACACGGAAGCAGAGTAGGCACCTGCCGTTTCGGGCAGGCTCTGCAGTGATGGCAAACCTATGGCCGCGTGCCCACAGAAAGGGCCCGGCGTTCCACCTGTGGCACACGTGCCATAGGTTCGCCATCACTGGCCTAGAAGCTAGAAACAAAGGAGTAAGAGGCACGCAAATGGGGACAAAAGTAAAACGTCTGAAAAGTAAATTCCCGTGACCATTTTGCCGTTAACAACAAGCCACCCATGTCCATGGCTGCCCACCGACCAATTGAGCCACCATAGAAGCAGATACCAGTTTAAATGGGCAAACACACAGGATTAAAAGTTGACCATGCGGGAGGAGCGCAATGATGACATAATTGAATGTAACAACACAGACCGGGAGCCCCACGGAAACATGACCTATCTTGGAAATACGGTAAAAAAACTAAGAGTTAGACTTGGTCTGCTGAAAAATAGCAAAAGAGATACCCTTGGGGGTCAAAGAAAAAGAGTAAACTTCGAAACATCAGAAACTTGACAGAATGAAACCACCAGATAGAGAGGGAGGGCCAATTGTGCCAATTACTGACGTATCAACAACAGATTATTATTCGTCCATTCTTCCAAAAAAATGGACAACTGTGGTAACATACAAAAAAGAAGAGCAGCGAGAGGGAGGAGGTTTAGCCTAGTGAATCCCGTGGAGAAGACAGGACACGTGCCACAGAGATAGCCGAACGGAATTGCCCTGTAGATTTTGCCTTGGAAAAAAAGGTAGGATAGAAAATGTAAGACTTACCACAACATTGACCATAAAGGAATCCAACATGTTATCGGCAGGACTGTCATGCATTGCCATTTTAGAAGATGAAGAGTTTGCAGAATCATAGAGAAGGGGTAAAACAATATGCTCCCGACAATTTGCCATGTCTGCAGAAATGCATGCATCGACAAGCTGAGAGAATCTTGTAACCAGCTGAAAAAAAATTTTGACAGGCAATTTGCCCTGGACATGACTAAATCCAGATGGAGGAGGCCCAAACAATTTTTCAGGGGGTGAAAAAAACATCTGGATGGAACCTCTAATCCAGACCTGCACAACTTTGCAGTAGGATAAGGTCAAAAATAAAATAGGCTAAACTTCTTCAGGCCACAGACAGGTTTTTAGCGCCTCACTTTCCAAGTAAAGGTATAAAATTGCATATAAAATACAGATACACACAAACACTGACAGACATGCAGATACAGACAAACATACAGATACACAAACAGATATAGGCACAGACATAAAGATATGCACACAGACAGACATACAGATACAGACAAACACACGGACAGGCAGACATACAGGTACACCCATACAGATTTATACATACTGACAGACATACAGATACACACACACACTGACATACAGATACACACCACATATGAACAGACATACAGATATACACAGACAGACATACAGATATACACAGACAGACATACAGATATACACAGACAGACATACAGATATACACAGACAGACATACAGATATACACAGACAGACATACAGATATACACACACAGACAGACATACAGATATACACAGACAGACATACAGATATACACAGACAGACATACAGATATACACAGACAGACATACAGATATACACAGACAGACATACAGATATACACAGACAGACATACAGATATACACAGACAGACATACAGATATACACAGACAGACATACAGATATACACAGACAGACAGATATATACAGATATACACAGACAGACAGATATACACACACAGACAGACAGACAGATATACACACACAGACAGACAGACAGATATACACACACAGACAGACAGACAGATATACACACACAGACAGACATACAGATATACACACACAGACAGACATACAGATATACACACACAGACAGACATACAGATATACACACACAGACAGACATACAGATACAAACACACAAACACACAAACACACACACACACACACAGACATACAGACATACAGATACGCACTCAGACATACACAGACAGACATACAGATACACACTACACATGAATAGACATACAGATACACACAGACTGGCAGACATACAGACACACACAGACTGGCAGACATACAGACACACACAGACTGGCAGACATACAGACACACACAGACTGGCAGACGTACAGACACACACAGACTGGCAGACGTACAGACACACACAGACTGGCAGACGTAGAGATACACACAGACTGGCAGACATACAGACACACACAGACTGGCAGACGTACAGACACACACAGACTGGCAGACGTACAGACACACACAGACTGGCAGACGTAGAGATACACACAGACTGGCAGACGTAGAGATACACACAGACTGGCAGACGTAGAGATACACACAGACTGGCAGACGTAGAGATACACACAGACTGGCAGACGTAGAGATACACACAGACTGGCAGACGTAGAGATACACACAGACTGGCAGACGTAGAGATACACACAGACTGGCAGACGTAGAGATACACACAGACTGGCAGACGTAGAGATACACACAGACTGGCAGACGTAGAGATACACACAGACTGGCAGACGTAGAGATACACACAGACTGGCAGACGTAGAGATACACACAGACTGGCAGACGTAGAGATACACACAGACTGGCAGACGTAGAGATACACACAGACTGGCAGACGTAGAGATACACACAGACTGGCAGACGTAGAGATACACACAGACTGGCAGACGTAGAGATACACACAGACTGGCAGACGTAGAGATACACACAGACTGGCAGACGTAGAGATACACACAGACTGGCAGACGTAGAGATACACACAGACTGGCAGACGTAGAGATACACACAGACTGGCAGACGTAGAGATACACACAGACTGGCAGACGTAGAGATACACACAGACTGGCAGACGTAGAGATACACACAGACTGGCAGACGTAGAGATACACACAGACTGGCAGACGTAGAGATACACACAGACTGGCAGACGTAGAGATACACACAGACTGGCAGACGTAGAGATACACACAGACTGGCAGACGTAGAGATACACACAGACTGGCAGACGTAGAGATACACACAGACTGGCAGACGTAGAGATACACACAGACTGGCAGACGTAGAGATACACACAGACTGGCAGACGTAGAGATACACACAGACTGGCAGACGTAGAGATACACACAGACTGGCAGACGTAGAGATACACACAGACTGGCAGACGTAGAGATACACACAGACTGGCAGACGTAGAGATACACACAGACTGGCAGACGTAGAGATACACACAGACTGGCAGACGTAGAGATACACACAGACTGGCAGACGTAGAGATACACACAGACTGGCAGACGTAGAGATACACACAGACTGGCAGACGTAGAGATACACACAGACTGGCAGACGTAGAGATACACACAGACTGGCAGACGTAGAGATACACACAGACTGGCAGACGTAGAGATACACACAGACTGGCAGACGTAGAGATACACACAGACTGGCAGACGTAGAGATACACACAGACTGGCAGACGTAGAGATACACACAGACTGGCAGACGTAGAGATACACACAGACTGGCAGACGTAGAGATACACACAGACTGGCAGACGTAGAGATACACACAGACTGGCAGACGTAGAGACACACACAGACTGGCAGACGTAGAGACACACACAGACTGGCAGACGTAGAGACACACACAGACTGGCAGACGTAGAGACACACACAGACTGGCAGACGTAGAGACACACACAGACTGGCAGACGTAGAGACACACACAGACTGGCAGACGTAGAGACACACACAGACTGGCAGACGTAGAGACACACACAGACTGGCAGACGTAGAGACACACACAGACTGGCAGACGTAGAGACACACACAGACTGGCAGACGTAGAGACACACACAGACTGGCAGACGTAGAGACACACACAGACTGGCAGACGTAGAGACACACACAGACTGGCAGACGTAGAGACACACACAGACTGGCAGACGTAGACACACACAGACTGGCAGACGTAGAGACACACACAGACTGGCAGACGTAGAGACACACACAGACTGGCAGACGTAGAGACACACACAGACTGGCAGACGTAGAGACACACACAGACTGGCAGACGTAGAGACACACACAGACTGGCAGACGTAGAGACACACACAGACTGGCAGACGTAGAGACACACACAGACTGGCAGACGTATATAGACACACACAGACTGGCAGACGTATATAGACACACACTAACAGACATATATATATACACACACTAACAGACATATATATATACACACACTAACAGACATATATATATACACACACTAACAGACATATATATATACACACACTAACAGACATATATATATACACACACTAACAGACATATATATATACACACACTAACAGACATATATATATACACACACTAACAGACATATATATATACACACACTAACAGACATATATATATACACACACTAACAGACATATATATATACACACACTAACAGACATATATATATACACACACTAACAGACATATATATATACACACACTAACAGACATATATATATATACACACACTAACAGACATATATATATATACACACACTAACAGACATATATATATATACACACACTAACAGACATATATATATACACACACTAACAGACATATATATATACACACACTAACAGACATATATATATACACACACTAACAGACATATATATATACACACACTAACAGACATATATATATACACACACTAACAGACATATATATACACACACTAACAGACATATATATACACACACTAACAGACATACGGATTTATGCATACTGACAAACAGATACACACACACAAACACACACACACACACACACACATACATACATATTAACATGCAGGTCAAAATATACTCTTTTATGACCACCCTCCAGTTTCATACCTTTTGGGTGCTGAAGAGTGGATTTCCTGATGTTCAGTCTGCAGCCTGAGGCTGTTAGGAGTTAGGGACTGGCTACCACGGGCCGTATGTTGTGCAGGCCTGCTCCAATCGCTGGCATGTCACCAGTGACAGGAGAACAAATTCACTACTAGATTGTCTTGGCCCGGGAGATATTCTGCTCTGATGGAAAGATATCGGTCAAGGTAGTACTGATACAGATCTCGAGTGAGATCCCACAGAATTTTTACACTATAAACTTTATTTATATAGTTCACCACTGACAAGTTGTCAATCTGGAGAACCAGAGAGCAATGGTTCTTGCCTTTCTTGATGCTTCGAATGGAAAGGATCCCATAATCAATTCTAGGCAATTGATGACTAGATTCCGTTTGTCCAGAGTTCAGAGACCCAACCCATGGCCACGCCATCACACATTGCACCCTAGCCCAGGGAGCCTGCATCTGAACATAAACTGATTCTCCAAATAAATCTGCTACCTTTTAAAAATGAGACCCATGGGTATTCCTACTCTCTAGACCATTAGACGAGTGGATGGGAAAGGAACAAAAATTACTACATAAACTCACTTTAGCAGCCAGGAGAACCATGGCACAGATATGGCTCAAACATGACACCCCCCAAATAGAAGCTGTCATACACAAAAATAAGACACACGCATAATGAACCAACTAACAGCAAAAGTCAGAGGCATGATGAAATCATGTGAGAATATCTGGGAATTGTGGCTGGCTGGAGACTAGGGGGACTAGGGGAGCGGGAGCTGAGAAGGGAGACCATAAGCCCTCACACCCAGTAACAAGAATCCCAACCTTGGCCTCCCGGCACGCGAGGCAAAAAAACCTTGAAAGACATGAAGCCCCTGCTCGGCCCACCGTTTTGTATGTTACGCAATTCCTTCAATAGAGGCCTAACCAATGACAACGATAAATGACCCATGTACCCTAAACTCCGACCATGTATGCTCCACTATCTCTTTCACTTTCATCTACTCTTCTTACTTACCCTTACCCTCTCCTATTCCGCTTGTCATGCACATTGCTAACTTAAGAGTTTTGAAATGACAAGCTCTTCTGTAATTAAAAATGTTTACATGTTGAATGTTATATTGTATAAAATTCGGTGATGTCGGAAAGAAAGACTCCCATGCAGAAGAGTCGACTACACAAACCATTGCAAGGGAAGTCAACAGATGAACGCCACATGTACCATAAAACTATGTATAAGCATACTAATGTCATATACTGTTGCAATTGTCATGTACTACAACACACCCAAAATAAAGAATAAAAAAAAATCTGCTACCTTTGTACTTTGAGTGCCTGAATTACATTGCGTTTTACATCTATGTATGAGGTTTGCTAGTCTCAGGTCCAGCAACTCACCAGGTTTCATATGCATAAGATGAATGTGGATTCCTTCCTTCCTGATTACAGCTTAGATTCCAGCTCAAAGTCTGGGCAGGATCAAAATATCACCCTGCTGTTCTAAGTTTCCATATGTCTCAGACACCACTGCAGTTCTGTGGGTGACTGAGATGGCCTGGTCGTATGAAGTCATGGCCTATAGATTGTGTTCGTTTTAGGCATTGCATGGTGTGTAGGGGACCTGGAAATATAGCCTAAATTGATGAAGTCACAAAGTCAATCATCCAAGCCAGTGCCCAAAGTGCTATCTGTGGTATCCGAAGCATGCAGCAAATCTCTTTCGTGATTACCCCGATCTTTGAGTATGGAAGTTTAAGAACCATTTGCACTGGATCCACAGTAAACCCCAGGAACTGAACTGACTGAGCACAAATCTGAAATCCTGCAGCAGACGAACCTTCATGGTTGTGTCTCTACAGAGAGTCACTTGAACCTAAGCCATCAGGAGGATGTCATCCAGATAGACAATGCATCAGACCTCAGACATACTATGACAGATTTCAGTAGTTTGGTTAAGCACCAAGCGGACAAGCTGAGGCCAAAGAGAAGGCATGTAAATTGCCACACTTGGTCATTCCACCGAAATTGCAGGAAGCCTGTTTTCCTGATGAATTGGAACCATCAGATCTTTAAAGTCTAGATGTGAGAACCAATTGCCCTTGCAGAGTAAGTCTTGGTGATGATCAATGGCCTCCATCTTGAAGTGGTGGTAGATCACATATGCTATGAGGGCTCAGTCTTTCTTTTTCCACAATAAGAACATTTTGCTCAGAAAACAGGGAGAACCCATCGCCCTCACTATATCCCCTTTGTCCAAAGGCTGTCTAGTTCTGTGTGAACCAAATACTGTTTGTACTCAAGGATCCTAGGAGAGTGCCGCCCACTGTGGGAAAAAGTGAGGCAACCTGCCCGCAATTGGAATATTTGAGAGAGTGAAAAATCTGGGAGACCTATCCTGGGAGGATGGTGAGCCTCGTCCACGAGATGAACCACGTGGAAATAGTGAGCTTTGCTGGAATCTATAGGGTGATGTAGAGAAGGATTCAGAAAGTTGGTGCCTTGTGCCTGAGAAGTCCACCAATTTCAGATCCAGTTTAAATAGTGCTACTTTGCAGCATTCAGCAGCCGAGTTGGCAATGCCCAGTAAGCAGAGTGCAAGTTGTGCCCATTCACAGCAGAGAAACTGTACTCATTAGGGCACATGAGGTTCCTTATTTGCAGAGGCATTGTGGCCTTTCCAAGGGCCTTTGCAACTGGAACCAGGGAGTGGTGAGAAACCAAACCCCTATCTGGTGTACATTGAATCCTTTGGAATACAATTATGCATATTTTCTCGGCAATACCAATCAGATTGGACATGATTTTAACAGATAAAGCTGTGAAAGATTCAACAAATATAGAAATAAAAGCATTTGGATGGTCTGATCACAACACAGTCATCATTAACATAAAAAGCTCTTATAGCTTAAGACAAAGAAACTGGAGAATAAAAGATAACCTGCTTGATAATCCTACCAATATTCAAGAATTAAATGAAAAAACATCAAATTATTTTGAAGAAAATTGGAATAACGACACTAGTGCGGCCAATGTGTGGTGCGCTTTTAAATGTGTTACGAGAGGTTATTTAATTAAAATGGACTCTGAGCTAAATAAAACATGACAAATACACAACTCCAATCTATATATAGAACTACATAATGTAAATGTATTCAATGAAATTAACCCAAACTCTGAATATACAACTAAAATTATCAAAGTTAAATCACTGATCAAAGAATATTGAATAAATAGAGCTAATAAGCGTTACTTTATTTTAAACAGAAAGCATATTATATGGGCAACCAAACTAATAAACTTCTTATGAATTATCTAAGGAAAACAGAAGTAAAAGCTAGGATTTTGAACATTAATACAGCTAATTGCAACTTATTTAGTTCTGCAGGCATAGGTAATACTTTTTTGAAATATTACTTCTCACTATATAGTATTCCATGTCAAAAAAATAAGATACAAGAAATGAATAACTATCTTAAAGACATTAAACTTTCTTCTCCTAATTTAGAACAAAATTCTTATCTAGAATCTCCTTTCACTATAAAAGACGTTCAAACAGCTATTCTAAGGTTAAAATAAAAAAAATAAAAAAAAAATAAAAAAACAAGGAGGAATGGGTTTACCAGATATGCTTATATATCAACAAGCAAGCTTTTTAACTCGTATATCTCAAATTCAACTAGAGACTAATAAAATAGAAGAATTGTATTTAATCGAACAACAGTTAAATGGGAATCCCTAATTTAGAAATAACATTATGACTTTGAGAGAAACACAAAATATTGGTTACGGTATTGTACGTCTAGAATAATAGCTCCACTAATCAATGAATGGCTTAAATTTAAACAGAAAAATGGATTAAAGGATAAATGCCATATGGCTATGCCATTAGTAACTCCTGATTTTAATATGATAGATATGAAATTATCAAGAGGATTCCATAATTAAAACCTGAGAAATTCAAATCTGTATCAAACTTCTAAATTTATAGAAACGAATCAAATTATAGGAAATGCGATGCTTCCTTAAAGGATTTCTTCTCCATAATTAGAGCAAAACATGTTATTACTTATAATATGTATAAAAAATCTAGATTAAATGAAACAGCTCACTTAGATAACTTATTAAATAGTAGATCAAACAAGAAGATTGTTTGATCTACTATTTAATAAGTTATCTGTAACTTATCTGACTATCTGGAAAATAAAGCTCTAAATACAAAATGTAAAGCTTTTGAGAAGTGGGGGAAGGAGCTTTCAAAATTAATAGATTAAAAAACAATGGGCCGCATCTTGGATTCAAATTGGTAAAATCACTCATTGCTTAACAATTCAAGAGCTACATTACAAAATAGCATATAGATGGCACTACTCTCTGGTAAAACTATATAAAATTAAAGCCAAGGAAGATCCAACTTGCTGGCGATGCAAAAAAGAGCAAGCTGACCTAGTCCATATGTTGTGGTCTTGCGACAACATCAATACAATTTGGCTAATAATTTTTGGTTTGATTGCAGACTTAATTAAAATATTAAATGCCCGTACACCCGGAAATTGTGTTTTTACACTCTGATTTAGACTATATATCCTTTTTTGATATAGCTCTTATAGTTCAGATACTGATGGCAGTAAAGCTGATAATAGCAAAACAGTGGAAAAATTAAGAACTAATTGAGTGGTCTCATATACAGGGAGTGCAGAATTATTAGGCAAGTTGTATTTTTGAGGATTAATTTTATTATTGAACAACAACCATGTTCTCAATGAACCCAAAAAACTCATTAATATCAAAGCTGAATATTTTTGGAAGTAGTTTTTAGTTTGTTTTTAGTTATAGCTATTTCAGGGGGATATCTGTGTGTGCAGGTGACTATTACTGTGCATAATTATTAGGCAACTTAACAAAAAACAAATATATACCCATTTCAATTATTTATTTTTACCAGTGAAACCAATATAACATCTCAACATTCACAAATATACATTTCTGACATTCAAAAACATAACAAAAACAAATCAGTGACCAATATAGCCACCTTTCTTTGCAAGGACACTCAAAAGCCTGCCATCCATGGATTCTGTCAGTGTTTTGATCTGTTCACCATCAACATTGCATGCAGCAGCAACCACAGCCTCCCAGACACTGTTCAGAGAGGTGTACTGTTTTCCCTCCTTGTAAATCTCACATTTGATGATGGACCACAGGTTCTCAATGGGGTTCAGATCAGGTGAACAAGGAGGCCATGTCATTAGATTTTCTTCTTTTATACCCTTTCTTGACAGCCATGCTGTGGAGTAATTGGACGCGTGTGATGGAGCATTGTCCTTCATGAAAATCATGTTTTTCTTGAAGGATGCAGACTTCTTCCTGTACCACTGCTTGAAGAAGGTGTCTTCCAGAAACTGGCAGTAGGACTGGGAGTTGAGCTTGACTCCATCCTCAACCCGAAAAGGCCCCACAAGCTCATCTTTGATGATACCAGCCCAAACCAGTACTCCACCTCCACCTTGCTGGCGTCTGAGTCGGACTGGAGCTCTCTGCCCTTTACCAATACAGCCACAGGCCCATCCATCTGGCCCATCAAGACTCACTCTCATTTCATCAGTCCATAAAACCTTAGAAAAATCAGTCTTGAGATATTTCTTGGCCCAGTCTTGACGTTTCAGCTTGTGTGTCTTGTTCAGTGGTGGTCGTCTTTCAGCCTTTCTTACCTTGGCCATGTCTCTGAGTATTGCACACCTTGTGCTTTTGGGCACTCCAGTGATGTTGCAGCTCTGAAATATGGCCAAACTGGTGGCAAGTGGCATCTTGGCAGCTGCACACTTGACTTTTCTCAGTTCATGGGCAGTTATTTTGCGCCTTGGTTTCTCCACACGCTTCTTGCGACCCTGTTGACTATTTTGAATGAAACGCTTGATTGTTCGATGATCACGCTTCAGAAGCTTTGCAATTTTAAGAGTGCTGCATCCCTCTGCAAGATATCTCACTATTTTTGACTTTTGCTGAGCCTGTCAAGTCCTTCTTTTGACCCATTTTGCCAAAGGAAAGGAAGTTGCCTAATAATTATGCACACCTGATATAGGGTGTTGATGTCATTAGATCACACCCCTTCTCATTACAGAGATGCACATCACCTAATATGCTTAATTGGTAGTAGGCTTTCGAGCCTATACAGCTTGGAGTAAGACAACATGCATAAAGAGGATGATGTGGTCAAAATACTCATTTGCCTAATAATTCTGCACTCCCTGTAAAAAAAAATCAGATTACCAACCAATGTATAATAGAACGTGGCTACTATGCCAATAGACAGAAATTGTCCTTATTTAAGAAAATATGGGATAAATGGCTGATCAAATTTCCTACAGTCTTAACTGATACCCTTAATAAAAGATATATTAATCCTTAGATAGAATTTCTGGCCAGGTGGGAGTTGTTTTGTATACTTAAAGATAATTGGGAATACATTTCCGTAGGAATACTAGTCTCCATTCTGTTAACAAAATCTGAACAGATAATGGAAGACCGGAAGACCTACAAATTATTATATTGTAAAAAGACTTTCTGTAATGACTGCTAATGTTGTGTATTTTTATAATGCTTGCCATTTTTGTATGTCTTATTATGAAATAAAAAATAAATAAAAAAAGAGAGAATCCAAACCCCTTTGTCTGGATGTGGGATGGGTGTCCAGGGATAGGGCAGACGGAGGCACATCATGGTGAAAAGCAGTCAGTGGTTTAGCAAGAGAATTAGCTAGGGCTGAGCCAAGGCAATCTTGGAGGCCTATGGGCACATTGACATCTGTCTTTTCTGCCATTTTCCACAAATACAATTGAAATATATACAGAACCGAGGGTTAAGGGCAAGGTCACCCAGTGTGCATAAGTGGGGGTCACCCACTGGGAAAGGACAAAGCCAAATATAGGAGGTTCACGTGTAACATTATAGGGGTCCTCTCTCAAACTACCAGTAGGGCCTATCTGTAGTAAGTGGGTCTCAGAATGACAATGGAGGGGGTCACCCTCAACACTGCAATGTGCCCTATGTGCATCAATCACACAAAGCCTGGTTATGGCCAGAAATGGGGGTCAGTCAGAGAAGGGTCAATGAAAATAGAAACCTTTAACAGGGCCCAGTGTTCCACCTGAAGTAAGACTTTTGGTCTGAGCCTAACTCCAGAAACAAATTGAGGTCACCTGACAGAGGGAAACAGAGGAGGAGGCAGGAGAGCTGGCAACACAGCCAGCATGTGATCACTAATGTGGGGAGCAGCCCAAAAGGGCTGATGCAAGAAGGCCTACACATGGTGCTGTGGTAAAACCAGTGCCTATTTTATGACAGTCCAGCACTGAAACCACGCTAAAAGTGAGTGCAGAAGGAGAGGAAGGGGGCACCAGGGACAACTAGGAAAACCACTGCACGGAGACCATAAAACAGCACAATAAGTGCCAGGGTGAAGGCCTAATTTGCGGTGGTCTGGCACCAAACACATTCCATAACAAGAGTGTAGAAGAGAGTAGAGTATACCAGGGACGCCTAGAAATGTGGCAGGCACTGCAGGGCAATAAGTGCCACAATTGGGGGTCGCTGTAAAAACATGCTGAAAACCAAAACCACAGCAAGGCACACCCATCACAAACACCCCAAGATCTAAAAACACCACCACAACAAGGTAAATACTAAACCAACTAAAAACATACATAAGGGTAGAGCTGAATTACTCTGAGATGGAGAATGCTCACCTGGAGGCAACAGCAAAGAGAGAGGGAGTGGGGGGTCTTGACGGGGGTTTATATGCCAATCTTTATGTTGATTGCTTGATTTAAAAAAACACATATATATATATATATATATATATATATAAATATTTTTTTTTTACTAATTATGTTAACTGTTACTTTCTTTGCTGCTGGCAGTATCAGTAAAGAAAGTAAAGCAAATATTAACCCTGTCTTGCTGTGAAAGTCATATCCGTAATCCTCTCTGCACTCTTTCTCTGCTACATTTAGAGAGAAACTCTAAACACCAAAACTCTTTAGCTCAATGAAGCAGTTTTGGTGCATCTGCGACCAGGCATCTTGTACCATTTTGTACATTTGCGACCAGGCATCTTTTTGACACTTTTGTGGTGTTTGTGTTTAGCTGTAATTTTCCGCTCTCTCATTTACTGTTCCCATACAAATTATATATTGTTTTTTTCAGGACCAAAGGGGTTTTCTTTACATACCATTATTTATATAATCTCATGTAATTTAATTAAAAAAAATATGAAAAAATATGATGAAAAATTGAAAAAAATACACGTTTTTTGAATTTTATGTGAAAAATCTTTTACTCATCTACAAAAGCGAATGAAAAAAACTGCTAAATAGATTCAAAATGTTGTCCTGAGTTCAAAAATACCCAGTGTTTACATGCTTTTTGCTATTTTTTTGCATGTTATAGGGCTATAAGTACAAGTAGGATATTGCGGTTTCAAAACATACATTTTTAAAATGTATCAATAGTGACATTGTAACACTATTATCTGTCATAAATTGCTAAATAACACCCCACATGGACATATTTTTTTAAAAGTAGACAACCCAGGGTATTCAATATGGGGTATGTCCAGACTTTTTTAGTAGCCACTTAGTCGCAAACACTGGCCAAAGTTAGCGTTCATATTTGTTTGTGTGTGAAAAAAGTAAAAAACTAAATTGAACGCTAATTTTGGCCAATAACCAACCTGGCCATTTTCAATGTAAAAATATTTGACCCATATATTTGACCCTGTAACTTTCAAAAACACTATAAAACCTGTACATGGGGGGTCCTGTTCTACTCAGGAGACTTTGCTGAACACAAATATTAGTGTTTCAAAACTGGAAAATGTATCACAACAATTATATCATCAGTAAAAGTGCCGTTTGTGTGTGAAAAATGCAAAAAAAGTCACTTTCACTGACAATATCATCGCTGTGATATGTTTTACTGTTTTGAATCACTAATATTTGTGTTCAGCGAAGTCTCCCGAGTAAAACAGTACCCCCCATGTACAGGTTTTAGGGTGTCGTAGAACGTTACAGGGTAAAATACAGTAATAGCAAATTAAATTCTCTGGACTTTCGGCCTGGGTTGGCAGGCAGGTCCCTTAAATTGCAATCAATAAAATAACTTAATTATGTAAAAATATTACATAAATACGCACGTAGAATTTAAATATATATGCATATTTATATATTTGAAGTCTACGTGTATATTTATATAATTATTTATGTAATTTTGTATATGGACATATGAATAGTTCGCATTCTTTTTATTTATTTATATATACATAGATATATATACAATTTCATTCTAAGTGTATTTTGATATAAATATATATATATATATATTAATATCAAAATACAGTTTGAATAAAATTTCGTATAGATATATAATTTTTTTTAATTTTTATTATTATTTTTTATTTTTTTTATTTAATTTCAATTATTTATTATTCGTATTTTATAATAATATATATATACAATATATATAGTTATTATATATATACGTGTGTAAATTAATTATAAGTGTATTTTTATATTAATATATGTACATATTAATATAAAAATACACTTAGCATGACATTATATATATATATGATATATAGACATATATTATATAGGTATGATATATGTCTATATATCATATATATACACATATATAATAATATTTTTTTTTTATTAACTTTCACTTTAAATTTTTTTTTGATTTTACAGTTGCAGGGAGACTGCCTGTCAGCACAGATAGTCCCCCTGCTGGCAGAGACTAGGACACCTATTGTGGCCATGTGATCGCCCTGTTGGGCGATCACATGGCCACAGGGGTCCTAAACCACCATGGGGAGACTGTCTGGGCTGCAGGCAGTCTCCCCACACTGGGAGCACCGCCGATCGCCGCCGGGGGAAAGACGGCGATCGGGTAAGTACATTGGACGGTTAGGACGGTTCAGGACCGTCACCGGTCGGCAACGCAAAAATGCTGATGACGGTCCTGAACCGTCCTCTGTCCTTAAGGGGTTAAAGCGGCACTGTCACCATCTGGGGACTTCGCAGAATTTGGTGAGGGTCCGTTGGCAAGGAAAAGTAAGATCTACTTACCTGAACTGGTCCCTCATGGGCGCCGCCATTTTCCCCCAGCAAGTGCTCTGACGTCACTGCACGTGTGAGAGAACAAAAAAATGCAGGATCCTCCATAGACAGAGCCAATTCCTTGTAGTTGTCACTGGTGATGGCTGGGGGGGGATTAACACTTTTAGACGGCAGTAGCCCCGCCCAGTTTGTAGAAATGTCAGGTGTATGAAAAATGCATAATACAAAGTTTTCCCTACTCTGTCTTACGTTTTTACTTAGAAATGGATGGGAAAAATAAACGTAAGACAGAGTAGGGAAAAGGAAGAGAAGCGATTGGGAAATAGTAAGTACGGTGTGACAGTGCCACTTTAAGTTATTTCATTGCTTCCTACAGCGCATTTTGCAGCTGTCCTTGCATTTCCAAAATGTTGCTCTTTGAATACATGTTAACTAGACGTATTTGGATTGAATGGCAGCAGTTATATTAACTCCATGAAAAATAATACTCAAGTATTTGAGCAATGGAAATAATGCAACATTACTTGCTATAGCCTTGCCAACGCTACATGTTGTCACAATAAAGAGCTAGCTGAAGGAAAGAAATTCATTGTTCCCATCTATTTCCCAGGGCTTGTAATGTGAGTATGTTTTGATTCATTTGTTCAAGCTTTGACTTGCTCATGCAATGTTCCATGTCAGGTGTTTTTTGGGTCTGTGAAAAGAGTTTAGAACGCCACACTGCTATTATGAGCATTCTACACTCTGAGCCAGCATGCTGTAAAAATCCACAACACATTCAAGTTACACATTGATTCATTTATAGCATGCGTCTATTATTTAAGGATGATGTATTGTTAACTCTGATCATCCATAAAGAATGCCCTTTTTATTGGGTGACAATGGAGCTGCTCCCTACTGTTGCCACAACTTACAGTTTTAAAGGAAAACAGTTATCATTTTATGTATTGTTTCTTGTTCTGATTAGGAGCCCCCATAATTAAAGAAATAATGTAAAGAAAACTAAACAACCCCCCTACCCCCTAACTATTACAGCCTCTCTGCAGTCTCCCCACCTTCTGATGTATTATCATGACTGATGGTAAGGACAATTGCTTCTCACTGAGAAGAATTAGGGACATCAGTAGCATGATTTGGCATATGCTGCGCTCTGCCAATCCAAAACTTCTCACAGAGTGAAAAAATGATGACGGTTTTTATTTTATTGTGACTCATTGAGAAACAACATATGTGTTAAAAGGTTACAATATTACCAGACGGTTAAAATAAGCAAGGGAAAAAATTATCAAATGGTGAAAGAAACTTGAAACAAATTGAGAACATTGTTGCTGTGTGGGATATTCCTGGCCCCTGGCCTCCTGGCCCCCTAAATATCTAAATACAGTAAAATATTACTTGTAACATAGAAACATAGAAGCATAGAATGTGACGGCAGATAAGAACCATTCGGCCCATCTAGTCTGGCCAATTTTCTAAATACTTTCATTAGTCCCTGGTCTTATCTTATATCTAGGATAGCTTTATGCCTTATGTATTCAAGTCTGCAGCTGCTGGCTCTGCCTCTCATCTGCCTGCTTGGCTGACATAATCAGAAGTGATTCTCTGAGCCAGTCACAATGCTTTCCCATAGGATTGGCTGAGATTGTCAAGAAGGCAGATCAGGGGAGAGCCAACACAAGTCAAACACAGCCCCAACCAATCAGCATCTCCTCATAGAGATTAATCAAATCAATGTATCTCTATGATGAAAGTTCAGTGTCTGCATTCAGAGGGTGGAGACACTGAATGGCAGAAACACTGTGCAGCACTGCCCCAGGAAGCACCTTTTGTAGCCAGCTGAGGAATAGCCAGTGGAGGTATCCCTAGGCTGTAATGTAAACACTGCCTTTTCTCAGAAAAAATAGTGTTTTTACTGCAAAAAGCCTGAAGGGAAGAATTATACTCACCAGAATAGATACAATAAGCTGTAGTTGTTCTGGTGACTATAGTGTCCCTTTAACCCCTTAAGGACACATGACATGTGTGACATGTCATGATATCCTTTTATTCCAGAAGTTTGGCCCTTAAGGGGTTAAAGCCACATCCACAAGCCAAGTTAATATAAATAATGTTTAGCTTGTATTGTTTAGTCATTACATTTCTTTACAGTTCATCATTATACCAGTGGGCAGTCCCCACAACAATCCTATCTTGACACATTCCACATCTCAAATAATACTGAATATTAAGACCTTTGAAAAATGAAGGTCATAAGGAGGAAGTGCCTCTAGTGACTTTCTTTCATACAGCCACTAGAGGTGTGTTTCCAGATACAAGTAAATGTTGCAGTTTCTCAGAAATGGCAAAGTTTTAAATTGTTCAAGAAAAGGGACAGAATCTCTTCACTATGACCACTACATTAACATATAGTGCTTATTGTGTTCGATCAAAAGGTGTGAAAGTGGGCAGGGAGGGAGCAGGGCTGGAAGGGGTGCCTATGATGCTATGGGATTTAGGAGCCTGTAGAAAATGGGGCAAGTCATCCTTGTGTGCAGGCCAGCCCCTTCAAGAATGCTCACGTGCAGACAGGGCCGGACTGGCCTACCGGGATACCGGGAAATTTCCCGGTGGGCCGCTGGCTGGGGGAGGTCTGGTGGCCGGCGGCCGCTGGCTGGGGAGGTCTGGTGGCCGGCGGCCGCTGGCTGGGGAGGTCTGGTGGCCGGCGGCCGCTGGCTGGGGAGGTCTGCTGGTCGGCGGCCGCTGGCTGGGGAGGTCTGCTGGTCGGCGGCCGCTGGCTGGGGAGGTCTGCTGGTCGGCGGCCGCTGGCTGGGGAGGTCTGCTGGCCGGCGGCCGCTGGCTGGGGAGGTCTGCTGGCGGCCGCAGGGGGAGCAGGCTCTTCTGTCTCTGCTCCCCCGCCCTCGCGCGCAGCTTAATGAGACCGGGGCCGGAATATGACGTCATATTCCGGTGCCGGTCTCTTGCTAGCGCGATTTTTTTTTTCCAGGGCTGCTTTGTATCCCCAGTCCGGCCCTGCGTGCAGAGCAATGCTGACATTCTCTATATGGGCAGAAAAGCCCAGTCAGTACAAGCCCCTTTTATTAACACGTTCACACTGTTATCTATGAGGATTTTTGTTCAATTCTCAGAAGCAGGAATTAGAGAACATCCAGAGTACAGGTTGATAATCCTGATCTTGGATCCCTTGTCCTCTGGTGGGGGAGACAGTTGGAGTGTATAGTTTCTAATTCTAAGTGCTCAAAGAACCATGACAATTTTGGCAGAGTGCTAGTGTAAGCAATGCATATTTGCATATTTATCTCCCATGTATGAAATGAAAGAGCTCACTTAGTTTGGGGCACCATAAAACAGAGTGGTGGCCTTGGGAATGCTGACTGCAGACTAAGAAGACATCGAGAGCATCTGACTCGAAGATTCACCATTGTAGTAGTGACACAGGTCTTAGAATGCCCATAACTATATTGGAAAACAAAGGTACCCTGTAGTAACCCTCTATCACTTACCAACTTAGTCAGTCACTGACAGAAAACAATATGATGCTATAGCAAGCTTCTTTGAACCATGAGCACACTAGTTAAAAAAAGGCAGACATTAACCATTTTCTTCTGTCCTCTCCTGCATTGTTAATCTGCTGGAGAAGAAAGACGAATTAACAGAGGGAGCCAAACTGATTCTATACCTTTGCACTGAAACGGTCTGCACCAACGGACATTTTTGAAAAAGAAAGGTTAGAATGATGAACGATTTTGCTTCCAAAGAGGTATGTCAACCTGCAATAAAATAAGCTATCAAAGCCTTAGCCTATACACCAGATTCTCTATAATGCTTTGAGTGAGTGAGCAGCTTCCTCTATTGTATCAAAGACACATAGTACTATTGAGAAAACCTGGGAGGACAAGACTCTGGTACATAATCAGCAATGACCCACCACTTCAAGATGGCACTCGGCAGGTGTTTTCCTGTTCAAAGTCTTTGCTGTATATGTTTCAAAATGTATCTACCACCCTGGTATGTACATTATAGTCGGCCTACATTGTTATTCGGAATCACAAAACAATTCAACCGTGTTGTAAACTGCCATGGTAACATACACTTTGTAGAAATGGAAGGATGCAGAGCATTGCAAGGGTCAAAAATTCCACCAGTGCCATCCAGAAAACAAATCCCATGCACAGGGCATTGTTCAGTGAAAGTGCTCTGGCAAGTGCTCCTGCATTTGTGAGCTTGAAAACATTCCATTGTATATGTCCTCTGTCCTACGGAAGAAGGATATTGGAGAAACACCATGAAAGTAGGACTTGGTTTGTGAATTGGAAGGGACATATCAGGTGCATTTCATTTCATACACTATATATTATGAGGTGCTCTAATTTTGAAACTCACTTAAGTATTAAATTTCAGAATTTTTTTTCCAAAACCATTTTTATTGTGAATGCATGGTACACAAATATAACACGAGTGACATTATCATTTATGCTTTTAAGCTGTTATTCGGTAAGGTACATTCACTAGTGATGCCGCGAACATAACATTTTCCGTTCGCGAACGGCGAACGCGAACTTCCGCAGATGTTCGCGAACGGGCGAACCCGGCGAACCGCCATAGACTTCAATAGGCAGGCGAATTTTAAAACCCACAGGGACTCTTTCTGGCCACGATAGTGATGGAAAAGTTGTTTCAAGAGGATTAACACCTGGACTGTGGTATGCCGGAGGGGGATCCATGGCAAAACTCCCATGGAAAATTACAGAGTTGATGCAGAGTCTGATTTTAATCCATAAAGGGCATAAATCACCTAACATTCCTAAATTGTTTGGAATAACGTGCTTTAAAACATCAGGTATTATGTTGTATTGATCAGGTAGTGTAAGGGTTAGGCCCGCTTCACAGTGACAGACCAAACTCCCCGTTTAACGCACCGCGCACAGTCCATTTGCACAACCGCAAACTCCCCAATTGCACAAGGTTGGATACCAAGCTAGCCATGTCCCGTTCCTTGTCCTCACTGATGTTATTGAAGGTCTCTTCTTCCACCCAGTCACGTACAACACCAAGGGTCCCCGAAAGGTGACAACAAGCCCCCTGTATTTTTTTTTTTTAAATGTACACTACTGTTACACCAGATATGAGTTGCACTGGTGTGACACTGTGCCCTGGCAGGCCCTAAAACGCACACGTGTGAAGGACACTGACTGCTATTATTTCACAGCCAAATTTTTTTAATATTTTTTTTAAATGCAAGCTATTGTGCCCCCAAAACGTTTGTGTGTGGGGGTGCTGGAATGACGTGGGCCAATGGGAGCCTGAATCAACTTTTGGCTCCCACTGCCCCTTTAAGAGCAAGCTCGTGACTCGAGCCGTGCTCCTAGTGCCAGGCAGGCCACGTGACCAATCACTGCGGTCAGTGCACGCGGCTAAGTCAGAAGAGGAGATCAAGCCGCATGCGGCTCGTGTGGAGGCAGGAGTGATCCAGCCACGCGCGGCTCAAGCTTAGGAGCCAGGTCGGTCCCAGGATAAGGTAAATACAGCCACAACCACTTATCCCAATCACACACCTTTCCTAACGTCCTATCCCATTAAAAGCATATTACCGCGTATTTAATAAAACAGATAGACCCCCTTCTTCATCCAGGTTACCGATCGATGGTTCGATATTCTGAGCCCTCTCTGATTTACTGTACACGACTATTCGATATTCCCACAAATTTTATATAGCATTTTATGTTTGATTGAGACCACCTTAAAAATATTGGATATCGCTAAAAATCATGATCACTATATACTTTCTCTACAAACCTCTAAAATGAACCAAACTACTCATCCATCCGCTATACCACTTTATCCCACCTAGAACTAGTGCCCAGTTAAAATACTTGACTCTTACTTACCCACATTCAGTCATGCCACACACATTTCACCACTACTCTCACTGAATCGATCTGACTACGGCTAAATTCATCTTCTACATCAGAACACTACTCCTAAGATTGGGTTGTATCCATGTCTCAGGTCTTTCATTTAGAATAGGGGCAGCTTCGGTCTCCTTCAACATTGACACTCCAGTGCATATTATTAAAAGATTGGGCAGATGGAAATCCTCAGTCTACAACCGATATATTCCTCATCCCGAGAAATAAATGAGGAAAGCTTTTAAAAGTTTGGCTTTGTAAATTTGATGCAATAAGTGTGTTTTTCTTTAATACCTTTTCACCCTCTTTGCATGAACCCGATTTACATATATTACTAATATGTTTCTGAACAAATATATTATATTATTCACTCACTCACTCTCTAGGCCAGCCTAAGACATCATGCTGCCTAGGTCCAACGATAAATGACTATGGGGGATAATGTATAATAAACACAGGCTACTGGCTATGGGAGGGATAATGTATAATAAACACAGGTTACTGGCTATGGGGGGATAATGTATAATAAACACAGGTTACTGGCTATGGGAGGGGTAATGTATAATAAACACAGGTTACTGGCTATGGGAGGGATAATGTATAATAAACACAGTTTACTGGCTATGGGGGGGGATAATGTATAATAATCACAGGTTACTGGCTATGGGGGATAATGTATAATAAACACAGGTTACTGGCTATGGGGAGGATAATGTATAATAAACACAGGTTACTGGCTATGGGGGGATAATGTATAATAAACACAGGTTACTGGCTATGGGGGAGATAATGTATAATAAGCACAGGTTACTGGCTATGGGGGGGATAATGTATAATAAACACAGGTTACTGCTATGGGAGGATAATGTATAATAAACACAGGTTACTGGCTATGGGAGGATAATGTATAATAAACACAGGTTACTGGCTATGGGAGGATAATGTATAATAAACACAGGTTACTGCCGTGGCGAACGCCGAATGCCGTGGCGAACGCGAACAAGCTATGTTCGCCAGGAACTATTCGCCAGCGAACCGTTCGGGACATCACTAACATTCACTATTTTGCGATTTTCTTAACATGAACAAAACAGAAAAAACAAGCAAAACAAAACAAATAAGAGTTTCCAAACCAACTAGGTCCTTGGTAATAAGCAAAAGATTGAGCTTAGACAGTTACCTTTGGATGTGGGTGTCTGGCAGGCTCAGTTATTGCCAGTTCTTCCGCGATACCACTTCATCAGGGATTATGAGGTGTTGCTGCTCAGGACAATGGAACATACAGTATTTTGCAGTTTAATAGTTAAGAGCAAAAGAAGGTACACCAAAGAAGGTCTGTGGTTCCAGTGCTCTGCTACCTAAGCATGAATTGTAAGACCAGACTAAATTAAATTGAAGAGAACATAGTAAACTAATTGCCAGTTTGCCTTAGCCTCCCGCCCAGCAGCCCAATGGTAAGCCAGTGTTCTGGGATAGGTTGAGATAAGCCCATCAAGGAATTACTGCCAGGGGGTCTCGACCCGCCATCACCTCAGCCGAGAACCATGCCGTGTATGCCAAATTGGTTTTCACCTTGGTCTTGAAAGATTTGTCTAGGGTGAGTATATATGATCTCCAGGTCAAGAGACATTTTTTGGCGAGGAGTTCTTTGTTATTTAATGTGTCCAACCAATCCATTTTAAATACAGAAGCAAGCTTGGTTATAAATAACTCCAAGGTGGGTGCTAACAGCTGTTTCCAGACCTGTAGGATGGCTTTGCGTCCCACTGCTGCCACGATGAGGAGGAATCGTTTGTTAAGCAGTGGTAAGAGCCCTGGTAAGGGTCCTAAAAGCAAGAATTCACGTGTAAGCGGTAAGCTAGGCATGCCCCTGCTATCTAAGTAACCATTTAGCTCTGTCCAGAAAGATTGGATTGGGGCGCACTCCCACAGACAGCCTTGGTGTGTGTGCATTTGAAGCAAGTCGCAGTCTCCTTTCTGGCTATGAGATGGAGTCTGTGAGGGGAGTAATAAGAGTAGTGTAGAGTTTTGAGGAACATGTTCCTATAAGACACCATTGGTAGTGTCTGACTATGGGTAAAGTGTGCAGTGAGTATGTCTCCCGTTCTTATGTTCGGAAAGTGTGTCTTCCACTTCCCCATGCCTGTTTGTAAGGGGTGCCAGTCCGGGATATATCGCAGTATCTTGTAGAGTTTGGAAGTGGAATAGGCAGTGGGGTTAGAAGAGCACAGCATTGTGTCCAGAGGGTTCTCCCAGTCAGCAGGAGTGAAGTGTTGGGTAATGGTGTTATAGTAGTGTTGTGTTTGAAGGTAAGCAAACCATGGAATGGGAAGGACCGCAAAACGCTCCCGCAGCTCAGCGAGGGAGAGAAACCTCTGGCTGACATGACCCACAAAAGCCCGGAGGGTGGCAATCCCACCCTCCGCCCACACCGTGAAAGGGTGGTGAGCGCTTTGGGAAAAGTCTGGGTTGTGAGTTAAAGGTAGGTGAATGGTACGTATTGGGTCAACACCCAGTTTAGAACAAGACTGTTTCCATGCCCTAATAGGGGTAGCCAGGAGGGGATTAGATAGGATACTGTCAAGGAGTAGGTGGTGTGGCCTGTGAAGGAGTGCCACGAGTGGGTTTGGTGATGCCAGGTAGGACTCCAAGGACAAGTTAGAAAATCTGTTTTGAGATTAAATCCAGTCTAGCGCGTATCTAAGCTGTGCTGCCAAACTGTATTCCCCGGCAGCTCTGTGTTGGTTTAATTTGGTAAGGCTAAGGCGCGCCCTACACCTCTGCCAGAGATATTGTCTAAGATGTTTGTTCAGCAAACACTCGTCACTTTTCGAGAGGAGTACTGGGAGCATCTGGAGGGGATACAACAGCTTAGGGAAACTGACCAGTTTGTATAGGTTGGCACTTCCGATGTAAAGGCAACTTGTGCCAGTGTTCAAACTCTGCGAAGATGGCCGTTAGAATTGGCGGAATATTCATTTTACATACTGTGTTGTGGTGTTGTCAATGGTAGATGACTATGGTGATTATATGTGTTGTGTAATGAGGTGAGAGTGGACTAATGAGGATAGGCAGGGAGCATGGGGAGGGGGAGGGAAGCCAAGAGTGAAAGAGGGGGTGAGAGAGAACCACCAGGCAAAGTCCCTGAAGTTGCGGTAGATAGGTGGAACGCTGTCAGCCAGTTAAGGCAAGAGTATGATGCAAATAGAACGAAGGCTCAGCAAGAACTGTCTAAGTATGTACAGACAGGTTGTCTGGCAAGCGTAGAACTCTTGTCGTGCGTGCCGCTTCAAAGGGATGGAATCCAAGAGGTGCGCTACAGTGCTTCAGGAGCTCTGCCTGGGGTTAGGAAGCAGGTTGAGTGGGAAGGTGAGAGCGACAGATGCGTAAGCAGCGGCAGGCTGTCCCTTAAGGTGGCATAGGATGATGTGTGCAGAGTGACAGTTTAGTAGCAAGGTTCCCAGTTTAGAATGGCAATAGTAACCCCAACCAGTAGTAAGGGGCGATGAAAAGCAGGAGATATATATATATATATAAAACAGGGCAAGGTAAGCACAATGAGTCCCATAGACAGTGCTAGCTTCCGTGTGACAGCCTGGCCTCAGAGTTGAGGTATGTAAGTAGGTGCAAATTCCTGAGCTGTGAATTCACAGGCAGCCCCAGCTTGTAATTGTGTGCTTTTCAGAGGCAATGTGTGAGGCTGTGTCCCAGCTAGCTGTGCCTGTTTGTGGTCTAGAGAGGCTGCACAGAGAGATGAGTGCAAACAGGAGGTACAGCTTTAAGAGGAGCAGCGGTAATTGCCAAGTATCGACCGCGAGTGATCTGCGTCCCCTGGCTTCCAAGATCTCAGGTAAGCATCAGCCTCGCCAGTCTCTGTGTTTCAGGGTCCCCAGCCATTTGCGGTCAGGCTTTGCGGCCTATCCCAAAGGCCTTGACTTCCGGTCCTCGCTGTCGACGGATGGAGCAGCGAGCAGACCTCCAAGGGACTCCGGTCAGTCGGGGAAGGTGTGAGGAGGCGAGCCCAGTGCCCGGAGCAGTCCTTCTCAGCACCCAGGCGCCGGATAGAGTTCGATTAGTTGATCCCGCGGGGAGGAAAGTAAAAACGCGGGCAGCTATTTCAGACTATTTTCGTGGAAGCCCATTTCAGACATTTTAAATTATTTTTGCATAAACTTTACTGATGAGAAATGGAAAAAATATTATTCAAGGGATACCAATAAGAGCAACAGCAAAAACATATTCTGGAGATATCTTATTATGTCAAAGTGTAATAAAGTGCTCATATGCCCCTAAAGGTTAATTTCTAATGACAAACATGACTTGATATGATAATAATAGTTCTATCCATTACACTGACCAAGTTGCTTGCACTTACAGAGATTAAAATGTATTCCTTTAATAATTTTCTTTACCTTATACCTTCTGCATCATGTAGCAGCATCAATTCTTCTGTGTCATCTAATCCAATTATTTTTTTTCCATGGAACCCTTTGACATAGTGTATCAACATTGTGGAAACCCCCACCCCCCTGTGTTTGTATTCGCCAGTGTGTGTATCTCTGTGTCAGTGTGTATCTGATGTGTGTGTGTAGATGTATCTGACACACAGATATACACACACACTGGCACACAGATACACGCTGACACACTCCTTGACACACAGATACACACACTCAGATACACACTGACACACACATCTTGACTCACAAATACACACACAGTGACATACCCACATTTGCAACCACAGATACACACATACACTTTGACAGACACACATACACTCTCACTGAAAATCACACATACTCTTTGACAGACACACATACACTCTCACTGACAAACACACATACTATTTGACAGACACACATACACTCTCACTGACAAACACACACACACTCTTTGACAGACACACATATACTCTCACTGACAAGCACACACACTCTTTTACAGACACACATACAAACACATATACACTCTCACTGACAGGAACACATACACTCTCAATGACAAGCACACATTCACTCTCACTGACAAACACACATATACTCTTTGACAGACACACAAACACATACAAACTCCCTAACAGACCCACATACAATTTTTTTTAAAAACATTTTACTTGACCCAGGAGTGCTGGCATGGAGTCCAGTGGGGCTGCTGAGTGGCTGGCATGGAGTCCCTGTGGTCCAGTGGGGGTGCTGAGCAGCTGGCGTGTGGGTGGCTCGCGTGCCTCTTAGTGATGCTGGGACCATGATGTCATATTTCAGCTCCAGCATCACTGTTGTGCGCCCAAGGGAGCTGAGCAGGGAGATCACTGTTCACTGCTCCCTCGCTGCCCGCGGCCATTTTATTTTGAAAATTTTTGTCGGAACCCTAGAACACCAATTGGGAAACACTGTCTTAGAGGCAATGGCGTTGCTCTTCAAATAAATATAACTGTTAAAATACACATTTTTTGGAAATTTAGTAAAATATATTGCTTGACATATACCTACCCGAAGAGACACATTGTTACATGCATGTAATGAATACAGCTATGGTAGAGGGTGTTATTTTCATACTACTTTCAATTTTGTATTACCCTTACCTTAAAGTAACATTTCAAGCACCATAACCACTACAACTCTCTTTGACAACTTACCTGGTGTCTTCCTTACAAGTGTTCCTTTAATGGTCACTGTTAGAATCACATTTTGGGCCCTCTGTAGCAACTTAAAGGTTTAAATTGGACCTGCAACCACTCAGTGTTTTCATATATATAAAATTGTATAAAGAACCGCCTTTATTATGTAATGGAAGCAACATATATCTCTTCAAATTACAAAACAAAAAATTCAGTCAAATATGTATTACACACAAGCATTTTGTGAGAAGGTACCACTATCCTTATCCCCTTATACTATGGTCCCTTTATATATTTGTAGTGTTTTAAAATGGAATATGATTCAGATTTTAGTCGAATGGCCATCAGCACATTATTTTCTGCAAATGGATGTACCGGTGCAGCGCTTATGTGAATAAAGGAAGGTATAAAATAGAGTAAAATATTAGAGTCTATACCTTAGACTTTAAAATCCTCTTATTAGTATTAGTAATTATTATTAGTAATTATAGTAATTAGTATTATTATTATTAATAATTAGTATTATTGGCCTTCCTGCGTGTGCCCTTAAATAAAGCATAAAAAAATACACAACATAGTGCAACCTATATAATAATTTAAAACCTTATTACACTATATGCCACCTTCTATGCCTATCTAGGACTGGACCACTGGATAATAAAGAAGGCAAAAGTCGCCTTAACGGACCCCAAAGCGCAAGAATCTGAGCTAAATTTGTTCGCTCAGAAAAGTGCAAGTTGCCATTTGGCATTTGTTCTACATCTATTTAATTTTATTACATAGGTTGCACTATGTTGTGTATTTTTTCAGTTTTCTTTCAATGTCATGGTCGAAAAAAAAACCTTGACAAATCCTTAGCTCAGACCCATACAAAACAAATGATATAACATGTTCTGGTTGCTGGCAAAACAAAATACTGAACAATAATTTGTGAATTTGCAATTATTGTGAAATATTTTCAGTAACATCTATATAGCTAATAAACTCGTGTTTTCAGTTTTTCAATTTGCCTCATAAAAAATAGCAATTAACAGAGTTTATAATGGTTTATTTTTTAATTTTTCATTATTTGTAACGGCTGTAAGGTTTTTACAGTCTTTCATACAGATGTGAGGTGGAGTGGGAGCTGGGGTGGGGAAGGAGGGGGAGAGAATGCAGCTCCCAGTAGACACCAGTACGATGGGTGCCCTACCAGGATCTGAGAAAGACTGATGGACAGGCTGATAGATCTCCAGCTCAGCAGCCCATGCCCAAAATAGACCTTCTCTTCTGGCTCTCCCCCCTACATTACTCCTCTGCAGAACTAGGAGGAAGTGTTCTTCGGTGCTCTTTAAAAAGCCGCGTTGGGGGTAGAGCCTCTATTAACTGTACACACAGCATCAAGCTATCTTGTGATGTGGCGATGTGCTAAGCCAAGAGAAGGGGGGCTGAAAATGAAATGCATTTAAAGCATTCCTTTTAGGCTTTTTGAGGTGTAATCTAAATATAATGTCTATTTTTACATTTTCAGGAATCCCACACTCTGATTGCTCAGTGTCACAGAACTGGAGAAAAGGCAATATAATGGAAGAAAATCATGAAATATACAGGATTATTTACTAGTCCAAATGGACTCATACAGAACAGGTTACTTTGAAGCTCATTCTGAACATAGCCTTTAGCAGATGAAGATGGATTATTTTAATTGAGTTGTGATATATATATATTTTTTTTGTAAATTGGGTGTTTTCTAACATGCAACATTTGCGTCACGTGTTATGGATTTTAATTTGGCAATTTTTGGGTCTGTAGAAATGATATTTAGAAGAAAGAAAGAAAACTTTTGGTACAATAATTTAATTGTATTAGTATTTATTAGTAAGTATTCTTTATATTTGCCCCCTCACTATTAGGGTGGGGGTAGGTAGGGATACTTTATTTTAAAGGTGGTGGCTAGGGTCTTAGCGACCTCTTGCCAGTAAAGGGTCTGACAATGGACATTATTTTTTGGAGCGTCACAATAATCTTAATCCCCAAATCTATATAGGCAAGGAGATCCAGCATTGTGTACATCACCTCTTCCACCATCTTATTCCTACTAAACAGACCAAAGGACTCTCTGTAAATGGCTTCTATATGATCTGAAAATCACCTCAAACCCCTAGCTCTACATACAGTGAGGGAAAAAAGTATTTGATCCCCTGCTGATTTTGAACCTTTGTCCACTGACACAGAAATGATCAGTCTATAATTTTAACCCCTTAACGCCGTTACGGCGTTCTATGCCGTCGCGGCTTTAAAGGGCTTTAAAGCCGTTGCGGCGGCATAGAACGCCGTAACGGCTTGCAGCCCCAGGAGCTAGGAGGTACTCACCTCCGCCGCGATCCTCTTCTGGGGGGCTGTCTGAGAGCCCAGGCAGCCCCCCTCCGGCAAATGAGGCCCCCGGGGGCCATGTGATCGCTCTCAAAGAGCGATCACATGGCCCCCTATAGCTGGCTATGGATCTGCCAGCAGGGGGACTGTCTAAAATATTAGACAGTCCCCCTGCTGGTAGGTAGTGTAAAAAAAAAAAAAATTAAAATGTTATAAAATAAATGAAATGCCTTTTTATATATATATATAATATGTATATATATTATATATATAATATATATACATATTATATATATGTAACGTCATACGTAATGTATTTTAATATTAATATTAGTATATATATTAGTATTAAAATACACTTAGAATGACGTTACATATATATAATATGTATATATTATATATATAATAGATCTGCATATATATATTATATATATATACGTATAATTACAATAATAAATAAATAAAATAATTAAATAAATAAATAAAATATTGAAACAAAATATAAAATAAATTATATATTCATATGTAATTTCATTCTAACTGTATTTTGTTATTAATATATATATATTGGAAACAGAATACACTTAGAATGACATTCTATATATATCTATCTATATATAAAATACAAATAACCGCAAATATATATATAGAGATAAATACATATAATTACATAAAAGATTACATTAGTATACACGTAGAATTTATATACCTATAAATGCATATATATTACAATTCTACGTGTATATTTAAGTAATTTTTTAACATAATTATGTCATTTGATTAATTAAAATTTGATTGACGGGGGCGGGGCCAAGCCAGCAAGCGGAGCAGACGCATGAAGGCTGAGCTCCTGCTGGATTCCTCGACTAGCACCGTTAACTCGCTAAAAACCGAGACATAAAACTTCCGGGATACCCTACCTGTATAGAGAAGGTCCCGCTGATACGCCTGACGCTTTCCACGAGCGATTCGGTGATCGGGAACCCACGATGGCTGGCTGGGGCCTACACGCGACGGAGACAGGCCGCTCTCCCAGTCCACGAACCGGAGAAACTGTCCTGCCAGCAACCTGTTCCCCCCCCCCTGACCGGCGGGGGTTATCCCGGTCCAAGCGGACACACACGGGCACAGAACCAAAAGGAAGAGGCAAACGAGCGGAGAGATGAGGCGCGGCCCTGTAAAATGGCCGCCGCCACGTGGAATCACACCGCAGAGAGACCCGACCTCATGGCCAGGCTAGATGCCATAATAAATAAGTTTTTGGAGAAGATGGCGGCTAAAGAGCGAAAAGCGGAGGCCCTTGATAAGGCCACACGCTCACCCAAGGTATTACCGACACACTCCTTAAGCAGGCGTACATTCCCTCCCCCAGACAAAGTAAGCAATGGGCGCCGAAACGGACGAAGCTCCCGACGGGCCCATAAACCCAAACGACTGACCTTGCCGCTGACAGAAATGAGAACTATGCTCGGACATACAAACCTCAGACCGCGCATCCGACATCGCTGGCATGGATCCCGACCGACTCGGAGGGCTCCCAAACGAGAACCGCCACTACATAAAACAAAATGGCGCACTCGAGGGGCTGGGACACGGCCGGCTCCAAGCACAACCAAGGCCTGCCAGCGCATCACCCAGAAGCAGCGACACAGAGCCGCAAACAGCACCCAGAAGGGCTACGCTCCCATACTACAGGGACACACAGAGACTCCGGCCTGCACAACCATGAGGGGAGCAGAGAAATGGCTGCACCGCCAGAGAAATACCCCCATCACCCAAGGTACTCACGGAGGACCGGGAAGCAGCGGCGGAATACCTCCAGCCTACTTGACCTGCGATGCCGAAACCCAGTTGGACTCTCTGTGTGCTTTGCTGGCACCGACGACAGGAGTAGGCTGACTCCAACTGCCATCATACGGCTAGGGCTGCCACCACACCACCAAGCCCACGCAGCCGAAGAGGACTCTGACTCACACCATCCTTATCAAGCCTTGCCTCTCTAGCCAGGGCCACATTAACACAATTAGTTTAACAACTCATACATGTTTATTACCCTAATGAAACACCACACTTATTGTATATGCACCTGTGAGCAATGCTACACCACCACATGTACACCCAGCATATCTCATGCCATAGACGGTTAGGCACTCACATGTGACACCTGACAAACACCCTGTACTTAGCCTAGCACATCTACTGAAGCATAGCTTAACCTGTAAACACAGCTATTGTGATCTTGGTCGACCATAAGCATTGTTTAATTTGCTGTGAAAGTGTGCAGCCTTATATGTCACGGGGTGTCTAGTCTACAGCTGTTGTCCATCGGGTGTTCTCCCTTGTTTTGTTTGCTTTTACTTTAACAATATAGTTGTCTAAGCTAGTTAAAATTATAAGAAATGTACGCATTCCCATTTTCTTACTGCATAGGCAAGCAAGCGAGATTTAACACTCATAAGTCGATTGTTAGAATGCTCTTGTAGGTACGTTCTCTGCACGAGCCATGTTTTTCCTCCTTTGTCCCTCCTCTACCTATTTCTACATAGCATGTGCATTATGTTAACATATTGAAAACTAAACGTCAACCTAAACTATTGTTCTACTATAAAAACTATAAAAATGTGCCTGTATAACGTATGCCATGACTTGTACTATGTTTACCTATTTTACTGAATATCGCTGTTGTGGCGCATATCGGCTGTTTATTCTGTGCACACCTAAAATAAAGAATTAAAAAAAAAAAAAAAATTTGATTGACATGCCTGACAACACAGGGAGAAAGTGCAGAGAATTTAATTCGCAAGCACTATATTTGACCCTGTAACTCTCCAAGACACCATAAAACCTGTATATAGGGGGTACTGTTTTACTCGGGAGACTTCGCTGAACTCAAATATTAGTGTTTAAAACTGGTAAATTGTATTACAACGATGATATTTTAAGTAAAAGTGAAGTTTTTTGCATTTTTTTTTACAAACAAACGGCACTTTTATGGACTATATTATTGTTGTAATATGTTTTACTGTTTTAAAACACTAATATTTGTGTTTAGTGAAATCTCCCGAGAATAACAGTACCCCCCATGTACAGGTTTTATGGTGTTTTGGAAAGTTAGAGAGTCACATATAAGGCTTGCATTTCATTTTTTTGACATTGAAATTTGCCAGATTAGTTATGTTGCCTTTGAGACCGTATGGTAGCCCAGGAATAAGAATTACCCCCATGATGGCATACCATTTGCAAAAGTAGACAACCCAAGGTATTGCAAATGGGGTATGTCCAGTCATTTTTAGTAGCCACTTAGTCACAAACACTGGCCAAATATTCGTTTTTTGCTTTTTTCACACAAAAACAAATATGAACGCTAACTTTGGCCAGTGTTTGTGACTAAGTGGCTACTAAAAAAAACTAAACATACCCCACGTTCAATACCTTGGGTTGTCTACTTTTTCAAATGGTATGCCATTATGGGGGTAATTCTCATTCCTGGGCTACCACACCGTCTCAAAGGTAACATTACTAATCTGGCAAATTTCAATTTGAAAATGGAACGTTCTATATTTGACCCTGTAACTTTCCAAAACACCATAAAACCTGTTAATGGGGGGTACTGTTGTACTCGTGAGACATCGCTGATTACAAATATGTGCATTTTGTTGCAGTAAAACCTAACAGTATTATGACATTTACAGCTAAAATGTGAGGCGGAACTACAAATGTAAAAAAAAAAAAAAAAAAAATCTCATTTTTTTTAAATTTTATTCATAATAAATTGTTTCATATACAAATATTTTATATGAAATGAAAGCCCTGTTTCTCCTGAACAAAATGATATATAATAAGTGTGGGTGCATTTAATATGAAAGAGGGGAACTACGGGTGAACAGACATATAGCGCAAATTGAAGATTATGCTAGCGCTAGTGTACTTATAATCTTAATTTTAATAATGACAGGAGGCGAGTATTTTGCATTACTCTCTTTACTAAACTCCACAGCAGTAAAGAAAGTGAAACATTTAAACCAATCAAAATGCAAAACAGTGAGCATATAGTCCCAGTGAACAGGCTCCTCCCCCTCTTTCGGAGCGACATCGGAACAGGGAAGAAGGTTGATGATAAAGTCTGTAACGAACATCAGTAGTAGTCTTTAACGGGAGTGATGAACTTCTTGGCTTGAGTAGAAAACAGGTACCAACAGGTGACGCGTCCAATAGGGTCTTTGGTCTTTATATTATGAGCCGTAATCCTATGGATATGTCGTAGATGTTCCCAATCTTTGCGAAATTAAACTGAAAAGAGAATATGAGAAGGTTAGGCACCGGTCTTGAAACTGTTTGTAGTCATGACAGTGATCCATCGGATAATATTGCATTAATAATTTGCGAATTCAGTGTGTAATCTACTAGGCTCATGATAACAAGGATATATTAAGCCTAACGTATTAATTCAAGAAGACAGTTAGACAACAGGAAAGGAAAGATGTAGACAAAACTATGAATAGAGTAGTTCCCCTCCTCCGGGTGGGAAGGGTGGGAAAATACTCGCCTCCTGTCATTATTAAAATTAAGATTATAAGTACACTAGTGCTAGCATAATCTTCAATTTTATCACATGACAGGAGGCTTCCTATTTTGCATTTTTAACGCTGTAGTATAAGAGACATAGCCGCACCGGAGTTCGGTCGGAAATAGAAGGTGCGGAATGTAGATTCTCTAGACCAGTCTGCGGAGCGTAGGATATCCGTTAGGGAAGCGCCCGCCATAAAGGCTGAGGATGCTGCTGCTCCGCGCACCGAGTGGGCTCCAAACGTAGTGTCAACGCCGGCTAGCGATAGTAGCCAGCGAACCCATCTTGCTAGAGTGGTGGTAGTTATGGGAACATGTGGTCTAACATATGAAACTAGGAGTTGACCTGATGGTGAGGATCGGAGTGGTAGGGTAGTTTCCACGTATTGTTGTAGAGTGGAGACGACGCAGAGTTGTGGATCTGTGGGGAAGAAAGGATAAAACACAGATGTGGAGTCCGTCTTAGTGCGACAAGATATCCGGAATGTAACTCCTTCAGGGGAGATTGAGAAAGCGTCTATGTCCAGAGCTCGAATGTCTGAGACCCTGCGGAAGGAGACCAGGCAAAACAAGACTGTGAGTTTTGCTGATAGCTGACGGAGGGAGAGTCTGTCGTTAGTTGGCCAATCCCTCAGGAATCGGAGGATTACGTCGACGTCCCAGAATTGAGAATATTTCGGCCCTGGGGGGCATTGTAATCGAATGCCTCTCAAGAGTCGACATATGAGTGGGTCCTTTCCAACCGGGATCCCTTGAATGGGGACATGGGCCGCTGAAATAGCTGAACGGATTACGTTTAGTGATCTGTAGGATCGGCCCAATGAGAATAGGTGAGATAGGAAATTCAAGATGGTTGGAATAGTGGCCGTAAATGGATCGAAGTTTCGTTCCAGACACCAAGTAGCATCTTCTGGTTCCGGGGGCCCATGAGTCCCAAAGTAGTTCCTTAGCAGCCTGCGATAGTTCGCCGACTTGCCAAGAGCCCCTGAAAGCGTCCAAGCCACCAGATGGAGACGATTGTCTAGGATGAGAGGATGCGGATTGCCTTTGGGATCTGTGAGAATGTACTGATGATGAGGTTGTAGGAGAGGATCGTTGCATGATAGAGCTAGGAGATCTGGGAACCATGGTTGTCCCCTCCATAGTGGAGTGATGAGTACTAGCGAGGTTTGCTGGTTCTTCAGGTAGTGTATGGTCCTCGCTATCATGGCGAAAGGAGGGAAGGCGTAGGCTCCCGTGATCGGCCATGGTTGTAGAAATGCGTCCACTGCTGCGCACTCCGGGTCCGGGAGCCAGATGAAGTATGATTTTGTTTGTCTGTTGTTGCGGGACGCAAATAGATCTAGGTGGAGTGGTCCTAGGCGATCCGCGATGTGGTTGAAGATTTGTGGATCCAGTTTCCAGTCGCTGGTGTCCCGCCAGTGGCGTGAGAACCAATCCGCTGTGAGGTTTGTCTCTCCTGGGAGGTATTCCGCCGTGAGGGAGATGTTGCGGGGTAGGCAGAAGTTGAAGATGTCTTTCGTTATTTCTGACAGGAGACGGGAGCGGGCTCCGCCTAGGCGGTTGATGTAGCGGACTGCGGAGATGTTGTCCATCCAGAGGAGGATGCAGCAATCCGACTTGTCCTTCGCTAGGCTTCGGATAGCGAAGGACCCGGCTAGAAGTTCTGGGCAGTTTATATGTAAGTTGAGGTCCTGGGATGTCCAAGCGCCTCCTGTCGATATATTTCCGCTCGTCGCGCCCCATCCCCAGAGGCTGGCGTCTGATTCCAATATCATGTCGGGAGCCTTTCCGAAGATGGCTCGGCCGTTCCACGCCTCCATGCTGTCCAGCCACCATCTGAGTTCATCTCTGACTTCCTCTGTCATCGGGACCAGCTGGTCGTAAGAGGGGTTTTCCCTGAGGAAGGAAGCTTTGAGACATTGCATCGCCCGGTAGTGAAGTGGACCAGGGAATATAGCTTGAATGGAAGCAGAGAGAAGTCCCACTATGCGTGCGAGGGCGTGGAGTGGAATGGTGTGGCAGCGGATGGCCCTGCGTAATTCCTTGCGAATGGCTGAGATTTTCGCTGTTGGCAGCCGTAGGGTGCCGGAGATGGAATCTATCTAGAATCCCAGAAATTGTACCGTTTGTGACGGGGAGATAGCCGATTTCTGAAAGTTCACTATGAAGCCCAGAGATGACAGGAGATCCGTGGTATACCGTGTGTGACGTATCAGTCTGAGTCTGTCTGAGCAGAACAGTAGGAGGTCGTCCAGGTATATGATGCAGCGAATTCCTTGCGCTCGAAGATGTGCGACCACGGGCTTCATCAGTTTGGTGAAACACCATGGGGCCGAACTGAGGCCGAAGGGGAGGCACGTGAATTGCCAGGGAAGGCCTTGCCAATGGAAACGAAGGTATTGTCTGCAGGATTGGTGGACGGGAACTGATAGGTAAGCGTCCTTGAGGTCTAATCTCGTGAACCAATCCTTGTCTTGTAGCAGGTCTCGTAGAAGATGCCTTCCATCTTGAAGTGGTTGTAAGAAACGTATTCGTTGAGTTGTCGTAGGTTTATGACGGGCCGAAGATCTCCCGTTTTCTTCTTTACCAAGAAGATGTTGCTGAAGAAACCTTGAGGGTCAGAGGCGGGTTCGATCGCGCCTTTCGAGTATAGGGTTTGAAGTTCATCGTCGATGAGAGAGGTGTCTATCCTTGAACCGTGGATGGGACGTGGTAGTTCCGTCTGTCGTGGTTCGTCTACGAAGTCTATGACGTAGCCTTGTACTGTCTGAAGGACCCATGCGTCCGTGGAGATGGAGGTCCATTCCTGAAAGAAAAGGGATATGCGACCTGCTGTATGCATGGGAAGAGAAGAATGAGTGAAATGGTTGCTTACCTGAGGAAAAGCGAGCTCTGCCTCGGGTGCGTGGTCCTCGACCCCTGTCTGCGCCTCGAGTGTAGGAGTATGGGCGATATCCCACCTCTGGGTAAAAAGGTTGGGGTCTCGTAGAGCGGGGGCCTGAAGGCCAGAAGCGGCTGGCAGCACGGCCCCTTTGGCAGCCAGCCCGTCCAAAAACACCCCTGGTAGGGTTTTGTCTGAAGACTCTACGCATTGAAGTCTGAGCCTTGTTTAAGGATGCGTAGACGTTTACGTGTCTGCTTAGCTCTTTTAGGAAAGCTTCTCCAAAGAGCTTGCCCTGTGCCATAGGACCTAGTTCCTTGTTGCCCAACTCCACCAATTTCCCGTCAATGCGGAGAAGTGCTGCTTTACGTTGCTCAGATGATAAGGCGACATTGGCATTACCCACAAAACAGAAGCACCTTTGTGCCCATTCCCGCACATCATGCGCCCATTCTCGCACCATAGTAGCGTCAAATTGATCGGCTTTGGCTAGGGCGTCGTCAGCTAAATACATAATTCTGGATAATGGTCCCACAGAATCTAGAAGTTTATCTTGTACCCCTCTGAACCCTTTCTCTACACCTTTGCGTGGGTCGCGGCCACCTCGCGACATAAAGGTGGTCATCACCTGGTCGAATTCTGGAGTGTCCGCAACGTGGTCAGGTAAAAATGGTCGTGGGCATTCCGACCTTAAGCGGTTGCGGACTGTCTTGTCCATGGACTTCCGTAACCAGAGGTGCATGAACCTCGCTAAGTGGTCGGGTGGTGTCCAGTCGCTTGAGCGTGGGTGTCTTATTTTTCGTGGGTCAAAGAGTTTTTTCCCCAACGGGTCGAGTATGGTCTCCTCGTCTTCTTGCGGGGTCTCCGCATTGTCTGGTTCTTGGGGTTCTCCCGTGAACATGTGTTGTGGAAAGAAGGATTGGGATCCTGAATCTGAGTACCAAACGTCTTCGTTGGAGTCTGACTCGTCCGCTTGCCATTCGTCTAAGATGGCCATGGATTTAGCGTGAGATTCTTCTTCTTCCGAAGAATACTCGTGTTGCGGGTTCGGGGTGGTGGCTATAGCGGGCTTAGTGCGTTTAGCCGGGTTTTTGCCTTTGTTAGGGTTCTGGTGACCCTTTTCGCCTTTCCAATGGCGTTTGCCCGTGAAGGTTTCTGGGCTCTTGCGTGATTCTGGTTCGTCAGAATCTGAGTCATGGCGGGCTGTGTGGGTTTTTGATGGTTTCCTCTTGTAATTACCAGAGGCCATCATTTTGGAGAGAACTTTCTCCATGGAGGCGGATACGGCCTCATTTACCATGGTTTGGAGCTCTGAATTCTGAGAGCTCTCCATAATGCCTGAATATGTGTTGGCACAGGGCGTATTATAGAGGTCAGTAAGCCGTATTAGTCAGACTTAAGCTGTTTTATATTGTTATGCAGACCCCAGCAGGGTGCAATAACGTGTTGTGTTGTACAGAGTACAAATTACCCCAGCAGGGTTTATACAAGGTATGAAATTGGTTTGAGGAGAAAAACCAAAAATAACCCCAGCAGGGTTGTAAATATATATATATATGATACCCCAGGTGGTAATATAATAGTATATGTAGCCCCAGCAGGGCAGAATACAATACCACTAGTTGGGATTTGTGTTCTGGGCCTCACCCAGGAATGCAGAGGTGGCCACAAAGCGACCTCTATAGCAGCACGGTTAAGGGCAGCACCCCAAGTAAGCACAGGTTAATACCTTATGTGCTTTACACAGCTTTTGCTAAAAACTGACCTCTGTGGAGTATTTTGCGGTTAGAAGTCCGTCCGTGTGTGTCCCTTGCGGTACTGGCTGCACTCGCGGCACTTCTAAGATGGCGTCCGTAATCTCGCGAGATGCGGGATTAAAGATGGCCGCCGCGAGTGTAGCCGCGGCTGGCGCCAAGCCGTGGGAAAAAGGTGAGAGGGAGCCGGTAGTGGCGGCAAAGCGGGGGCAAAAACAGGGGGACCTGACTAAACTCGGGGAGCCGCCCGAGGGCGGAAACCGAGCGGAAAGAGCGGGAAAACAACGGAATAAAATCACTGGGTTATGAGAATAAAACTAGAGAGTCCCAGTAAGGGAAATTAATTGTAGATTATGCTAGCTTTAGTGTACCTATAATCTTAATTTTATTAATGACAGGAGGCGAGTATTTGCTTAAGTCTCTCTTTACTAGAACTCCACAGCAGCACAGAAAACAACCAATCAGAAAAAAGTTAGGTACTATAAAACTCCCCTCCCCATGCATCATTTCCTCTTTCAAGCTGCGACAAAACAGAATAAAAGGCAGAGAACATCATGGGGAAGAAACGAAGTCCTAGGTACGATGAATATAACGATGTCCACCATCCAAGTGTAACCGTCAAACTAGATAGTGTAGATGGACTGTAAACTGAAACGAGAGAAAAACAGAATCGAACAGGTTGATTATCCAATGAAATGTACTCTGAATAAACATGTAGGTACCCAACGTAGCAACCAAATTAACCTTAATATGTAGATATCCCAACCCTACTTATGGAAAAGAACACAGACATAAGGAACAAGCGACAGGTAGCAGAAACAACAAACAGAGTTGCATACTTACCTGATAATCTAAACTATAACCTTAAACAAGGGAGGGACAAGAATGGGTGGGAAATACTCGCCTCCTGTCATTAATAACATTAAGATTATAGGTACACTAAAGCTAGCATAATCTACAATTTTATAACATGACAGGAGGCTTTGTATTTGCTGTTTGAAAGCTCAGTTCACCAATCCAACGCTGTTTGTGTCGCTGGTAATTATTCCAGGAAATATCAGAGTAATCCTAATTGGACATTCCAATACGCTAAATGACAGCCGACGGTTCAAAGAAGATGCCAACCGACAAGGTATCTCAAATACGGAAAAAGGCACCCTCCGTCGGTAAATCCATTGTACGTGGCGTAGCAAACTGTTTCCTAGAAGTCGGTCCATGAGCTGGCAAGCCGACCTATTAGTCACATTCCTGTAGTTGTATAACTTCAAAATCCGCTCTATGACCTAGGGTCGCGAGAAGAAAACTGACACAAAGTCTCAACTCATGACCCATAAGGCGGCTCCACCGATCGTGCCAGGGCCATTCGGCGATGCGGCCTTGCAGGGAGATCTCCAATCTCAAGGAATGCACCGAAGACCACCACCAAAATCGCAATAGAAGTCGAGGAGGATCTTCGTACCTTCATGTCCTACCCGGTGGGGTGACTCATCCGAGCATAAATTCATAACGCACACAATGAGAGTGTGGCCAGACCAGCCGTATACAAAGTGATTCCAATAGTCCAAACGGACCGTGTAAACTTCGGACGCCGTAGAGAAAAAGCTCCAGAAGACGTCCGTTCAGGGTTCCGAACTGAACTTGAGTGGAGGAACGGTGGTCGACTATTCTGGGAATAGGGAATCCCAGAAATCCTCAAAGGAATGGGAAAGTGCAAACAGGAACGCAGATTTCCATCCTGAAATGCCCTCGTCCAAGAGTGAAAGATGTCTGTGTGAGAGTCGGGGTATACCAGGTACCACCATAAGGTCTCGTAGGTCTCCTCGACGATAGTTGAAAAGTAGGGTAGCGCGAATCCAACAAGATGGCTCCCGTGAGGAATAACTAGAGTATAGACGGAGGGTCCTCCATCTCCGAACCCTGATCACCAGGTATACGTTTCGAGGAGACGGGGCAGTCCTGCCATCTTATCCCAAGATCTGAGGACCGGGGAGGTCAAGACAAAACGGGGGTTTCCGGTCGTACCCTGTGAACCATACGTACGGCTTTTTACCTTCAGAGCGGGTAATAGGCTCTCCTTAATCCTGTTACCTGAGCAAGGTAGAGCCCGTTTGCTCCATGAAGGTCCCCGTATCTCCTGCCACCTAAATATGGGAGAAACTGTCTGAGCAGTTGTTCACAATGGTCCGGATATCCAAAAACAGAAAGCAATCCTCTGCTTGTTATGGTGCAGAATATACCCAAACCTGCACTCACATAATACCTGAGTTCCATCCGAAAGCCGTACCATCTCCAGGAATGTGTATAAATAAGTGGGAGTCACCCCTCGTTATACCACTGTGAGAATATCCCTCCATTACAGGAGAAAGACTAGAGGGAACCAGTCTACCTATGGATATCTTGCATGACCAGGCAGTCCTCTATATCAAAATCAGTAGCACGGACGTCAGAACTACTTGAATGCAGGAGGGACGCCCCTCCATGAAGTCATCGGTGTCTTGCACAGGTACAAGCCTGTGTGAAGAACAAATGGATGGCACCGTAGAGCGTCGAGTGCATGAGAGAGCCGCGCTCTCTACTAATGTGATCAAATATCGTGCTAACGTCCGGCTGATAGCCTGAGCGGGCCGCACCCGTAAATAACCAAACAGTAGAGTCAGCATCCGTGACCGTTCCTCTCTATGAGAATGCTTCCTCCAAACATGACCCCTGTATCCAGCTCAGTCTCCGGCTGAGGTTGAGGGGGGGCTGCGCCCTCTAATAACCAATCAGTGTCCGGTAACGTATCTGAGAGGGGTTCGCTCTCTGCTCCAGCAGATAAAATATTCTCGGATTGAAGAGATGGAGGGTCGCACCCTCCTGTGATCCAAGCTAGGGTCCCTAGGGACTCAGGGCGACCAACTAAAGGGTACACCAAATACGAGTATCAGCATAAGGCTGTTCAATCTATGGGAAAACGATGGAAAAACTATCAACTGACCGTCCGGATCCCGTGCGCGCGCGCGGGTTCCAGGCGGACCGTTGGTAGTCTGAGGAAAGCAGGAGACGTTCTCCGCAATCCACGAGCACCCAGGAGGTCGGAGGAGGTCAAGTCAGGCCTCTCGACGACCCGAGCGAAAGGAAAAGGAAGTCACGAAAAACGAAAAAGACAACAATAACGTAGGTATGAGTAAAAACGCAAATTCTATCTCAGCTAGAAGGCAAATAGCAGGCCGGAAGGCAAGACAAGTAAGCCCCACCGCACAGGGCCAGGAGCTAACCTTACGCAGGAATAACTACCGATAGCTATATGGATACCGGGAGGCAGATACGGAGTTAGTTGATAAAGACAAGGAAAACACCGCGTTCTCCTGTAGGTGACTGAGTACCGGTCCTTGCCTGTGCAAAGTTCTCCTTGGAGATGTGCCGTCGCCGGACTGGCGCAAACCGCGGATGTGTGTCCGGGGTCTTCGTAAGACAACTTGCCCTTCAGGTCTGAGGTTAGGGCCTTCACCCTACCTACCATATCCAGATGGCCGTATATTGGTGTCCTCTTGGATAGCATGGCAATGGTGCTTGTCCGGACACCTGCCTATTTCCGTGTCACTGGTGGGCAGTGGCTTCTCCTCAGTGATATTCCCCCAGGCCCGCGGCCAAAAAGGGGTTTCGGCACCAATAGAGCGGGCCCAGCAGGCCAAACTAATTAACACAGGATAGTTGGCCAAGCTAATAGGCACCGACATAGTAGGCCATACAAATGGGGCACCGACATATCAGGTCGTGCTTATGGGCACAGACCTAGCAGGCCGTTCTTATGGGCACAGACACAGCAGGCCGTTCTTATGGGCACAGACATAGCAGGCCGTTCTTATGGGCACAGACACAGCAGGCCGTTCTTATGGGCACAGACAATAGCAGGCCGTTCTTATGGGCACAGACAATAGCAGGCCGTTCTTATGGGCACAGACAATAGCAGGCCGTTCTTATGGGCACAGACAATAGCAGGCCGTTCTTATGGGCACAGACAATAGCAGGCCGTTCTTATGGGCACAGACAATAGCAGGCCGTTCTTATGGGCACAGACATAGCAGGCCGTTCTTATGGGCACAGACATAGCAGGCCGTTCTTATGGGCACAGACATAGCAGGCCGTTCTAGTGGGCACGGACATAGCAGGCCGTTCTTATGGGCACAGACATAGCAGGCCGTTCTTATGGGCACAGACATAGCGGGCCGTTAATATGGGCACAGACATAGCAGGCCAATCAATGGGTTGTGTATTACCATTATATTATTATTAACACGTATTTATATAGCGCCTTCCAATTCCGTAGCGCTTTACAATGGGTATTGAATGAGTAACGGGGACCTCTGGGTTCGGATAGAGGTCCCAAAATTAGTAGATCCTCAGGGCCTCTTGTGACATAGGACCCTTAGACACCAACCCTTTAGACAGCGTAGTGCCGTGTGAGTAACCCGAACCAGGACTGGCAGTCCTTAAATGCCCAGCAGGCAAACAGCGGTATTCCAGCTGTAGCGGGTAAAGCGGAAGTTGTCCTAGTGACCATCATGTCCATGAACGTAAGATACACTGGGCGATACTCTCCGTAAACCGTGAATCGGTATGGCGTGCGCACACAGATCGTTAGAAATGTCTTAGCATATTACCATCACCATACCACCTTAATGATATGCAACCATGGGCACTTCCAGGAGTAGGGCTAAACAATAGCCCACTTCAATGACTCTCCCCAAGAACCTGATAAATTGTAAGGTATCAGCGTAGACTGGTCTCCATACCAGTTAGAGTCAGAGCCAGGTCTGTAGCTCATATATACGCCATAGGCAGAGAATACATATCAGAGTAGTCCCTCCTGGGACCTCGTAGCTGGGCTAGAAAAAATATACACTGAGAAGGATATGAATCCAAGAGCTAACTGGCACCGTATACCCCTGTACAGGGCCTGTATAACTGCGTCCATATACACCTGTAACTCTGAGAAAAACTGTGATATACCCAGACAGAGAACGCACACTAGACAGCGATACGCACTGACCGCAGAAACTCTCCGCGATCTGAGATATACACTGACGGCAAACCCACATGTCAGTAGCAAAACTCACAGCAGTCTGTGATACAGGTAGTCAGGAAAGCTAAAACTCTGAGTACACCGTCAGTACAACTAAATCTGTGATCTACCCTGACAGCAAAAATGTTATAGCAATCTCAAGAATGTAAAGCCAACTAAAAAATCCTGCAGTCTAGATGTACACTGTCATCGAAAGATAAAGGGTGACCTAAATATGTAAGATCACACAAAGCATAAAGAAGAGGGTTATGAGAAATAAGGACAGAATACAAGAAACAAAACAGAATATAAACGGAAGCGTTTTACATTAAAATATTTCCCTAAAGAAAGTCACACATCTACAGCCTTACAGGCATCATATTACTCCTTATATGAAACACCCTGGGCAAAAAGCACCAGGTCTAAGCATGTTGGTTTACATCATGTCTCTGCGTTGAGATATAAGACATAAATGAAAAGGGGGGGAGGCAAACCTGCAATAAATCCGTCGGGGAATCCCGGTAGGGCGGCAAAAGCAGAGCTCCGATCCGTGGACGGAGGAGGGGCCGTTTCGAGTAGGGGCACCCTCCTCCACCCGTTCGGCTGCCCGCGGCTCAGAGAAGGAGCTGAGTGTGGCGGCGGCCACGTGGAGAGCGGGGCGGCCGCGTGGGAGGGTGGCTCGGTTGCCGGGTACTCGCTTCCGACCGCGAGTACCACGGTTGCCAGTAAAACACAAAGAGGTTCGGGGAAATCAGGAGACAGCCAGAGGCTAGTCTCCCGAAACCCCTATGCCGTGCATGCAGCCCGCGGACGAATGGCGGGGCATGCAGAGAGGGGAAGGGGGAAGGCATGGCTGAAAAGGAATCCCCAAGAACTCCCCTAAAACTACCACATGAGGAAAGGAAGCCCCAAGAAGACAGGGGAGGCAAAATAAGAAGAAACGTATATCTAAGATACTAAATAAAAAGTACAGATAACGAAAGTATAAAAATATAACATGTAAATATATAAAAGTAGAAAAATATATGATACTAAATAAAAGGTACAGACAACAAATAGGAAAAATACTAAGATACCAGAAAATAATCCTAACAAATCAAAATAAAACCCAAAGCCACCCACATAAGCAGGAGGCAGTGGTACTCTGACCTGTACTGATGCGGAGCAGCAAAGAAAGAGGAAATGATGCATGGGGAGGGGAGTTTTATAGTACCTAACTTTTTTCTGATTGGTTGTTTTCTGTGCTGCTGTGGAGTTCTAGTAAAGAGAGACTTAAGCAAATACGAAGCCTCCTGTCATGTTATAAAATTTAAAATACAGGGACACCAAGTAGTATAAGTAGTAGAAAAGGTAGAAAGATAGAAATAAAATTAAAAGTCAAAAGAAAAAACAATTATACATGTACAGAAAACTTTATATATTATGAGGTAAAAGGGAAGAGCCAAAAACTCTGACCTGTCTGCGATGGAGCAGTAAAGAAAGAGGGGGAGGAGCCTGTTCACTGGGACTATATGCTCACTGTTTTGCATTTTGATTGGTTTAAATGTTTCACTTTCTTTACTGCTGTGGAGTTTAGTAAAGAGAGTAATGCAAAATAGGAAGCCTCCTGTCATGTGATAAAATTCCAGTTTTTGTTTACGTTTTGTTTTGATCAGAACGTGTACTATTGACTCCGTCCTGAAGGGGTTAATGGTGGGTGTATTTTAACAGTGAGAGACAGAATAACAACAACTTAAAAATCAAGAAAAATGCATGTCAATAAGGTTATAAATTGATTTGCGTGTCAATGAGTGAAATAAGTATTTGATCCCCTATTAATCAGCAAGATTTCTGGCTCCCAGGTGTCTTTTTTATACAGGTAACGAGTTGAGATTATGAGCACTTTCTTAGGGAGTGCTCCTAATCTTAGCTCATTACCTGTATAAAAGAAGCAATCAATCAATCAATCAATCAAACAATCAGATTCCAAACTCTCCACCATGGCCAAGACCAAAGAGCTGTCCAAGGATGTCAGAGACAATATTGTAGACCTACACAAGGTTGGAATTGGCTACAAGACCATCGCCAAGCAGCTTGGTGAGAAGGTGACAACAGTTGGTGCTATTATTTACAAATGGAAGAAATACAAAATAACTGTCAGTCTCCCTCGGTCTGGTGCTCCATGCAAAATCTCACCTCGTGGAGTTTCAATGATTATGAGAACTTTGAGGAATCAGCCCAGAACTACACGGGAGGATCTTGTTAATGACCTCAAAGCAGCTGGGACCATAGTCATCAAGAAAACAATTGGTAACACACTACGCTGTGAAGGACTGAAATCCTGCAGCACCCGCAAGTTCACCCTGCTCAAGAAAGCACATGTACAGGCCCGTCTGAAGTGTACCAATGAACATCTGAATGATTCAGAGGAGAACTGGGTGAAAGTGTTGTGGTCAGATGAGACCAAAATCAAGCTTTTTTGCATCAACTCAACTGGCCATGTTTGGAGGAGGATTAATGCTGCCTATGACACCATCCCCACTGTCAAACATGGAGGTGCAAACATTATGCTTTTTGGGTGTTTTTCTGCTAACGGGACAGGACAACTGCACAACATCAAAGGGACGATGGACAGGGCAATTTACTGTCAAATCTTGGGTGAGAACATTGAAAATGGGTCGTGGATGGGTATTCCAGCATGACAATGACCCAAAACACACAGCCAAGGCAACAAATGAGTAGCTCAAGAAGAAGCACATGCTTAAGGTCTCCAAACCTTAATTCCATAGAAAATCTGTGGAGGGAGCTGAAGGTTCGAGTTTGCAAACTTCAGCCTCGAAACCTTAATGACTTGGCGAGGATCTGCAAAGAGGAGTAGGACAAAATCCCTCCTGAGATGTGTGCAAACCTGGTGGCCAATTACAAGAAACTGACCTCTGCCAACAAGGGTTTTGCAACCAAGTACTAAGTCGAAGGGGTCAAATACTTATTTCACTCATTGACATGCAAATCAATTTATAACTTTTATGACATGCGCTTTTCTGGATTTTTTGTTGTTGTTATTCTGTCTCTCAATGTTAAAATACACCTACCATTAAAATTATAGACTGATCATTTCTTTGTCAGTGGGCAAAGCTTCAAAATCAGCAGGTGATCTAATATTTTTTCCCCTCACTGTATAGGGATCTCATTGTACAATTTCTTACTCCCTTGATAAAATTGTGATTTTGGAAGCTGTAAGAAAATCTACCACTTTGGAATTTGAAACTTGCTATTTGTCTTTCTATGTGGACTTGTCCAGGTCTGTTTTGCAATGGGGGCAGTCTGCTCACCATGTTACCAGTGTCCTTTGGGACAGAAACAGGGCCGGCGGCACCTATAGGCGAAGTAGGGCGCACCTTTGGACGTCTCCTCCACTCCACGCGGCACTAAGGAGAGAGGCGCTTCTGCTGCTCTGAAAAGTGTGATTGAGGGAGCGGCTGCAATTTGCTTTGCAGTTGCCTGGCACTGTATCACCCCACCTGCCAAAACTGTATTAGAGCATTGCTGTGGGTTGCCGCTGCAACACTCTGGTGCATTTTCCCAGCGCTGCCCGAATGGAGCTGCATTTACCACCGGATCACCAGGGAGCTGGATTCCCCCCCAAGTTAAGCCTCAGGGAGGGGGAAAAAATGTTGAGTTTTTAAAAATGGATTTATATTAAACCTTCACTTTATCCCGCTTTTAACCCCCTACATGTCCTAACCGCCACTTGTGCGCCTAACACCCCACTATCGGTCCTAACCCCAAATACTGCCACAAACCCCCACTACTGCCCCTAACTTAATACTGTCACGACCCCCCACTTCTGCCCATAACCCTCCACTATAGGTTATAACCCCCTACTATTGCCCCTAACTCCCCCACTAGTGGCTCTGATCCCCAATACTGCCTCTAACCCCCTACTATTGTCCCTTACCCCCCACCAGTGGCAGATCCAGGGGGGCAATGGGGTAATTGTCCCCCTCGAGAGCCGATGCTCTACCCTGCAGGGCCGGTGCTATCCAAGCACTGGCCCTGCGTGTGCCTTCACGGACCGGAGGGAAAATCAGAGATCTCCCTTACCAGTCCGCAGGCACTTTGCTGGCAGGCGGCAGGGAGGAAGAGATGACCAGGGAGCTCAGCCTGCAGCTCCTCCGGGTCCTCCTCTCGCAAACACAGAGCGTTGTCACGGTTACCACAGCAACGCTTTAGATCTCGCGAGAGTGAACTCTAGCCCAGAAGGCTAGAGGTCACTCTCACCACCATGACCGCCAGGGATTCTCCGAATGACCACCAGGGATTTAGAAAGATCACCGCCCCCTCCCAGGCAAAGGTAAGAAGGGAGGGGGGATATAAAGATTCTTTATTTAAATTAAATTAAAAAAAACACATATAAATATATATATTTTTTTAATCTGCCCCCTTGCCCCACGCACAATATCTTTTACATTTACACACTGCCCCCCCACATATTTCCCACCAACCCACACACACTGTACCCCTTTCACACACGTACCCCATCACACACTATACCCCCATCACACACTGCACCCCCACACACACTGTGCCCCTATCACACACTGTACCTCCCACACACACTGTACCCCATCACACACTGTACCCCTCACACACACACTTTCCCATTAAACACACAAAAACTGTACCCCTCCACACACGCACACTGCACCCCTCACACACACTGTATCCCTCACACACTGTGCTCCTCCATGCACCCCACACACACATTGCACCCCTCACACACATACACTTTGCACCCCTCACACACATACACTTCACTCTTCATAAACACTGCATCACTCGCACACACACACTGCATCCCACACACACACACACACTACTGCCCAATATCTTACTAGAGACTTCAGGTAAGTTGTCAAACTGTTCCAGAACGGTCCGACTACTTATTTTGGAAGGGCACCACGGCACTCCTGGCACCATAACCACTACATTGAGCTGTAGTGGTTTATTGTGCCTGGATTATTCCTTTAAATAATCTACCATTGCCCCTCCTGAGATTAGGTTCTGGATCCGCCTCTTCCCCCACTACAGGTACTAACCCCCAAATACTGCTACTGACCAATCACTATAGGTCCTAACCACCCAATAATGCCAATAAACCCCCAATACTGCTACTGGCCCCCCACTACAGACCCTGGTACAGCCTCTGACACCCCCAGTACAGCCCCTTAACCCCAACTACAAGTCCTAACACCCCAATACTGCCAATAACCACAACACTACTGCCCCTAACCTACCACTTAAGCCCCTGTCCCCTCACTACAGCCACTATCCCTGACTGCTGCCTTTAAACCCAAACTACAGCGCCTAAACTTCCCCACTCCCCAGCTATATTGGGCTGAGCGGGAGCTAACTTGAATCTCCCTTCCCATCTTGTTCTAAATGGAAATGTCACTACTTCCGACATACATTTTCCACACGTCACATAGTGCCACACATAACACTCACAGCGGCCCAAACGTATCACTCACAGCTACTCACACTGCTACAAATACCACTGAAAGCTACCCACACGCAGACACTCACAGCTATACACACATTACACAGCCTTATACATCACGCACAGAAAGCCACAACATACACTTCACACACAGCCACAACGCTTTCATCCATCCTACACAAGACAGACACCCACACCACACATCCACTCAAAATTGTAATAAATATTCACTTACCTAACAATAACAAAATAACACAGAGAAAGAATTTACTGGTGCAGACCATAATACAATGGTTTGTGCATGCCTATGCATGGCATGTGGTGGCTGTAAGAAAATCTATCACTTAAGAATCTGAAACTTGCTCTTTGTCTTTCTATGTGGACTTGTCCAGGTCCGCTCTGCAATGGGGGCAGTCTGTTCACCATGTTACCAGTGTCCTTTGGGACAGAAACAGGGTCGGCGGCAGCTATGTAGAAGCAGTCCGTCAGGGATGTCATGACATGGGCAAATCATGTGGGTAGGACATTGTGATGTCACTACATGGGGGTAGTGGGGATTACAAATATTTTTTTGCCTTGGGCAGCCTAAATCCTTGCACTGGCCCTGGACAGAAATGTGCCTTATCTCTGGGTAACCCCAGTTTCCAAGTATGGGACTGTGCATAAGATACTCAATGTTGCCAAAATCACCCCCTTTGTTTCTGTTGGAGGACCTTCAAAGCCAGCTGCAGGCCCCAAAGACTGAGGCAGTAAATTGTTTAGTTCATTGTTGTTTTTTGATTTATTTATTCGATTATTGCATCTTATTTGTAATCTCTATTACCATGATATAGGCACTTAATTATCTCATTCTGGTGCCTGTGCCATTTTTAACATAGCAGAATTTATAAAGTTTTTTTATAATTTCCCCACATTTTAATTTTTCTTCTTTTATTCATTGAAGAATGGTACCTAGGCTTAATAGCTTTATATTACTAGATATCTGAGCATTGGATATTTGCTGCTGTGAACATATTATACTGTTTCATCCTCTTAAAATCTGGTACTAAAGTGCTGCATTGTTATGCCCCTTTTATATTTCAAAATGTAGCTATTTACTGTTTACTGCTGAAGGTTTATTCTCATTGTAACGTTCCTGAACGAAAATAATGAATATAAAAAAAAACAACTTTCAAAAGGAATCTCAAGGCATTATAAAACCTTCTTCGAACTTGTGAAGCACCCAATAAACGCTGTTGTAGGACAATCCCAGTAAAAAAAATATAAAGTTTTTATGCTATTAAAAAATAAAGTCAATGTTCCTTGGATATGATGTTGTTTTTCAAGTTTTTTTCTTCAATTGATGTACATCTTTTTTTTTTATATATATGAAAATGTAATAAGCTGTAAATTGCAAAAAAAAAAAAGAAACATTAAAGCCGCATTCTTTAAATTGCTTGATATAGATTTGGCTTGAATGGGCCAAAGTTATTTTATTGTACTTATATAAAGTAAAGATTTAACATTCAGAAATGGAAATTTCAAGGCTGCAGTCTTGCAGTATTAGATCCCTGGCTCAATTATTTATGTCAATCCCCTACGAGTAAATAGAAACACATAACACACAACCTCAGAGCTAAGCTACCTTTCCCCTTCTACCTACGCTGGATTTTGAAATGGGTGGCGACACAATCTAGTGCTGAAAGAATGTGATAACTTTAGGTTGAAACAATAAGGCAGAATGAATAATCACCATATTCTGGAGAAGGAATATGATTGGGTTATTGAACCATAGACCTAATTTGTCTGAAACCCTTTGAGCTAAGAGTAGGTAAGCAAGTGGAAAAGTCTTTAACCCCTTAAGGACCAAACTTCTGGAATAAAAGGGAATCATGGCATGTCACACATGTCATGTGTCCTTAAGGGGTTAAAGTAAGTAGGCTATCCAATGATTCCATGTATTCAAACTGGGAAGACTTATGAGCCTTCAATATCAGAAGTAAATTCTGTTTGATTGCAAACAGTTGTGGAATGGGTGGAACATTCATTATTGCTCTTGAGAACTGTGCTGGTAACAGTGCTTCTTGACACATTTAATGGATGTAAGATTTTAATGTGAGATGTTTTAAATAGTCCCTTCTCAAAGCCTCAATCTTTCTTCTTCCCCTAATGTATACACCTTCCTGTCCCTATTTCCTTCTTCCTGCTTGTTCATTTCTTATTCTACATTACATTTCTTTTCCTTATACTTGATCATTACAATTGTTGTATTTTTTTTGTATTTGAAGCAGTAGATTGTATGTTGCTTTATTTTTGGGCATTGAACAGGCATAAAGGAATCCTCCAGGGGACTCCAGTTCCCATAACAATTTCATTTCAATAACGTCTTTAAGGGAGCTGGAGTCCATGGGCAGTATTTTACCTTATGACATTAAACCATTTTTAACCTCTCCTTTTTTCCTCTTTTTTAGCTGTTGCTCTCAGCCTATCACTGGCTGCCCATTTTGGAGTAGTAGTACATACTACTCAGGGCCGGCCGTAGGGGTGTGCGAGCTGTGCGGCCGCACAGGGCGCCATGGACCAGGGGGCGCCATTTGGTTGACACAGATCACACATGACTGGTGTCAGGGGATCTAAATCAGGTACCCAGGTGGAGGATTTCATTATTCTCCCGGGTCTGTAAAAAAAACACACACAAAATAGAGGCAGCAGGGCCGAGCCTAACAAGCGGGGAGGGGCGGGGCTTATTACCAAGTGGAGCTAATACACACCAGAAGCCCCTGGTAACTGCTGCCTGATAATTGCTTCCCCAACAACCAACTGCATCCACTCCCCCTTCCAGCCATAATGGAAAGAGGTAAGTATGTGTGTGTGTGTGACTGCCTGCCTGTGTGTGACTGACTGTCTGACTGCCTGTGTGTGACTGTTTGCCTGTGTGTGTGTGTGTGTGTGTGTGTGTGTGTGTGTGAGAGAGTGTGTGACTGCCTGCCTGTGTGTGTGTGACTGTCTGTCTGTGTAACTGTCTGCCTGCCTGTGTGTGTGTGATTGTCTGTGTAACTGCCTCCCTGTGTGTGTGACTGTCTGTGTGTGTGTGTGTGTGTGTGACGGTCTGTCTGCGTGTGTGTGTTACTGTCTGCCTGTGTGTGTGGGACTGTCTGTCTGTGTGACTGTCTGCCTGCCTGTGTTTGTGACTGTCTGTGTGACTGCCTCCCTGGGTGTGTGACTGCCTGCCTGTGTGTGTGTGTGTGTGTGTGTGTGTGTGACTGTCTACCTGTGTGTGTGTGTGTGTGTGACTGTAACTGTGTGTGACTCCAATTGTGTGTCGCTGTAGCTGTGCCGTTGTGTGTGCCTGTGCCTGTATGTGTGAGTATAACTGTATGTGTGAGTATAATTAACTGAGTGTGTGCCTATCAGCATGTGTGAGTGTCTGCATGCCTGTAACTGTGTGTGTCTGACTGTCTGCCTGCAACTGAGCGTGTTTGACTCTCTGCCTGTGTGTGTGACTATATACTGGCAACTTGGTGGGGAGGGGCGCCATGAAGACTTTTCTCACAGGGCGCCTAATGGCCTAAGGCCGGCCCTTTTACTACCAGTGTCCAAGACAAACCTTCCACATTAGTACAGCAACGGAATGAAGCACAGAGGAGAGTTAGCTAATGGCACCAAAAAAGAGACAGCAGTACAGAGACCCCAGGCTTCATAATCACTTCATTAAGAAACTCATTCTTTTAATCTTTTGTAGTTTTTTTTCTTATATATTTGCCATGTATTTTGTCTACCTTTTATACTTAACTTAACTTAACTTTCCATTTGCACAGAACTAGCTTGATATAGTTTAACAAGGGCAATGCACAGAACTAGCTTGATATAGTTTAACAAGGGCAATGCTATTCCAGTGGAATTTGCTACCTAATCCTATTTCTAGTATCTAGTCCTTTAAGACATCTCTGAAAACAAACCTCTTTAAGAAAACTGACTACCTGTCTGGCTGACTCTTCTCTCTGTAAAATAGTCCCCTGTACTTCTACACTCTAATTTTAAAAATTAACAGTTTCAAGATTAACAATTTTCAAGATTAACACTTTAAGACATGTTTTTATATCTAACAACAACTGCCTGTACCCTCCCAGTCAAAAGGCAGACACACTTACACCTTCCATTATTCCTTTTTTTCTTTCTTTTTTTTTTTGGGGGGGGGGGGGATCCTTAACGTTACATTACATTTCTCAAAATATTGAGTTTTTCATTCACACTGATTCTTTATACTCTCTTTGAAGCCTTGCTTTAAATTTAGGCATAAGTATATTCCTCTAAATCTAGCACTTTGAATCTGTTACATATATCTTTGTGTGAAATCATATTGGATGTTTTAGCAAAAACAAATAGATCCACTGTTCTTCTTGAAGAAATCATTCTCATCATGGACTGGACTCAGAAGACAACACTGCGTCTCTTTACAATGTCTACCATTTAAGAGTGGATTTCAGTAGGAGATGTTGAATGGTCTTCTCCTGCCTTGCTAAAATAAAGGAATTCCAGAGATCAGCCTAATGGTAAACACATCTAAGCATTATCTTGCATTGTGATTCCACCTACTCAACTCATAGCGCTGGCACAAAAAAATATCAGGAAAGAGAGATTGTAGGGAATATCTGATGACCATAGATTATGGAGACCATGGCTGCCTAATATGACGCGTCACATTGCATATATTTTCTACATATGCTGGGTAGCATTTCATATCATGACTTTTTGCAAAGGGCATTTTATAAGGCATATCAGGTTATATCCTCCTTAAAGACTAAGCCAAATTGTTCTCCTCAAATTGAAGTAAATCAAAGAAAACAGTTGATGATCAGCACTTTGTTGTTGAAATGGTTTAAAAGTGAACTAGTTAGTGCTCTTGTTTCTGATCCACATCGAAACAAGATTTATTGCCAAATGTCTAGAGAGATAGGAGCCAGCATAAGTCCAGTAGTAGTTCTTAAATGATATTCCAAAATACAGATATAGCACCCCATAACCATCTAAAGGTTTCCCTGGCAGTGGTACAATGTATATCCCAGTACTCAATCGCTGAAATTATGGCTAATAAGGCAACATCTAAGACATATGACTGAGCTGAGCAGACCAGCCCTTAATGCATTTTCTTTCCTGAGATGATGTAAAAATTTTTGTAAGTCAAGTCTAAAAGTCTAAAAGTTTTAAAGTATAATTGTCTGTTTACAGACAGTGAAGGATTGAGTCTACCGATCCTCTTACACTAAATGAGAGCGAAAACAATCTGAGAAACCATCATAACAGGAAACCCTACCATTTTATCATCAAAGAAATCAACTCTTAAGCACTTTGTATTTGGAATGAAATTCATAAGTGCCATTAAAAGTATGCATCCACCGCGAAAAGTATCTATTACATTTTTAATAAGATAATGAATTATTAATGGAGTTTAAGTGTAGAACATTGGCATTCTTTGGAGACCTATTATTGATTAAATCTCTCAGAATTGCACTGAGTACAACATTTTCATGGGTAGACATCCTGTATTTGAAGACAGAATCCATTATTGCCATTGTAGCATATAATGTTTCACGTTACTCAGCTTACGGACTCTATTTCCAAGATGACCTTGAAAACAACAAACAGATGCATAACCAGTTCTAAAGGATAGGGCATCCATCGATATCTGGAACTGTTTGAAGTTAGAAGATTCATTTTTAGCACCATATAGCTGGTTTTATGTGGTGCTGTAAATGTAAATTTCATAAGGATATTTTTGAGATATGGACCCCTGCTTCAAAATATTTTAGAACTTATTTGTAGTAAATAACATCATTGAATATACTGAGATTTGTGAGTTTATCTAGTACATTGATCTGTAGCCCCTGGGTTAGAACCCAGAACTGGGTTCCCCTGCAATTTTAGTGGTTAGTGCAGATACATTATATTCATATCCAGGCAACTGCTTTCAACACATTCGGGGTTATATTCACAAAATTAAATCCAAAACTGAGGAAAATAAAAATGCCTAAATTGCGACTGTGGCTGAGTTGGAGAATTTTTCCAGATCAGTTAAATATGCCTCAGTTTTTCCATTCTGATGTAATTTGTAAAAACTTGGAGTTTAGTTAATCATCCTGTTCATTATTGTAGCATTTTCAAAAGTATTTTAGTATTTATTATAACAAAATTTAACAATGGGTCTCCAAAATAATTTTTGCAGAACATAAATTATATTATTAGAAAAACATCACTTTTTAGATGCTGATCACCATGCTAAAATAATGTGTTTCAAGGTCAATGGATATGGTACAGCTGGGATGCGTATGCTGGCAACTGCTAAATATGGTTGCTCATTAAAAATCCTCTGCAGTCTACTTGGCCCTTACAAGACAACCTACATCTACAAACCCCAAAATTGTACGTAAGAGTCCCTTTGAGTTGGTCCACACAATTTGCCGTTTCAAAAAACCAAAACCAAAAGCGGTTACTGGTCCTAACTGCTGTAATGGTGCAGAAATTATATCCACTGCCCTCAGTAGGGACAGTTTCTGGAGAATCAAAGCCCTCCTCACCTTTTTTAGATTCAAAATTAGGAGGACTTTGTAGCTATGATAAACGACTGAAGGCTGATGTTATTACTGATTATTATTACTGATGATATAAATCTAGGGAGTACTTTAATTTGTTCTCTACGATTAATACTTTTTACTTTATATTTACAGTATATTATTTGGTCCATATTTGGTACGTCAGTCTCTACTACCCCCTTAACAAATTAATAAGGAAGTTGACCAAACTTTGGTCCGTAACCCGATTGGCAGCGGGGTCCAACCTAAGAGAACCCATGGACATCTTTCACACATTACACTGCTGTGAGTATGCCTTTTTGCTATATATATATTACTTTCACTTTTCTATTTTTTGATCTTGGGAGAAGTAAAGCACTCATCTCTGATCGTCTGTCGCATAATTATCCTTTTATGTACACAAATACATAAAAACGACTTGAGTCATGTAACTATGAGAAAGGATATCAAATAGAAATAGATAGGTTGTGTAAACATTTATCGCTCACTTATACCATATAATCTCTCTATCACTCTTTCTTACCTTGAAATATCATTATGATATTTAACCTTATCTTTAAGTAACCTTGCACCTCAGAAATATTAGGGAATATTTACCCATCTGTATTCCCTGCAATAATTTGCAGGTGATTTCATGTACAATTTATTTTTTCACAAGTATTTAGTATTTTGTATTTTTGTCTGTATACAGAGATTGTTGTTTGCCATTGCACTACTTTCTCCTGTTCGAGATTGGTATATGATAAGTGTGCGTTCACACACTACATAGGTTATGGACTGTATAACCCTATAGTGTTCACAAACTATATAGGTGTCAGGATCGGGACAGGGATCCAACACGCAGAGTACAAACAGTAGCCAGATACGTATACCGGACCTTAGAATGGCCGGACTAACGTAAGTAGTACAGTATAGAATGGTCAAAGACAAGCCGAGGTCGAGGGTAACAGAAGACAGGTAAGCGAGAGACAAGCCGAATCAAGGGTAACAGAGATAAGCAGAGTAAGGTAAACAAGCCGGGTCAAAACCAAAAGGGATAATAGAATACACAAGCACTGAGTGACTAGGACAAGCTAGAACCACGACAGGGCAATGAGCTAATGAAAGAAGCCCTGTTAAATACCCTGTTCAGAGCAGTAACCACGCCTCCGAGGCGTCTTGATTGGTCCTGCAGCAATTGACTGACAGGTCGTTCCGGGGGAGTGTCCTGATGACTACTTCCTGCCTAGATGCTGTAAAAGGCAGTCACTCCCTCGCGGCCGGCCTAGCATGACCGGATAGACCGTCTGGATGGAGGAACAGCTAAGTCTCTACCTCTTTCGGAGGTAGAGACCACAGGTACCCTGACAGTACCCCCCCTCTCAGATACGCCCACCGGGCGGAATGAACCGGGACGAGATGGGAAGCGAGAGTGATACGCCCTGCGGAGACGGGGAGCATGAACATCCTCCTGAGGTACCCAACTCCTCTCCTCAGGACCATATCCCTTCCAATCAACCAGATATTGTACTCTCCCCCGGGAGATTCGAGAATCAATAATAGAGTTAACCTCATACTCCTCCTGACCCTCCACCTGAACGGAGCGAGGAGGGGCTATTGTGGAGGAAAATCTGTTACATATGAGTGGTTTCAGCAATGAAACGTGAAACGAGTTCGGGATGCGTAAGGTATTAGGAAGAGCTAAACGATACGCAACAGGATTGATACGGGTCAGCACCCTGTAGGGTCCAATATAACGAGGAGCGAACTTCATGGATGGCACTTTTAAACGGATGTTCCTCGTGCTCAGCCATTCCCTATCACCTGGAACAAAGACCGGAGCCGCCCTTCTACGTTTATCAGCGTGTTTCTTAACCAACATAGAGTTGTGCACAAGGATTTGTCGAGTTTGATCCCACAACTTCCTCAAATTGGCAACATGAACATCAACCGACGGCACCCCCTGGGAAGGAGAATCCGAAGGAAGAATAGACGGATGAAAACCATAATTCATGAAGAAGGGGCTTGAATGAGTAGAATCGCAAACGAGATTGTTGTGTGCAAACTCCGCCCAAGGAATCAAACCGACCCAATCATCCTGGTGTTCAGAAACAAAGCATCGTAAATATTGTTCAATTTTCTGGTTGGTACGTTCAGCAGCTCCGTTAGACTGAGGATGATAGGCAGAAGAAAAGTTTAATTTAATACCAAGTTGAGAGCAGAAGGACCTCCAAAAGCGGGAAACAAATTGGGAGCCTCTGTCCGATACAATTTGAGAGGGTATCCCATGTAGGCGAAAAATCTCCTTAGCGAATATCTCTGCCAATTCGGGAGAAGACGGGAGTTTAGGCAGGGGAATGAAGTGTGCCATCTTAGTAAACCTGTCAACCACGGTGAGGATGACAGTCTGTCTTTTAGAGATAGGTAGATCGACAATAAAGTCCATGGCCAAACAGGACCATGGTTTTTCTGGAACCTCCAAGGGGTGCAGGAATCCACATGGAAGCGTATGGGGTTGTTTGGTTTTAGTACAAACTTCACATGCAGCGATGAACTCCTCAATATCCCTCCGTAAAGCAGGCCACCAGAAGTCCTTAGAGATCAACGCGTAAGTTTTGCGAATACCAGGATGTCCCGCCATCTTGCTATTATGTAAACACTGTAAAAGTTCCAGTTGAAGAGCAGGAGGAACGAAATGACGACCCGCAGGAGTCTGTTTAGGTGCTAGATGTTGCAACTTAATGATCTCGGCCAGTAATGGAGAATGAATCCTGAGATTTGTATTAGCAATGATATTGCATTTCGGAACTATAGAAGAAAGAACTGGTTCAGGTACAGTAAAAGGTTCATATTGGCGAGATAATGCATCGGCTTTAGAGTTTTTAGAACCAGGTTTGTAAGTCAGTACATAATTGAAGTGAGTCAGGAATAAGGACCAACGAGCTTGTCTAGAGGATAAGCGCTTAGCCTCCCCAATATAGGACAAGTTTTTGTGGTCCGTCAAAATCGTAATAGGGTGTAGGGTCCCCTCCAACAAATGTCTCCACTCCTTTAAGGCTTTAATGACTGCTAACAGTTCCCTTTCCCCGATGTCATATCTGCTCTCAGGCCCAGAAAATTTCTTAGAGAAGAAACCACAAGGGTGTAACGGTTTATCCACCCCTAACCTTTGAGACAGAACAGCCCCAACTGCTGTCTCAGAGGCATCGACCTCAAGCAAGAAAGGCAGAGTCGTATCAGGATGGACTAGAATGGGAGCCGAGGCAAAAAGTTCCTTGAGAGTCTTGAAAGCACCAAGAGCTTCCTTAGACCAGAACTTAGTATCAGCCCCTTGTTTGGTCATATTGGTAATAGGCGCAATGATAGAGGAGTATCCTTTAATGAAGCGCCTATAGTAGTTGGAAAAACCAATAAACCTTTGGATAGCTTTGAGTCCTTTGGGCAAGGGCCAGTCTAAAATAGATTGGAGTTTTACAGGATCCATTTTAAAACCTTCCCCAGAAATCACGTATCCAAGAAAGTCTACCTGAGACTGATCAAAACTGCACTTCTCCAATTTGCAATATAGACCATGTTGCAGCAGCTTGTGTAATACCTTTCTGACCTGTCCATGGTGAGTCTCAATCTCCTTAGAGTGTAGTAGTATGTCGTCCAGGTAAACAATAACACAATCATGCTGAAACTCCCTAAGTACCTCATTAATCAAATCTTGAAATACTGCAGGCGCATTGCATAGTCCAAATGGCATAACAGTGTATTCGTAATGGCCATACCGGGTATTGAATGCCGTCATCCACTCGTGACCTTGCTGGATTCTCACCAAATTGTAAGCCCCTCTGAGATCTAACTTGGTGAAGATTTTGGAGCCCTTAAGACGATCAAATAACTCGGTAATCAGTGGGATAGGATAGGCATTTCTGACAGTTATTTTATTCAAGCCTCGGTAATCGATACATGGTCTCAGCGTGCCATCCTCCTTCTTAATGAAAAAGAACCCAGCCCCGGCCGGAGAAGAAGACCTCCTGATGAATCCCTTTTCTAAATTCTCCTGAATATACTCCTCTAGAACCGAGTTTTCCTGAACAGACAAAGGATATACATGGCCCCTCGGAGGCATAGTGCCGGGTAGAAGCTTAATCTTACAGTCAAATGACCTGTGTGGAGGCAAAGAATCGGCATTCTTCTTGTCAAACACTGCCCTTAAGTCTAGGTAAAGGTCTGGTATTTGTCTTTCTGTGGACTGAGTAGGATTCTCCGGTATGTTAATATTAGCTAATGGAGAAACCTTGCACAAACACCGATCCTGGCAGCCCTGGCCCCATGAGAGTATCTCTCCTAACTCCCAATCGATAATAGGGTTATGTTTTTTCAACCATGGGTACCCCAGAACTATGGGAACGGAAGGAGACGAAATGAGCATAAGAGATAAATTCTCCACGTGTAGGATACCAACATTTAAATCAATGGGTATGGTCTCACGAAAGATAACAGGGTCTAGTAGTGGTCTACCATCTATGGCCTCAACGGCCAAAGGTGTCTCCGTTAGCTGGGATGGGAAATTGTTCTTACTAGCAAAGGCTTGGTCGATAAAATTCTCAGCAGCACCGGAATCTATCAATGCCATAGCCCTTACTACTTCCTTCCCCCAAGTTAAGGAAACTGGTAGCAGAAGCCTGTGATCTTTATAATTAGGAGTAGAGGACAAAATAGAAACACCCAAGGCCTGTCCTCTAGAGAGACTTAGGTGCGAGCGTTTCCCGGGCGGTTAGAACAGTTCGAGAGTAAATGACCCTTGGCCCCACAATACATACACAAACCCTCTCTTCTCCTGTGCTGTCTTTCCTCCTCAGAGAGGCGGGTATACCCTATCTGCATAGGTTCAGTAAGCAAAGATATCGTGAAGTCAGGACTTGGAAAAGCGGGAGCTAACCTAAAAGAAGGTCTCTGGTTCCTCTCTCGAGTGTTCTGTCTCTCTCTTAGACGTTCATCTATACGAGAGATGAACGAAATTAAATCCTCTAAATTCTCAGGGAGTTCTCTGGTAGCAACCTCATCAAGGATTACATCAGATAGGCCATTCAAAAATACATCCATATACATCCAAGCCTGCTCATTCCACTTGATTTCTGCCGCCAGAGACCTGAACTCTAGTGCATAATCCACCAGTGTTCGGTTCTCCTGTCTCAGGCGCAACAGTAATCTGGCTGCATTAACCTTTCTACCTGGAGGGTCAAATGTTCTTCTAAAAGCAGCTACAAATGCGTTATAGTTATAAACTAATGGGTTATCGTTCTCCCATAATGGGTTGGCCCATCTCAGAGCTTTCTCAATGAGTAGGGTGATAATAAATCCTACTTTTGCCCTATCTGTAGGATAAGAGCGAGGTTGCAATTCAAAGTGGATACTAATTTGGTTTAAAAAACCACGACACTTCTCAGGAGCCCCACCATAACGTACTGGGGGGTAATGTGAGAAGAAGCACCCACTGTGGCTACCTCTAGACCTGAACCGACAGGAGAAACAGGGGTATTACGTATCTCCTCTGGTGGGTTATTGGCACAAGCTAATAGAGCCTGTAGCGCAAGCGCCATCTGATCCATTCTGTGATCCATGGCTTCAAACCTAGGATCAGGAGCAGCCAGCTTACTGTTTGTACTTGCAGGATCCATTGGCCCTGTCGTAATGTCAGGATCGGGACAGGGATCCAACACGCAGAGTACAAACAGTAGCCAGATACGTATACCGGCGAGAGACAAGCCGAATCAAGGGTAACAGAGATAAGCAGAGTAAGGTAAACAAGCCGGGTCAAAACCAAAAGGGATAATAGAATACACAAGCACTGAGTGACTAGAACAAGCTAGAACCACGACAGGGCAATGAGCTAATTAAAGAAGCTCTGTTAAATACCCTGTTCAGAGCAGTAACCACGCCTCCGAGGCGTCTTGATTGGTCCTGCAGCAATTGACTGACAGGTCGTTCCGGGGGAGTGTCCTGATGACTACTTCCTGCCTAGATGCTGTAAAAGGCAGTCACTCCCTCGCGGCCGGCCTAGCATGACCGGATAGACCGCGGGGAAGGGAGCCATCAGACCGTCTGGATGGAGGAACAGCTAAGTCTCTACCTCTTTCGGAGGTAGAGACCACAGGTACCCTGACAATAGGTTATGGACTGTATAACCCTGCACAAACAAATTTGCCGTATCGGCATTGAATACAGGGCAGTTGGGCACGCATGCGCACATTAGATATGGATGCACATGCGTATACTGTGGGACGCATACGTAGACGCTGGAATTCCACGCATACGCACACTGGAGCGACACACCTTTGACGTCAGGAACGGCATGACGTCATTCGGGCGCGACCCGCGTGAACAAGCGGGCGCGCCAGACTTTAAATAAATACAGATGCATAACCCGTTTTTATTTGCACAGGGCCATTGAAGGAACAGAAAGGTTCAGAGCGCGCAGCCCGCCCGACATTTCAAGAGCCAGCACTCCCCTTATATGTGTTTGACAAGGACGTGAAGGACGTGAACCTCCCCTCAAAGAAGGAAGGAACAATTTCGACCACCAGGACAGTTACAGCATGGATGCTTCATTGGGATTTGGACTTTGCCACTTCAGGACATATTGGTGAGATCCACCCAAAATACTACAAAGTACTATAGAGTGTGCACACTGGACTGTATATACATTTATTTCTTATATTTTCTTTTTTTCTTTTTTCAGTTTTTTCTTTTTTTCTTTTTTTCCATTTTTTCATTTCCATTTTTTCAAAACAAAAATTTTTTTTGTGTACACATCTTTGCATAATTGTATACATTTCCCTGTCAGTATTTGTCAAATAGTCCATATATGGAATTTTCTTTGAAACTACAGAACTTTATACTTATGAGTCAGCTCTTGTTATGATCCTTCTTTGCACATGAAATTTCACTGGTTTCTATGGGATTTATTCACTTTAAATTATTGTCTGAAATTTATGTATATATCTGAAGACATAACTATCAAATTTACGATTTCATTAAATATAACTTTTTTTGAGTGCAGTATCAATTATTGATTTTTGATTGTGGGTGATAGGCAGAAGAAAAGACAAGTTCAATACCCAGCCTTTGATGCGAATAAGGTTGTATGCTCCTCTGAGATCCAACTTGGTAAAAATTTTGGAACCACGAAGTCTATCAAAGAGTTCTGTTATCAAGGGTATGGGATAAACATTCTTGATAGTAATTTTATTTAATCCCCTATAATCTATGCAAGGACGAAGATCACCTTTTTTTTTGGAAACAAAAAAGAAACCGGCTCCTGCTGGTGAGGATTGGAATAGAGGGTACACTCTTCCCCTGGGTGGCATAGTGCATGGTAGAAGTCTGATGGCGCAATCGTAGGGCTTGTGAGGAGGGAGACGGTCTGCCTCCACTTCATCAAACACTTTCTTAAGGTCTATGTACTGTGGTGGTATTACAGTGGACAGTGGTGGAGAAGTAGGAGCATTAAGAGAGGGGTCTAACATGGCTGATATATGTATGCCTACATGAAGGGCTCCAAGATAACACCTGTCTTTCTCTCCAATAGAAAAGCAGACCCAGTGGGTCAGGAGGCTTCTGGTATGACTTTTTATTTTTTCATTTTCATGTTGTATTAGGCATTTTCAAGACATGACAATGGAAATAATAATAAGAAAACATTTTATGTCTCAAGTGAAAAAAGAAAAAAAAAAGAAAGAAAGCTGCGTTTACAAGTTTACAGAGTATCCAATATAAGTACATGAAGAAAGATTATTACATGGCAATTATCACATAAGCATACCATTCAACATACTGTTTATTCCCTCCCCCCCCCCCCCACCCTCCCAAAAAAATATTTCAAGTCAACAAGATAAGGGAAATAAACTAAATTTTGACCATTATTGTCATGTACAGCATAACATATCAATATTTCCTAGTTCCTGGCAGCACAACGATGGGTAGCTCCTCCCTATCCCTAATTAGACAGGAACTAATTAAAATAAATGTATAAGTACCTCCTCCTATCCCCCCCTCCCTTAGTCGTTTTGTTCCTGTCCTATCCCTATAGGACATGTGTTTTTTCTTGGAACTATTATTACATTACCAAGTAAATGTCAGAGCCGGTTATTCGGACCAATTTGCTAAAAGTGTCCATTCTCTGTGAAACCCTTGATTCCTGAAGTCTTGGTGTTTGTCACTTGGTTTGTGGTACCAATACACTTTGCATATGATATTTTGGATTCTGTGGTTTCTTTCTTTATTCTTCCCTCCCTTGGTTATTGCTTGGGTATTACCCCTCGTTGTGCTGCCATGGATATGACCAGGAAAAAAATAAAATGTATCCATACTTACCGTAATTTTCTTTTCCTGGTCATATGCCATGGCAGCACAAAGGTCTTGCCCTGGGATATTGCTAGTAACAAGAGTGAGGGAGGAGGGGATAGGAGGAGGTACTTATACATTTATTTTAATTAGTTCCTGTCTAATTAGGCATAGGGAGGAGCTACCCATCGTTGTGCTGCCATGGCATATGACCAGGAAAAGAAAATTACGGTAAGTATGGATACATTTTCCTTTCTATACACTTTTTTTGTTAATGAGAAACATATGTGCAAATAGGCATAGTTATATATATAATCATAGTTTATGTATGAGATTTGTATTCCAAACGTTAATTCTCAATTATCCAGTTCCTGTGTATTACTTCCTCACTAATATATCCTAAATTCCCTGAGATAGTTCCTGTTCTGTTACTTATAAGAAGATTGGTCGATATACTCCTAATATGGAAATGCTTTATTTTAAGATTCAAAATCAAAATTTAATATATAAAGAAAACCAACGGCTAAAATGTAAGAGAAGAAAAAAAAAGGAGGGGTGGGTATTGGAAGGTTGTGCAAGATTAATCTTAAATCTATTATATTTTACAGAATAAGATGGGCTGGTGTGCTTTTTGACCACTGTTTATATTCAATAAATCTAATTTTAGGCTGTGTTTTGATAAGGGCTTAAGGTGGGCCAATCCCGCCATTGTTTGCTGTGAAGGTCTGTTGTTCCTAAAATCTGAGATGTCATTGATTCATACATCTGCATAGAGTCCACTCTCTGAAGTATTTCTTCTACTGAAGGAGAGAATATGCTTTTCCAGTGATGACCTATGCTTAATTTTGCTGGTATCAATTTATTAATTATCAGCGTTCTATTAGGAAGAGAGAAGTAACCGCCATAACTATGTGTAGTATTATCATTAATGTTTTCTGGGTCATTGTGGGTCAATGTAGGTTTAGCAAGATCACTTCTGGCTTACAAGGTATTTAATTCCAGTTAGTTGCTGAATTAACTTGATTATTTCTTTCCAGAATTGTTTGACAGGCGAGCAATGCCACCAAACGTATATCTAGTTCCCTTCAGTGGTTTTACATTTCCAGCATTCACCCGATGTTGTGGGGAAAATCTTCTTCAGACGTTGGGGTGTTAGATACCATCTGTTTGATAACTTAAACTGGGTCTCAATTATGTTTAAACAATGAACATTCTTATTCAATTTATTTAAGGAATTTTTTCCATTGATGTACTTCTATATTCATTTGTAGTTCTTTTTCCCATTTCTTGATCACTACTATCGTTATATCATTTCTCCAGCCATATATATTTTTTACACATTTAGTCATTAGGTTTTTATAATTCTTTAGTTCAAATAAATGTATAAGGTTGCTAGTGTCCTCTTCATTACTTGTGCATATATGTTTTATTACAAAGCTTTTAATTCGTAAATAATTTAACCTTTGGTTAGAGGAGATGTTAAATCCAGTCATAATTTGGGAAAAAGATTTCAATTTACCTTCTGCCATGATATCTCCATAATCCCCCACCCCTTTCACAGACCATGAATCCATTCTTAGATTTTCCAACATATCTTCAATAATCATGAAAGGGAGGGCAGTTATTATTTTATTTCTAATGCCTTTCTTACTTGTAAATTTGCTCCATCTCGTCAGTTCTTCGAGTAACTGGGATTTGCTGAACTCCTCTCTCATGATATTTCTGTTTGTATCAACCATCCAGAATAGTGAGGTTAAGATCCTTACACCGGTCTTGCTAGTTCCATCCTATACCAATTTTCTTTAATAGCCGCTCTGTTCTGTGTAAGCATTATGTGAAACAATCTGCTGGCCTGGTAGCACTGGAAGACTTCTAGGCATCCCAACCCTCCGTCCTGCTTTGCTCTAGCCAGTAATTTCATCTTTACTCTTGGTTTCTCATCACAAAACAAAAAAGCATACGTAGATTAAATATATGGGTGGGGGGGGGGGGGGGGGGTGGTGGGGGAGGGGGGGGGGGGGGGGAGAAAGAAAAGAAGAAGGGGAAGAAAAAAAAGAAAAGAGACATTTTGATGATGACAGTGTACCATGCCCAAAGACTGGTTTAAGTGTACTCAATGCATGAAGGGCTGGTGCAAGTCTTAAAAAATCTTAAAAAATAAAAAAATCTTAAAAAATAAAAAACAAAAAAACAATTTAGTATGTGCTTCCCAAAGAGATAAGCTATTAGAGGAGGCTTTAGTAAAGCGAATGGCTGATAACCATTGCTGTAAAGTCCTGTCCTAATGTGTTTTACACCCACCTCCTATAGAATGTAAGCTCGATCGAGCAGGGTCCTCTTCAACCTATTGTTCCTGAAAGTTTATTTGCAATTGTCCTATCTATAGTTAAATCCCTTCTCATAATATTGTAAAGCGCTACGGAATCTGTTGGCGCTATATAAATTGCAATAATAATAATAATAATTGCTGTAAAGTAAATTTTTTTTTTTCAAATCTTTTCCCCATTTTTTGCATATGAGTTTAAACTGCTCTCGAGGTTTACATAAGTTTGAATAGCATTCTGCTAAATACTTTGGTTATTCCAAGCATATAAGATCTGCCCATGGCAGAAAGATGTGTAAAATTTGAGAGTCATATATGTTTTGTTGTCAGAATGGTCTTTATGCAGAGGTAAATAAATATATATTTTTGGTCTAGGGAAAATGTTTTAGTCCCTTGTCATCATAAAGAACATAAATTTTTGCAATGCCTTGGGAAAGCCATGGAGTCAAGCGTAGATCAAGGAATATATAAAATACAAGTAAAATACAGTGCTGGAATAAAATAATTAAGTGTTGCTACTATCACCAGTGTTATGTCACCCAACAACACTAATAAATAGCCAAGATAATGAGGTAAATAGGTAAGCGCTAACACTTAAAACAGTAAAATACTACCACTGCAGAATCTTGAACAGTAAATTTAAGCCGCTAGGTATTTGGGGAAATCCTTCCATCTCGAGTTCTCTGCAGTACAAGGCTAAATAGGGTCCTGAGATGAGGCACCTGTGACAGGGAAGGGTACAGAACCAAGGACATGTCTATCATCTGAGGGGTGATATCATCAATAGGGAATCTAAATCAATCAGCATATTACTCCAAGCTTTCCATGTTGATATCAGACCTTTAGTACATATCAGACCTTTGCTAGATTGCATGGTTGTGTTAGTCTACAGTAATGCAGAGAGAGACAAAGGGGATATACATGTGTTTTCTAGAGAGAGCCATATGGGTGTTATTTGTTTAAAAAGAATATCGGTGCCTTGTGTCTGGTATAACTTTTAAATAACAGAGACTTAAAACTTTTAGTCTCTCTATATACTACTATATTTGCTTTCTTTCAGACTATCATGTTTTTTCTAGTTTATATCACTGTTTCATTATTTTGTTACAATTTAAAATTAAAGAATTTTACATGTCCTTTTCTTATATTTCAAGAGGTCATCCATTTGCATTTTTCTAAATGAAGCATGCTTAAGTTTGTGCATTGTAATGGAAGCTTCCACCTCCTTTTGTTTGGGCAAACCTGGAACTGCATGTCACCTGTCTGTTTCCTGGAAACTACAATCCCTCTGTTGTGAACTGGTTATGAGATCTGTTCCTTGACCCCAAATACTAGGAGTACCTGTTAGTAGAGGCACACTGACACTGTTATATATCTACACAGGTGTTATCTATGTATGTGGGTGGAAGTGTTGACAGGGTATGAGTGTGTGGCAAGGGATGTATCTGTACAGGTGGATAGATGTGTGTGTGAGTGTGTGTGTAGGTATAAATGTATGTGTTTATTTGTGTGTGACTAGTTATGAAGACACATGCTTGTGTGGCAGGGTGCATAACTACATGTCTAGTTATGAATGCCTATGTTTGTATGTGTTGATTTGCATGTATATCAGTATGTGTTGATTTGCATGTATATCAGTATGTGTTGATTTGCATGTATATCAGTCTGTTCATTGACACAAATTACAAGAGGAAATAGTGGTCTCAATCAAAGACCCTTCAGCTAAATAACAGGGGCATAAAAAATGTCTTAATTTGCATTTTTCATCAATTTGTTCTTAATTGTATTAATGATTGTATTGAGCAGTATTTTGTTTTTTCAGCACATTTTGCATGCAGATTAGCTAGAAAAAATACACATATCACTATTGAAGAGGGATCTATTAATACCTTATTTTTATATCTTATTTACATTTAAACAAAGCTTTAAACGTTGTTGTGCGTTTTTGTTCTTTCTGGATTTTACGTTGCATCCAATTCTGTGTTTTCTTAAGCTGTTTCCTTGGAATTCTGTTCACCATGTTGTGACATTAGTTTGGAACACCCATCTGCCTCAGTTTTTTTTTTTTTTTACAGGATTGCCCTGTTGTTCCAATTGCTTCAAATTGGGATTATTCCAGGGCATGACTACTTTTTTTTTTCTAGAATTATTTGTCCAGAGTCAAAATCTGGTGGTATAGTAGCAAAGATAGCTTTCCCAGCTTTTCTGCACATCTGAGAACTGTACATAGGCAAATAATCATTCCCTCCTGGTGCTATGAGCTCTAAGCTTTCTTGGAATTTCAAAATAAGCTGTTCCACAAACATTCATACACACACACACACACACACACACACACACACACACACACACACACACACACACACACACACACACACACACACACACACACACACACACACACACACACACACACACACACACACACACACACACACACACACACACACACACACACACACACACACACACACACACACACACACACACACACACACACACACACACACACACACACTATCTCTCTCTCTCTCTCTCTCTCTCTCTCATGCACACCCTTTTAACCCCTTAAGGACACATGACATGTGTGACATGTCATAATTCCATTTTATTCCAGAAGTTTGGTCCTTAAGGGGTTAATGTTATTGAATTTTACTTACTCCACACTCAACCTCCATTTTTTCATATTCCAAGGGAGCTGGATTGGAACCTCATCCTCTCTCTGTACTGATTGCCCAGCTCACTGCAGCTCTGTATTGATGCTTGGGCTGGTGTGATATCGCATCCCAGCATATGTACAGGGTGCACAATAGAGTTCTGCAATCATTACAGTAACATCCCAACGGTCCCCTCGCCACCTGCTCCTCAGCCAGTTACAACAGTGGCAGAGCAGGCAACTGCCAATCAGGGCCCTTCCAGCAATTCGCCGGAAGACAGGTGTCTGCTCTGGTGACCTGTGCACACCTCGTCGCCTGTCACTCATGACTGACCACTTTCCCTGCCCCCCGATTAGCACACCACTGGTAGTAGTATACTAGTGTGGAATAGCATGATAGGTAGAGAGTTAGTGTGGCTTGGTATTATGAGTGGATGTTTAGTGAGGAATTTTATGATGGGTAGTAATTAAAGGAACACCGTAGGTAATATAACCATTTCATCTCATGGAAAATATTATAATGCAGTGTGTCTCCTGGCACTGGCACTCCATTCAATAAACCATTTTGAGGAGTTTAACACAGAAAGCTGCCCACAGCTGTGCCCACACTGGAGCTAATACCAATTCATATCACCGGTAATGATAGGATGAAAATGGTCAGCTGGTACTCTCAGGCAATCATTCCCACTATCAGCCAAACACCACCACCCATTGCTGCTCAGGCTTCATTAGCCCAAGGACAAAAGGGGAAATGAGCTGCTGGAGACTGTTGTTTAGCATTAAACCATTAAAAAGAGTTTAACTCTGACACTGAGTGGTAGGATGCCTCCGGGGGACTTCAGATACTATAGCCACTATAGTGTTTAGACAGGTAGATTTTTAGTTTTTAGACAGATATATGGTTAGTGTTTATATTGGCAGATAATCAGTGTTTATATTGGTAGATAATTAGTGTTTAGATAGGTAGATGGCAGTGGCATACATACCGGGGTCGCAGGGGTCGCGGCCGCGACCGGGCCCGGCCCACCAGGGGGCCCGGCCGCCCTGCGACCCAGGTATGTACCCACAGGGCCAGCCTCTTCTGCTGGCCCTGCTGTCACCCGGCTGGCGGGCGCGCGAGGGAGCACTGTCCCCTGAGTGCTCCCTCTTCAGCTCCCTCGCGCACCGCACTGAAACCGGACCCGGAAGATGACGTCATCTTTCGGCTCCGGCATCAGTACGCGGCGCTCGAGGGAGCTGAAGAGGGAGCACTCAGGGGACAGTGCTCCCTCGCGCGCCCGCCAGCCGGGTGACAGCAGGGCCAGCAACACCACTGGACCCCAGGGAATCCCCTCAGCTCTCCCACAGGTAAGGAGGCTGGGGGGATTAAATTTAAAACAAACAAAAAAACGTGTGAGTGTGTTAGTGTTAGTGTGTTAGTGAGTGTGTGTGTGTTAGTGAGTGTGTGTGTGTGTTAGTGAGTGTGTTAGTGTGTGTGTGTTAGTTTTAGTGTGTGTGTGTTAGTGTGTGTGTTAGTGTGTGTTAGTGTGTGTGTTTATAGTGTGTGTGTGAGTGTGTGTGTTAGTGTGTTAGTGTGTGTGGTAGTGTTAGAGTGTGTTAGTGTTAGAGTATGTGTTAGTGTGTGTGTTAGTGAGTGTGTTAGTGTTAGAGTGTGTGTGTGTTAGTGTGTGTTAGTGTTAGAGTGTGTGTCTGTTACTGAGTATGTTTGTGTGCGTCTGTCACTGAGTGTGTGTCTGTCAGTAAATGTGTGCGTCTGTTCATGAGAGTGTGTGTGTGTGTGTCTCTTAAGCACTTACCTTTCTCCAGCGCCGGACTCCCTTGGCGCTGGGGATCTCTCCGTCCCGATCCGCCTCTCAGCTCCGAATGCACATGCGTGGCAAGAGCCACGCGTGCATTCAAACCGCCCGTAGGAAAGCATTGCTCAATGCTTTCCTATGGACGTTCAGCGTCTTCTCACTGTGATTTTCACAGTGAGAATCGCAGAAAATCCTCTAGCGGCTGTCAATGAGACAGCCACTCGAGGCTGGATTAACCCTCAGTGAAACATAGCAGTTTCTCTGAAACTGTTATGTTTTCAGCTGCAGGGTTAAAACTAGAGAGACCTGGCACCCAGACCACTTCATTGAGCTGATTTGATCTCGGTGTCTGTAGCGGTCCTTTAATTGTATGTGTTTATGCATGCACTGGTGTACATACCGCGGTCGCACGGGTCTCAGCCCTGCGACCAGGTGCCCGCCAGCATGTGTTGCGGCCCCAGCCCGCGCAGAGTAAGCGCGGGGGGGCCCACGGATCAGTATTCGCACCGGGGCCCCATGGGTTGTGTGTACGCCACTGGTAGATGGTACCTCATCAATATACTTTGTGGCAGGGCTGTGGGTGGCTGAGCTGTCTCCCATCTCAGAACAGCAGATTGTCAGACACGTGGGAGGGCAGCACAGAAGTCATGTCCTTGCGGGAGCAGGGCAGAAGTCAAGAGAAGTGGTGAGAACTTGAGGAGCGGAGCCACTATGAGTCGGTGCAGGCTCCACTTCAGCCAGAAGTCACACCACCACGGATATAGCAAGGGTAAGTGTCATGATTGGTTGCAGTGTAAACACAGCATACTGCACATAGGCCAATTGCCGTCACACACGGATACACAGTTCATCACCAGCACACACAGGAGACCCACTGCATCCCCAGCACACAAACAGACTCACTGCATCAACAACACAAACACACACTACATTCACTACATACTCTCTGCTTCCATGACACACATATCATGGAACCCACTATGTTTTGGTGGCATGGTTTTGGTGGTGGTGATGGGGGCAGCATTTCATCCTTGGACCCAGGCAGCACAATGTCTTGGGACAGCCCTGGATAAAGGGTTGTGGTGAAATTGTACAATGGGTATATAATCAGTGCTTAATCACATGGTGGTAGGTGGTTAGTGTGTAATGATATTATGGGGGTTAATGTTCAATTGTATGACTGGCAAATGTATGGTGCTTAATAGTATAGTGGGAAGATAGTGCTTAATGGTATGAGAGGTAGATGGTTAGTCCTGAATGGTATAATAATAAAATGACTAATGTTTAATGGTGTGATAGATGAAAGTTTTTTGTTTAATGGTATGATGGAAAAATGGTTATTATTAAATGAAATAGGCAGATGGTTAGTGTTTATTGAAATAATCGATGACTGGTTTCTAGTTGCTATAGCAGGAGTGTGAGCTTTGAGCTGCTAACACGTCCATATGAAGAATGTGTACAGTTCTATAGACATTGTTCCGATTTGATTTGAACATATTACTATTTAATCTTTTTTGATGAGTAACACACTTTCAATCGTAGTCTGCTCTAATTAGTAAATCACTAATTAGTTAGTTTGAATTTAATTACCTTTTCTACTTATTTTATAAAGAAAATATGCTTTTCAACATTTAATTTAGGTATATTTGTTGTGTAAAAAGATTTAAAAGAGGCGGGCAGTAGAAAGGAGAAGGATAGAAAAAATGGGAGGGGAGGCAGAAGTGGGTGCCGCCTACTTCCCAATAAGCTACCATGAGTACTTTAGGAGTCATACTCCAACCATGGGTTACACACCTTGTAGAATGATGTGTAAGTGTGATGTAAAGAAACAGTAAGCTTATTCATCTGCATGTTATCTTTCATTTTTAGGATGACTGTTTTGAGAAATGGTGGGGATACACACAGCCAATTTTTAGTGATCTGCATGTGTTAAGGGTGACCATAAACAGTAACTTATTTTCATAAGACTTAAGTGCTTTGCTTGGTTTAGATAAGAGAAAAATGCATCGATCTATCAGGATGGGCTCGAAAAGGCCACCTCACATAGTCGGTGAATCATTTTCCAGAATACAGTAAGTTGTGGGCATGTCCACCACATGTGTTCGTATGTACTGCTAGAGCCACACATACACCAATAAAGGTCTGAGGGTGTACGCCCCATATGGTGGAGTAAAACAGGCATAACATACCATCTAAGCATTGTTTCAATTCCCTTTCACTGTAAAGTAACACAGACAGATACTTTTGCTGTGTATTCCCTCATATACCAATCAGCTCCTGTGATTTCACCCCTCAGGTCTGCCTCCTACTTTTGTACATATGGTCGATTGTTCCAGTCTACTACTGATGTTAGTGTGGAGTAGATCACAGAACCAAGACCTTTAACATATGATTCCTGCAGCATATGAGCTCAAAATATGTCAGATCCCTGGTGGCTGCTCTGAGAATCTCTGCTTTTTGAACAAAACTGCATTTCTGTTTGTATCTAAAAAAGTCAGAAGTGATTAATGGAGTTCTAGTTTTTAGAGTTTGAAATGGTACAACTGAACCCTCCTCTAATTCTCTGTAGGTCTGCATTCTCCAACCGGGCAAAGTGAAATGGGGTCATCCCAGGTGGAAAGTCCTTATTGCTCAGGAAAGGGGTCATGGGGAAATATCTGATGTTAATTTACATTTTAACAAGTACTTGTCCTAGATTCTCAAAGAGTTAAGAATGCCCGGGCATTTGTTGCATAAGAAAGGGAAAGATAGTATAGGGAGCCATATAACATATAATTGGGGGAGGTCTGGGGAAAAAAGGTCAGACTCAAGGTCTACCCATCTATGGTGTCCTATAGTGGAGTGCCAAGCCTGCACCTGTGTCAGTTGTGCTGATGTGTAATAAGAGCTCAGACTAAGAAATACCAAGCCTCTCTTCAATTGTGGTCTGGAAGTCACCTTCCTGGACACTCATCACTACTGGCTCTTCAAGACAAAGTCATCAATAGAAGTCTGGAGGGACCGCAGGTCAGACCTAGACACTGGATTCGGGATGGTGAAATAGGTAAAGTAAACATGATATAATGCTGACCCATGAGATAATGTACTCGTTCCAACTTTTCATGTCTTTTATTAAGGCAGAGTAAATTGGTGGATAATTAGTGGTACAAAGATCTAATGGCAATGCAATTATTCTAATGGGCATTAGAATAACTGCATTGCCATTAGATCTTTATACCACTAATTATCCACCAATTTACTCTGCCTTAAATAAGTGTCGGGTTCACAGTTTAGTGGACAGAGCCCAGTGCAACTGAACGAAGAGTGAAGGGTGTGTGTGGCTTAAATAGGGAAAGTGCAGCCCCCAAATTAAGGTGGAGGACCAGGAGTTTAGCACCCTTGTCTATTGAGATTCCTCCCTGGTCTCCAACTCCTGTACCATTAAAGGGCTCTGTTTCGGCGCACGTGCGCCCTTTGATTCTCCTGAAGCTTTACCTCCTGTGTGGTCACATGTGGAAGAAATGGCATTCTCTCGAACAGACTTCTGTTCTAGCTGTGTTCGGTAACCGGCGTCTGTTCGAATGGAGTTCTGCCTCCTGTGTTGGTGAGTGGCCTTCGCATGAATAGAGGTGGCGTTCATATGAACGTGAGTGGTTGGCTTGGGTGGTTGAGCCGACCGCGCTGTCTGGGGGGGTCGCACTCCAACATGGTGTCCTCCTGAAAAGCGGCACTGGAGTGCAAGGTAGGTGAGTGTGGGAGCAAGGTCCTGATAATAAGAGACATTAAAGGAGGAGAAATGGGTTGAGGAGGGGGTGAACTGGATATGGAAGGTCTGGAATCTTCCTGTGGAACGTTTATGAAAGAGTAATGGATTTGTTGAAAATTACTTTCTAACCTGCAAGGAAAACAGAACAGGTAGACTGAAAGTAATGCAACAGAGCGTGCAGGCAAGCCTCTATATAGGAATCACTCCCCAAATCCCCCAATGCAAAAGTGTGCAATATATAATCACACAGGATATATATAACAGGATATATATAAAAGATAGGGTGCCACAATCACACAGGTGTGACAATATTTACCACTCGGATGAAAGATGCATATAAGTGGGAGAAAAAGAAAAAAATATAATCATAGTATAGTAATTTATTGACAACAAATAATATCATAAAAAAAATTAAAATCACACTCACAAAAAACGTGGCACAATTAGAAGTACTCCTAAATTGTGCAAAATAGCTTGAAAGCCACTATATGGGCTCAGTTCCCTGGGTAGCCTATGGCACCTCTTGGTTTCAACAGTCTCACTTCCTCAGATATCCAGTATATAGGAGGGTCCATATAACGTTTCTTTAGTGGAGGTAAAGGCTATGTCAATCATTTGGGAACAGCGACAACTGTTGGATGATGTACAGTAGTACCAAATTAAGGTGGAGGACCAGGAGTTTAGCAAAAATCCTAGCATCGATGTTGATGAGGGAAATGGGTCTATAACTGCCAGGAGAATCTGGGGGTTTACCCAGTCTGTTAAGAAGATGTTGTCCAGAAGTGAATCATCTGGAACAGAGCCACCTTCCCGAACAGATTGAAACAAAGTCTGGAGCTGGGGAATCAGTTCCTGTAAGAATGTTTTGCAATAGGCCATTGTGCAGCTTTATGAGGTTTAATGGAAGAAATGGCCTGTTCCACCTCCAAGTAATTGGGGCTGACAAATGCTCTAACTGTTCATCTTTCAACTGATGTAGGGCTAACTAGTCCAGGAAAGACTGATTCTTTCCAGTAAGCACAGGGTCCCTCAAGGAGTGAGATTGAGTGTGATGATACATTTCTAAGTAAAACTGTGTGGATGGTAAATTGCCACTTGATGTTTTGCATTGTCTGAATAGCCTACACCCTCCGTAATCAACAGGCAAGAGGTGTGTCTATCTTATTGGCTTGTTAAATAAACTTTATATTCTCTCATAAGGGATCTGCTGTCATCGTCCATAAGGAGGACTCTGAGTTCCTGCCTAGTCTGACGGAGGGCTTGACTAGTTGGAACTCAATTTTACAAAGTTGGTATTGGAGGGAAATAAGGCCTGCCATTCATTGCTTCTTATAGTGGGAGGCATGTCTAATAATAGAGTCTCAAATAACAGCCTTGTGGGCTGCCCAGATACAAGACAATGGAAACTCCAGGGTCAAATTCTCTTTAAAATAATTAGTCATTTTAGAGTGAATTAATTCCACAAGCTCCAAATTGTTCACAAGAAGGGCATTCAACCTCCAGGACCAAGGTTTATTGAGAGCTGAAATGCTAAATTCCAAGGTGACCGGAGCATGGTCTGACCAGGAGATAAAACCTGTAAAGTAAAGAGGACACTAGAGGCAAAAATGAAGAAGGAGTCAATGCGGCAATAGGAATGGTGAAGAAAGGAGAAAAATGTGTAGTCCCCGATAGTGGTATTTGGCCCTCCAGGCATCCCGCAGGCCAGCATCCTGAACAAATGAGATAAATTGTTTGTCCCTACAACCTAGATCTAATGGACGGTGGCTCGGCGAGTATCAGAGTGATCCGCTGTGGGACAGAGCACCACATTAAATTCACCACCTAGAATATCAGAGTCCTCCACAAAACTTTCAACAGCCGGCCCAAAACTCTCTTTCAGGATGTTGGTGCATATATACACCCAAGAGTGTGTTTTAGAGAGGCAATTGAACATTTAAGCACTAGAACTCTCTTGGTTATCCGAAAATTGATCACGAATAGTCAATGGGCAGTATTATACACAAAGATGGAGACCTTATTTTGTTTTTGAAGGGTATGGAGGAGAAGACCCTTGTATAGAGACAATCTTGTTATCGACAGGGAGTATTTCTGGAAATAAGCATCTCTTCGATAAAGACCAAGTTGGCCTTGACTTGTTTAAGTTCCCTGCATAGAAGTCACCTTTCCTCAGGAGAGTTTAGACCCTTAAAAGTAAGGGATATGACTTTCAATGAAGGACCCATTTAAAAATCACTACAGTGCTCATGTGTGTTTGAGACTAACATTGGAAAAGTAGCATGGTCGCCAATCAGGTCCTCTACTCCTGCGTCCTCCACTCCATCTGGGAAGAAGGCAAAAAGAAGGAAAGTCAAAATGGCATAGAAGAAAGAGAAATAGGGAGGTAGGCAAAAAATGGGCAATATGGTAATATAATTCTTGTGTACACATATAGAAAGCAGTACGCTAACCAGGGGTAAACAACAACATTTGCACAGATTGAAGGGACTACCAGAGGGAAAAAAAGGATTTGTGTGTGGAATGGAGGTATGCATCACCTCATAATACAGAAAATACTTTTATGAGGCATCTAGACCAGATGTTCCTAAAGTGTGTGCCGTGGTGCCCTGGGGCATCGTGACAGGCAGACAGGTGTGCCACAGAATGTGATTATAGCACCAGGGAAACATTACAACTAAACAGAGGCCCGAATGGGTGCCACGGTCCTTTAAGACCACGACCGGTCACCTGTCACGACAACTAATGTGATCCAAAACGCAAAACTATGTAACATCTACATAGAATAGAAAAATAGACAGAACATAAACTGGTCTTTAGAATGGTCGGATTAATATGTTGAAAGACAGAGAATTATCAAGGGAAAGCCAAGGTCAAGGAAGCCAGAAATATCGATAAAGATAAAGATCGATAAGAAAGCCAAGTCAGGGAAACCAGAGATCAGAATAGTCAGGAATAACCAAAGTGAGAATACCGGGAATATCAATAACAAGGACAAGAAAACGCACTTTCAGAAACCAGGAACGGAAACCACAACAGGGCAATAAACTAGGGAAATTCAGGGGTTTAAATATCCCTACTTGGGCTGTGATTGGTCAGGGCTTGGCCTCTGACCCCAGAACGTGCACGTGTGTCGACGTCGTGACATCACATGCACATTCGCGTGACCCTTGGAGGCGGAGCTACAAATGGGCGCGACCTCGTTGCCCCAGTGGGTCGGCTCCCAGCTTGCTGCTTAATAGGTAAGCTCTTAAACCTGACAGTGTGGTAGCACCGATCGGGTGCGATGACGTGTCACTTCCTCCCAGCATCATGCAGGGAGACAGCGTAGGAGGGAGAGGAGGTAGCCACAGCAGGAGGGGAGAGGAGCACAAAGAGCTCCAGATCCCTCACTCCCACCAGCCAGCAGCAGGACTCCAAGCCACCCTCCTGGACACACAAGGTAAGCTAACAGGATGGTGGCTGGAGATATAAAAAATATCACGTGTGTGTGTGTAAGTGTGTGTGAGTGTGTGTGTGTGTGTGTGTATGTATGTATGAGTGTGTGTATGAGTGTGTATGTGTGTGTATATGCATGAGTGTGTGTATGTGTGGGTGTGTGTATGTATGAGTGCATATGAGTGCGTGTGTATGTATGAGTGCATGTGTGTGTGTATTCATAAGTATGTGTATGTGTGTGTATGTATGAGTGTGTGTGTGTATGTATGAATGAGTGTGTATGTGTGTGTTTGTATGAGTGTGTAGGTGTGTGTGTGTGTGTGTGTGTATGTATGAGTGTGTATGTATGTGTGCACGTATGAGTGTGTGAATGTATGTGTGTGTATGTATGTATGTATGTATGAGTGTGTGTGTATGTATGAGTGTGAGTCTGTGTGTGTATGTATGAGAGTGTATGTGTGTGTATGTATGAGTGTGTGTGTTTGTATGTGTATGTAAAAGTATGTATGTATGTATGTATGTATTGTGAACAGATAGGATTAGGAAACCGCGCCCTAGAAAGTGTGATACAAATAAATTGTATACGTACACAAGTGTATATGCGATGGTCTATGTCCAATTGACCTCAAAGTAAAAGAACATAGAAAAAACAATAGTGCAATATCGTAAATATAACCAGCGGGTTGTGTATATACTTTTAAAGCGGTTTCACTCACATTTCCCAGAGCTATCCCAGAGCTCAGCTGTTAATGCGCGTGGATGGTACAATCCCCATCTCAGGATATATACTGCAGAGTGCGTCTTAGTAGTTCCGAGCAGGATACAGGTAATATGTGGGGAAATAGAAATCCAATAGTGCAATATATATTGGTAAAGTATAAAAAAAATAAAAAAACAATAGTAACGTAATGACTGCTGGTGTGCCCTGAGTAAAGCCCCTGTGAAACCTCAGGTTAGTGCCATTCTTCAGTGTACCAATGGCATAGCAAATCTCTGGCTCGTGTGCCAACATATTGGTGTTTTCAATTTGCAGATGAAATGCAGGATGAAGAAAGACAAATAAAAAGACAAATTTGCTTCAAACTTCTTATAGATTGTATTTCAATGTATACAGTTCAATATGTTTGTTTTGTCAAGGAGAACTAGTAACAATTGTAAAAAATGTAAACCTTTCATGTATGGAATTTAGAAAAACTACCCCATTCAACAGTTAATTCCATGAATTTGATTACAAAAAAAAATTGTCAGGGGGCAGAGTTTGCCTTTCAGCACTGATGGACGTGTGCTAGAGGAGTTCTGGCCGTGCTCAGCCTAATATATGTGATCGGCACTTTAATTTTTACTTCCCCTGTCCTTATACTCCTCTATCCCTCAAAGCTGAGTAGTCGCTATTGCTTCATAATAGGAAATAATCACTATACTTCCTAGACTGTAAGCTCATTTGAGCAGGGTCCTCTTCAACCTATAGTTCATGTAAGCTTACTTGTAATTGTTTTATATTGTCCTATTTAGAGTAAAATCCCCCCTCTCATAATATTGTAAAGCGCTACGGAATCTGTTGGCACTATATAAATGGCATTAATAATAATAATAATAATAATATAGTAAATGTATACCAGTAGTAACAAGTGTGTAGCACTAAAATAAATTGACACTTACCCCTAGGGGTTAAAGAATGAAAACTCTGTGTTAAAAAAACAGAGTATAACATATTATTATTATTATTATTATTATTATTATTATTATTACTACTGGCATTTATAAAGCGCCAACAAATTTCGCAGTGCTGTCATAGGCGTGCGCACGGGGTGTGCCGGGTGTGCCTGGGCACACCCTAATCCCCGCGGCACGCCTATGCATTGAGACCGGCAGGGGAGATCTCAGGATCTCCCCTGCCGGCTCATGCAGAGCCGGGGCTATCCGAGCGCCGGCTCTGCTCTCAGCCTCCCCACACCGGCTCACAGGCAGTGAGGGAGGCAGGAGAGGACCCGGGGAGCTATTGCCTGCAGCTCCGCCGGGTTCCTCTCGCGAGATCTGAGCGTTGCCGCGGCAACGCTCAGATCTCGCGTGAGTGAACTCTAGCCCTGCGGGGCTCGAGTTCACTCTCCTCTGGACCACCAGGGATGGCAGCAGCAGCAGGATCCCCCCTCCCAGGCATAAGGTAAGAAGGGAGGGGGGATAACTGATCTGCCTCCACCTCCACTGGACCACCAGGGACAAGGAACAAGAATCCCCCCTCCCCACATAAAAGTAAGAAGGGAGGGGGGATATTTAGTAATGTACCCCCACCTCCACCCCCCACAATCACCCACACACATACACACATACACAGCACACACATACACATACACACATACACAGCACCCACAGACATACACAGCACCCACAGACATACACAGCACCCACAGACATACACAGCACCCACAGACACACACAGCACCCACAGACACACACAGCACCCACAGACACACACAGCACCCACAGACACACACAGCACCCACAGACATACACAGCACCCACAGACACACACAGCACCCACAGACACACACAGCACCCACAGACATACACAGCACCCACAGACATACACAGCACCCACAGACATACACAGCACCCACACACAGCACCCACAGACATACACAGCACCCACAGACATACACAGCACCCACACACATACACAGCACACCCACAGACATACACAGCACACCCACAGACATACACAGCACACCCACAGACATACACAGCACACACAGCACCCACAGACATACAGCACCTACACACATACAGCACCCACAGACACACAGCACCCACACACATACAGCACCCACACACACATACAGCACCCACACACACATACAGCACAAACAGGACCCTAACAAACACACACACACAAAACACTACCAGTACCCTCACACACAAACAGCACCCTGACACACAGTACATTTACAGCACCCTCACAAGTGCACACACACACACACACACACAAACAGCACCCTGACACACAGTACATTTACAGCACCCTCAGAAGTGCACACACACACACAAACAGCACCCTGACACACAGTACATTCACAGCACCCTCACAAGCACGCACACACAAACACCCTCACCCACATAGTACACTACCAGCACACACACATCACACTAACAGCACCCTCACACAGCACACACACAGCTTTGTGTGTGTGTGTATATATGTGTATATATATATATACATACATATACATATATATATATATATATATATACGCCGCGTGTGCTTGAGGGTGCACACCCTAATGCAATAGGCTGCGCACGCCTATGAGTGCTGTACAATTGGAAAAACACAAACTCAATAAGAACAGACCTATACAACAGGTAGAGTGCAACCAGGGCCGGCCTTAGGTGTTCAGGTGCCCTGTGCAAGCCAATCTTGTGGTTCCCCCCCACCCCAGCATGTCTCTGTTTGGACCCCTTCAAACTATTTCAAGCGCATTCACAATCTGTCGCCGATCAGGAACTGCTTTTGGCCAGTGACGTTCTTACAATTCTCCATGGATCAGAGTGCTAATTTCCTAGACTTCAGCACAGAGTACTATCTGGGGATATTTAATGTGGCATTTGGTGTCTAGGAGAGTGGGCTGTAATCACAAACAAGGCTCTTCTTCCAGTAGAGGGAATTTCAGCAGAGATATCTAGTTGGGATATCGGAGCTCTGCTACGTTTGTTTATATACATAAGTTAATTGCCAAAATAAAGCTACTTTATTAACTTCTATCGAGATCCCTGTGTCTAGCTCCTGGATTGCAGCGACTCTAAGGAACTGAGAAGCTGCAGGCCCCCCACCACCAACAGGGGAGTCACCATTAAGACATGCATTTATACTACATTTTTGTGAGTGCTCCCAGTAAATGTGTGATACATCTCATTTAAAGACATACTGGACTATGTTTTATTATTCCTTTATTTAGACATTCAGCAGTACCCCAATTGCTGTATACATATTTTGGCATGTAACAGTAGGGCTTGATTCGATACTAGTACAAATTGATTTGTATTTCCCTTTACTACCTCTAATGGGTTAAGACAGCAAAACAAACAGCTAACCAAGAAAGGTTAGCTCTAATTTAAAGGTATTAGAATTTTCAATTACAAATTCAAACCTAAAGCAACCAGTGAGTTTATTAATTTGGTGCATGGCAGAGATATCTCTGCCACGTGTTCCTGGAGGGTCCTGCTGGCTAGTCTCCTGCCCAAAGACTATGGGCCCTGCAAAAACCCTGTTAAAATACTTTGTTCGTGCCATTTGCCTATATTGTCCATCATCACTAGTGATGTACCGAACGGTTCGCTGGCGAATAGTTCCTGGCGAACATAGCGTGTTCGCGTTCGCCACGGCGGGCGAACATATGCGCGGTTCAAACCACCCCCTATTCGTCATCATTGAGTAAACTTTGACCCTGTGCCTCACAGTCAACAGACACATTCCAGCCAATAAGCAGCAGACCCTCCCTTCCAGACCCTCCCACCTCCTGTACAGCATCCATTTTAGATTCATTCTGAAGCTGCATTCTTAGTGAGAGGAGGGAAAGTGTAGCTGCCGCTGATTTGATAGGGAAATGGATAGCTAGGCTAGTGTATTCAGTGTCCACTACAGTCCTGAAGGACTCATCTGATCTCTGCTGTAAGGACAGCACCCCAAAAAGCCCTTTTTAGGGCTAGAACACCAGTCTGCTTTTTTTCCTGTGTAATCTAATTGCAGTTGCCTGCCTGCCAGCTTCTGTGTCAGGCTCACAGTGGATACTGTGCCCACTTGACAGTGCCACCACTCATATCTGGTGTCACAATAGCTTGCATTTAAAAACATTTTTTTTTCACTGTAATAGATTGAATAGCAGTTAGTTGTCTGCAAGCGTCTGTGTGTCAGGCCTACAGCGTGTACTCTGCCAACCTCTGCCAGTGCACAGTGCCACTCATATCTGGTGTCACAATAGCTTGCATTTAAATACAAAAAAGTTTTTGACTGTAATATAATAGCAGTCAGTGTCCTTCATAAGTGTGTGTCAGGCCTACAGCGTGTACTCTGCCAACCTCTGCTAGTGCACAGTGCAACTCCTATCTGGTGTCACAATAGCGTGCATTTAAAAACAAAAAAAGATTTTGACTGTAATCTAATAGCAGTCAGTGTCCTTCAAGCGGGTGTCAGGCCTACAGCGTGTACTCTGCCAACCTCTGCCAGTGCACAGTGTCACTCATATCTGGTGTCACAATAGCTTGCATTTAAAAACAAAAAAGTTTTTGACTGTAATATAATAGCAGTCAGTGTCCTTCATAAGTGTGTGTCAGGCCTACAGCATGTACTCTGCCAACCTCTGCCAGTGCACAGTGCCACTCATATCTGGTGTCACAATAGCGTGCATTTAAAAACAAAAAAAGTTTTTGACTGTAATATAATAGCAGTCAGTGTCCTTCATAAGTGTGTGTCAGGCCTACAGCGTGTACTCTGACAACCTCTGCCAGTGCACAGTGCCACTCATATCTGGTGTCACAATAGCTTGCATTTAAAAACAAAAAAAGTTTTTTCACCGTTATAGATTGAATAGCAGTTAGTTGTCTTTAAGTGTGTGTGTCAGGCCTTCAGCGTCTACTCTGCCAACCTCTGCTAGTGCACAGTGCCACTCATATCTGGTGTCACAATAGCGTGCATTTAAAAACAAAACATGTTTTTTCACTTGAATAGATTGAATAGCAGTTAGTTGTCTGCAAGCGTCTGAATGTCAGGCCTACAGCGTGTACTCTGCCAACCTCTGCCAGTGCACAGTGCCACTCATATCTGGTGTCACAATAGCATGCATTTAAAAACAAAAAATGTTTTTGACTGTAATCTAATAGCAGTCAGTGTCCTTCAAGCGGGTGTCAGGCCTACAGCGTGTACTCTGCCAACCTCTGCCAGTGCACAGTGCCACTCATATCTGGTGTCACAATAGCTTGCATTTAAATACAAAAAAGTTTTTGACTGTAATATAATAGCAGTCAGTGTCCTTCATAAGTGTGTGTCAGGCCTACAGCGTGTACTCTGCCAACCTCTGCCAGTGCACAGTGTCACTCATATCTGGTGTCACAATAGCTTGCATTTAAATACAAAAAAGTTTTTGACTGTAATATAATAGCAGTCAGTGTCCTTCATAAGTGTGTGTCAGGCCTACAGCATGTACTCTGCCAACCTCTGCCATTGCACAGTGCCACTCATATCTGGTGTCACAATAGCGTGCATTTAAAAACAAAAAAAGTTTTTGACTGTAATCTAATAGCAGTCAGTGTCCTTCAAGCGGGTGTCAGGCCTACAGCATGTACTCTGCCAACCTCTGCCAGTGCACAGTGCCACTCATATCTGGTGTCACAATAGCTTGCATTTAAAAACAAAAAACGTTTTTGACTGTAATATAATAGCAGTCAGTGTCCTTCATAAGTGTGTGTCAGGCCTACAGCATGTACTCTGCCAACCTCTGCCAGTGCACAGTGCCACTCATATCTGGTGTCGCAATAGATTGCATTTAAAAACCAAAAAACTTTTTTCACTGTTATAGATTGAATAGCAGTTAGTTGTCTGCAAGCGGGTGTCAGGCCTACAGCGTGTACTCTGCCAACCTCTGCCAGTGCACAGTGCCACTCATATCTGGTGTCACAATAGCTTGCATTTAAAAAGAAAAAAGTTTTTGACTGTAATATAATAGCAGTCAGTGTCCTTCATAAGTGTGTGTCAGGCCTACAGCGTGTACTCTGCCAACCTCTGCCAGTGCACAGTGCCACTCATATCTGGTGTCACAATAGCTTGCATTTAAAAACAAAAAACTTTTTGACTGTAATCTAATAGCAGTCAGTGTCCTTCAAGCGGGTGTCAGGCCATCAGCGTGTACTCTGCCAACCTCTGCCAGTGCACAGTGCCACTCATATCTGGTGTCACAATAGCTTGCATTTAAAAACAAAAATGTTTTTGACTGTAATCTAATAGCAGTCAGTGCCCTTCAAGCGGGTGTCAGGCCTACAGCGTGTACTCTGCCAACCTCTGCCAGTGCACAGTGCCACTCATATCTGGTGTCACAATAGCTTGCATTTAAAAACAAAAAAAGTTTTTGACTGTAATATAATAGCAGTCAGTGTCCTTCATAAGTGTGTGTCAGGCCTACAGCGTGTACTCTGCCAACCTCTGCCAGTGCACAGTGCCACTCTTGTCTGGTGTCACAATAGATTGCATTTAAAAGCCCCAAAACTTTTTTTACTGTTAAAGATTTAATAGCAGTTAGTTGTCTGCAAGCGGGTGTCAGGCCTACAGCGTGTACTCTGCCAACCTCTGCCCGTGCACAGTGCCACTCATATCTGGTGTCACAATAGCGTGCATTTATAAACCCTAAAACTTTTTTCACTGTTATAGATTGAATAGCAGTTAGTTGTCTTCAAGCATGTGTGTCAGGCCTACAGCATGTACTTTGCCAGAGGCAGGCCACCCCGCAGGGGCCGTCGTGGTCGTGGTGCTGTGATTCTCTTTTGCCCTAGAATAATGCCCAGTTTTCAGAGGCCACGTACCCTGAACTTGAAAAGTTCTGAGGACATAGTTGACTGGCTACCCAATCTTCTACAGCTTCTGCTCGGAACCTTGACGCACCATCCTCCTCCAGCTTAGCTTCGGGCACCTCTCAAGATACCACTCACCCGCCTGCCGCCAACACTAGCACCACAGCCACTTCACTTTATCTGTCAGAGGAGTTATTTACACATCCGTTTGAAGAAATGAGTGATGCGCAACCATTATTGCCAGAGGATGTAGATAACAGGGATATGTCTCAGTCAGGCAGCATTACACACATGGACGTACGGTGTGATGATGATGATGTTGTACTTGCTGCTGTTTCCTTTGCTGAGTTGTCAGATACAAGTGAAGCGGTTGATGATGACGATGCGTCCATGGATGTCACGTGGGTGCCCGCTCGGCAAGAAGAAAAACAGGGTGAAAGTTCAGATGGGGAGACAGAGAGGAGGAGGAGACGAGTTGGAAGCAGGGGGGTCGTCGCAAGGAGCTAGTGGCACAGTCAGACAGCATGCATCGGCACCCGGGGTCAGCCCGACAGCACGCCAATCAACGCATGCTGTCTCCATCACCAGAATGCCGTCATTGCAGAGCTCAGCAGTGTGGAATTTTTTTTTGTGTGTCTGCCTCTGACAACAGCGATGCCATTTGCAACCTGTGCCAAAAGAAACTGAGTCGTGGGAAGTGCAACACCCACCTAGGTACAACTGCTTTGCGTAGGCACATGATCGCACATCACAAACGCCTATGGGATCAACACATGAGTACAAGCAGCACACAAACTCAAAGCCACCATCCTCTTCCTGGTCCAGCATCTTCAGCCACATCAACCACTGCTGTCCTCCTTGACCCCTCTCAACCATACGCCACTCCGTCTTTCGCCTTGAGCAGTTCCCCAGCTGGCTTGTCTGAACTATTAGCCCGCCAGCTTTTTCCACACAAGCTGGTGGAGTCTGAGGCATTCAAAAAATGTGTAGCTATTGGGACACCGCAGTGGAAGGTACCCGGACAAAATGTATTTTCACAAAAGGCAATCCCCAACCTGTACTCGATTGTGCAAAAGGAAGTAATGGCATGTCTGGCACACAGTGTTGGGGCAAGGGTCCATCTGACCACTGATACCTGGTCTGCAAAGCATGGTCAGGTCAGGTATATCACCTACACTGCGCATTGGGTAAACCTGCTGATGGCTGCCAAGCATGGAATGGGTGGCTCTGCAGAGGAGTTGGTGACACCGCCACGACTTGCAGGCAGGCCTGCTGCCACCTCTTCTACTCCTCCTACTCCATTCTCTTCCATAACCTCCTCGGCTGAGTCCTCTTCTGCTGCTGCGTCTTGCTCCACATCAACGGCACCCCCCAGCTCCCCAGGTACTATTCCACATCCAGGATACGGCAGTGTCACGCCGTCTTGGGTTTGACTTGTTTGAAAGCAGAGAGTCACACTGGACAAGCACTCCTGTCCGCCCTGAACGCACAGGTGGAAAAGTGGCTGACTCCGCAGCAACTGGAGATCGGCAAAGTGGTTTGTGACAACGGAACAAATTTGTAGGCGGCATTGAAGTTGGGCAAGTTGACACATGTGCCGTGCATGGCACATGTGTGTAATCTGATCGTACAACGCTTTGTGCATAAGTACACAGGCTTACAGGACATCCTGAAGCAGGCCAGGAAGGTGTGTGGCCATTTCAGGCGTTCCTACACGGCCATGGCGCACTTTGCAGATATCCAGCGTTGAAACAACATGCCAGTGAGGCGCTTGATTTGCGATAGCCCGACACATTGGAATTCAACACACCTATCCGGTACCCGTGGTGTTGTACGTGGCTGGGGTTAAGAACATACCTTCAGAGAGATCACTGAGGACGAGGAACAGGACATAAGTAGTTCGGCATCCAACCTTGTGCAAATGGGGTCTTTCATACTGTCGTGCCTGTTGAGGGACCTTCGTATAAAAAGGCTGAAGGAGAATGACCTGTACTGGGTGTCCACGCTACTAGATCCCCGGTATAAGCAGAAAGTGGCTGAAATGTTACCAAATTACAACAAGTCGGAAAGGATGCAGCATTTGCAAAATAAATTAAAAAGTATGCTTTACACAGCGTATAAGGGTGATGTCACAGCACAACGGGAATCTAACAGGGGAAGAGGTGAAAGTAATCCTCCTCCTCCCACGACCACCCGGCAAGGACAGGATGCTTTACAGACGTGTTGTTGATGGAGGACATGCGGAGCTTTTTAAGTCCTACGCATCGCCACAGCTCTTAGGGATCCACCCTCAGAGAACGACTCGACCGACAGGTAGCAGACTACCTCGCCTTAACTGCAGATATCTGAGGAGCGATGAACCCCTTGACTACTGGGTGTGCAGGCTTGACCTGTGGCCTGAGCTATCCCAATTTGCGATAGAACTTCTGGCCTGCCCCGCTTCAAGTGTCCTGTCAGAAAAGACCTTCAGTGCAGCAGGAGGTATTGTCACTGAGAAGAGAAGTCGCCTAGGTCAAAAAAGTCTAGATTACCTCACCTTTATTAAGATGAATGAGGGATGGATCCCGAAGGGACTGACAGTGGGCGATACATTCGACTAAAAAAGGCCTGATGAGAGGATCTGCCTTGGGCTAAAAATGGTCCACACGCTGCTGTATTTTAGCTCTGAATGCCGGTTGACTTGCGTGACGTATCCGCCACCAACTAGGGTTCAAGCCGCAATGTTTTAGGGCACTTTCTGCCTGGGAAACAAACATAAATTTTTCTTGCCGCTGCTACAGCAGCGGCTGCAACAATACCTAATTTTTCAGGCATGTGTACATGCCTAATTTTTCGGGCCTCTGGTGCTGCACTGTGGCTTCAAAAACCAAACCAAAAAAAAGGCACATAACAGGGATTAAACTGATAGGAATAGTACTACTTAACACACCACTCCTATCTGGTGGCACATTAGATTGCACGCGCAGTGCCCCAAATTTGAAGTAGGAGGACCGACCAAGCATCTTTTTCCATCTTCCGGTTCCTAAAATTGATGCCATATACACGTCCCCTGATAGGGCGCCAGTTTGTTATTCTCTTGGGCGCCAGCTCGTTATTTTCTTTTTCACTTCACTTGGGACACTTTACTGCACTATGGGCACTTAGACCCACTCTTTGTCTTGCACAGTGTTATTCCTAGCCAGCATCTGTGATGGGAAATCAGGCAGTCATCTAAATGTTTAGATTGAGCTTTAGCTTAGAAAACCCTTGAAGGTGTTTAAGGAGATTAGGGCTAGTTTAGAAGATTCTTCTTAGACCTCTCTGAGTCTTTATAGCCCTTCTACCTCTCCAGCATTTCTGGAAACTAGCTAAGAGAAGGGGTGGCTGTGTGTCTGTGATACATTTAACTTTATATCACCTTATTGACACTTTTTATGACAGCATCACTCCGGTCTCTATACTCTCTGCCTATACCCATCTATTTAGAGGGAATTTCCTTGCCCATGGCAATATTATATAATAGATAATAGTATTACCATTATTACACGATTAGCAACTATAGGGGAATGAGTATAGTACCCCTTTGTTATTTATAAATGATACAATAAAGACTTTTGTCCATTACTCAATTTACTTTAACAAAGGGTACTAACCATGGTATTAGGAAGCATTACTCTGCTTTCCCTTTCTCCCTCTATTATACACCTATTCTCACTAGGATTTGCAGGTATCACTTTATTATAGTTGTCTAACCTTTTCCTATGCCAGTTTTAGATCTCCTTCTTGGGATATTTTTTTCTTTTTTCAGTTTTTGTTAGCATACCTGGGTACAAGCCCTCGGTGGGGCTGGCACCACCACCTGACCACATTTCCTCGTTTCTTCCACTCATACCGCTTTTTCCAACTGTGAAGGGGTTTGCGAAACAAGGAAATAGTCCTCTACTCGTAACAGGGATTAAACTGATAAGAATAGTACTACTTAACACACCTTATAATAACGCAGAGATAGGCAATGCAGAGAGAGGAGTCTGAAGAAAAGGGGTCAGAGGAGGAAGGTGGCTTTGAGGAGGTGGAAGACCAAACACAGCAGGCGTCCCAGGGGGCTTGTTGTCACCTTTCGGGGACCCTTGGTGTTGTACGTGGCTGGGTGGAGGAAGAGACCTTCAATGACATCAGTGAGGAGAAGGAACGGGACATGGCTAGCTTGGTATCCAACCTTGTGCAAATGGGGAGTTTGCGGTTGTGCAAATGGACTGTTTGCGGTTGTTTGCGGTGCGTTAAATGGGGAGTTTGGACTGTCACTGTGAAGCGGGCGTAACCCTTACACTACCTGATCAATACAACATCATGCAGTAGGTCCCCCCTCTGTATTTTTATGGCCCCCACCCACCGCTCACGGGTGGGGGCGGGCGGGAGGACAGTAGGTCCCCCCCCCTTATCCTTATTTACTGAATATTCCCCTGTATAACAATGTTTGGCATTTAGTGAATATTCCCTATTCTGCTCTGTGCCAGTGTGTATCAGGGTCTCTGAGGACAGGTGTCAATCCATATCTGCCAAGTGACCCTATGTAGGAGGAACAGTCCCTATTCTGCTCTGTGTCAGTGTGTATCAGGGTCCCTGAGGACAGGTGTCAATCCATATCTGCCAAGTGACCCTATGTAAGGGGAACAGTCCCTATTCTGCTCTGTGTCAGTGTGTATCAGGGTCCCTGAGGACAGGTGTCAATCCATATCTGCCAAGTGACCCTATGTAGGGGGAACAGTCTCTATTCTGCTCTGTGTCAGTGTGTATCAGGGTCTCTGAGGACAGGTGTCAATCCATATGTCAGGTATCAATCCATATCCATTGTGATTTAGGAATGTTAGGTGATTTATGCCCTTTATGAATTAAACCAGACTCTGCATCAACTGTGTAATTTTCCATGGGAGTTTTGCCATGGATCCCCCTCCAGCATGCCACAGTCCAGGTGTTAGTCCCCTTGAAACAACTTTTCCATCACTATTGTGGCCAGAAAGAGTCCCTGTGGGTTTTAAAATTCGCCTGCCCATTGAAGTCTATGGCGGTTCGCCCAGTTCGCCGGTTCGCGAACATTTGCGGAAGTTCGCGTTCGCCGTCCGCGAACCGAAGATTTTATGTTCGCGACATCACTAATCATCACATGCGTCCGGTTCTGTATATCCTAGAAGAACACTGTTCGGTGGAATCATTCGTCTGGATGAGGGGAACATTCTCCATGGTTTCAATATAGACTACGTTCAGTAGTTCTTTCATTTTATGCTTCCAAAGGTGACCAACCTTTTCTCATGGAACTATTTTGGGCAGGAGCCACATGTGCAATCAGTCAAAAAAATGAATTCCATGGAAAAATCAAACCCCTGAACCGATCTAGTTGATTTTTGGATATGTTGGTCATCCAAATTGGGACTATGAGGAGAAGTAACTTTTGTGGGGATTTCATGGATTTTGGGGGTGTTTTTAAGGGGGTTTGTACCTGGAGACAATTGAGTTTGTACAGTTCCTGTCTTAATTATCTGTCAGGCTCATGGGAGGAATTGCCCTGTGATTTTGTGTGAGAAACCCCGATTAGCTAGCCCTGGATTACAATGCTTAGCTCTGGAGAGATAGTTGAAGCTCCTGCCTAAGAGCAACCAACTCTCTGGCAGAAGTAGTGGAGACTGGGAATGGGCACCTGGTTGACCACAGACAAAAACTCAAACCATTCTAAGTTGCTACAATGGGGGGCTGTCATGGCTACAGTGCTTAGAATGTTCTTTTAAGTACTACAGTTTTAATAAGAAAACACCTGGTGTGTGTGACTTTTTCCTGTTTTTGTTTATGGCAGAGATAAACTTGTAAGCAAAATCCTACCAAGGATTTTTCCTTTATGTCTTACGCTTTCATTATCTTGTAATGTCATTTAGTTCAGGGTTGCTGCAGATGTAAGTGCTGAACTTCAAGCTGTATTTTATTCTTAAGTTATTATTGCTCTGGAATGCTTTTACCCATTTCATCTCTTGTAAAATGTAATCTTAAATCTCAAATGTATCCCAAAATACTCAAATGTAACAAAAGGAAACCATCCTCTATTTTTTTTAAACATTGTAAAAAAAAAAAATGAAATAAAAAATATATAAAAAGAGAGACAACTTTAATAATCCTGCAACAGTACATCTTAAATAAACAACAGTTTGTCTGACACTAAAATAAATTACCAATCAGGAGCCTTGCATTATGGTTTTTAGGGTCTTATCTTATTTCACAAATCTCTGTACAGCAGAGGTTTACAGTATAAGTAGTTTCAAATGGGAGGAGGGGAACAATAAGTGGTAGGAAGTGATAGGGAGACTTTAATGAGTAGAAAGAGGGGGATGATGACACAGGAGGTTGTGTAAAGATTCAAGAGGGAAGGAGAGAGAGAGAGAGAGAGAGAGAGAGAGAGAGAGAGAGAGAGGGCGAGAGAGAGAGAGAGAGGGCGAGAGAGAGAGAGAGAGAGAGAGAGAGAGAGGGAGGGAGGGAGGAAAAAAAGATTAGAACATAAAAGATTAATGGCAACTTTCAAGTAAACCCTTTTACTTACACACACTGACACACTGATCAAATCCATCCTTACATTCACATGCACTGACAAATACACCCTACATTTTCACTCACTGATACTAAATACAAAGACACTCTGGCATTCACACAAACCTACTGATGCCCCTCATAATTGTTTCTACACACAGACACACACACACTCTCTCTCTCTCACCCATAATGATCTCTCCATGCATTCATACACTAAAACACACTGACATTCACACCACCACCACTTTTCTGTGTCCATACAAACAAGAAAACATAAAGCAAAAAAAACCATAACGTTAAAAAACACAAACATTCACATACCATAATTCTACAACAAGCAACCCTGCATTTACATTTGATTTATTCACTTTAGAGTTTCCTGAAAGAAAAGGGGGGCTGGAGTTTAGTGGAGGGGGCTTGGGAAAACTGCAATAATTATCTTGAGGGGTTAACTCCTTCTGGGTGGTTAGGTGACCAAAAGTCGCCTAACTGATGCTGTACACCCTCACTCTGTGTATAAGGACATTCAGCGTCTGCTAAATCCCGATAGGAAAGAATTGATACAGTGCTTTCCTATGGGGAAGCACAATGCAAGCGCAGAGTAGGAGCCTGACCCAGCTCTGAGGGACATCGGCGCTGGATTCAGGTAAGTGACTGAAGGATATTTAACATTCAGTGCCGAGTAAGGGGGGAGAGCAAGAGGGAGGGGGGCACTATAGGGAACTATAATGACAGGAAAACTTTCCTGGCACTATAGTATCGCTTTAAAAGGAGTAGAAAAGGGTGGAGTTTAACCCCTTATGGACATTTGACATGTGTGACATGTCATGATTCCCTTTTATTCCAGAAGTTTGGTTCTTAAGGGGTTAAAGAGGAAGGGGTGGGTTCTTAATCAGGAAGAGGTGCTGCCTTGACCGGTAGTGATGGGGCAATATTAGATTAGGGGGGTGCCCAGGTGTAGTCATGCCTAGGGCAGCACCAAACCAAAATACACCACTGCATACAAGTAATTTCAGCGGTTGAGCAATCACTTTCCCAAACTTCAGTCGAGACTAGATGAAGGGTACAAATCTGACAATCTTTAATGGTGCACACAGCTTTTATGCGTAGCCACATGCAAGGGGTCTTCGTCCCAAACAGACATGTGTATATCCCGGGATCCTCCCTACCTGGGAGGCAAAGGCGGGAAAAGTGGTCGCTGTTGTCAGGGTAATCCCTGTGCCATCCAAACGGCTAGGCGTGGCCGCCACACAGTTCCACTTTAAGAAGATATTATACAGACAGTCTACATCTGTCTCACTAGCCTCAGCAAGACAGAAACATTACTCCAGGTTGCCAAAATTGTACCATCAAAAACAAAAAGGATTTCTGTTTCATTTTATTTTGTTTTAAAAGTGGGATTATGATAACTATTCAGATACAATGTTTAAGTTGCCTCCCTTTTAGATGCTGATTTTTAAGAGCCTTTAGGCAATTTTAATTTAAAATCTTTTAAAATTGGTGAATAAGAAAGACATCTGTAGAAAATTGCCCAGTACCGCATAGTTAAAGTGGCATATTTATAGTAAGAACTTTAAGGCACACATTATTAACTTCAATAAGCGGTTCTAGTATAGCTACCTGCAATTGCAGATATAGCCTGTGGTTATGAAATAAAAGGTGGATGTATTAATTAAATAATTAAGTATCCAGAAAGCTGGCAGTGATAAGCTGAGGTAAAAAAAGAATCTCATATATATATACAAAGCATGGTGAGAGAGTCTGTTTGTGTCTAAAATTTGAAATAACAAAGGCAGTTATATAATGATGCCAATAAAATCCAAGCTGTGCGACTTAAAGCTATGGTAATGGATTGAGATGTTGGTAGAGTTTGATGCGCAATATATGAAATTCTATACAGATTTATCAGCCAGAAAAATAACCAAAACAAAAAAAACACACCAAAAAATGGAGTATAACTAACTTTAGAATAAAGTAACGGTGCCTCCTATTTGAGGGGGGCTCTTATATTTCTTACACTACCACTATGTAAGGGTCATGCCTTGTGAGTCTACAGAGGCCCACAATTAAAAAGAACAAAAACAAGAATCTCTGCTGTTTGCCTGATTACATTAGAAAATTAAGAGCAAACAAACACAATTTTAGAGAGATCACTGTACTCAAAATAAAATAACAATTAAAATACTTATATGAAACGTAACTTTCATTTGTAATTCTCTCAGTAAAATACTAATCAGAAGACTACATTAAAGACATTAAAAGAAATTAGGGGTCAAAGGGTCCACACGGTAAATTAGCAGACCCATCATGTAAGCCATTGTGGTTGGATCCCAAGAGGGATAATCAATGGTATGAACTGTTGGTGATATTTTTGTGGAAATCTTGTAGTGGCAAACGTTTACATCAATAAAGAATTGTATAGAGACAATTTTATGATGAGACATGGACAGAATGAACAGGATAGCAGGTGACTGCACTCAATAGTTTATCACACACTGTTAAAGATGAAGAATCAAATGAATGAAAACATAAAGTAGAAATGCTGCATAAGGTTATAGTCGAACATAACAATACATCCAAAGTAGAACAGCAAATAAAGGATGAGTAAGCTTAGTGGCGAAAATAAACAGTCATTAAAGAACAAATTATTGACAGGGTTCCTTGGAAACAGGAAGCTATTATAGTATATCTGCAGAATCCAGTCAGAAAGCATAAAGGCAGAAAAAGCAAGAAAATCAAGAAAAATATAAATGAGTGGACTTGATGTTCTGGATTGAAAAACGAAGTGAGCCCCAGGTACGTCCACTTTGTAATCTTATTGAGATATTTGCATTCCTTGTAACAAATACAGACAATAAATCGTGGTGTGATTGCCAAAATGGAGTCTCTATATTGCAGCATGAGATGGCAGTTCATGATGGTGAAAAAAGCTGCAATCTATTAACCAATAGATGAAGAGGAACCAGAAACGGAATGTATTGCAATATGGTTTGGCTAATCCAAAGAGTTTAGTCTACAACAAGCAGGTCAAACTCATGTCAGACGCATGCGGACCATTTGCGGCCCTGCAAGCCGTGAGTACATGCCTACTGTTAAGGCAGAGTAGGCACCTGCTCTCCCCACATTGCAGGTGCCTACTTTACTAAAATTTACCGTGCCCGGTGGAGAGGAAGCAGGAAGCTGGAGACAGCGAGCGCAGTCTGTACTTCCTGCTCCTCACTGCTGTCGCACGCCCTCTATGGTGATTCCAGGTGCCGGAATATGATGTAATTCCGTCCCAACATCATTAAACTGCGCATGTGAGGGAGTATAGAGGAGCAGCAAGGGAGACCTCCAGAGAGATCCCCACTGGGAAGAGGCCCCACACCAGCTCCCAAAGGTAGGGAGCAATCAGCAATAAATAAAATGATTTGTGAGTGTGTGCAAGAATGTGTAAATGTGTATGTCTGTGTGTGTGTGTTTGTGTGTCTGTCAGTGAGTGTGTGTCTATCAGTGTGTGTGTCAGTGTGTGTATGTGTCTGTCAGTGAGTGTGTCTATCAGTGAGTAATTGTGTGTCTGTCAGTGTGTGTGTATCTTTCAGTGTGTGTGCGTCTGTCAGTGAGTGTGTGTATACCTGTCAGTGAGTGAGTGTGTGTCTGTCTGTCAGTGAGTGTGTTTCGGTGTTGCGATAGCCGCGGCTGGACAGTGGACGACCTGGAGGTGCATGGAGGCATGCAACACCATGTCAGATTCCGACGTGACGTCAACGTGCTCCACCTTCACAGGGTTTCATGGAGTAGCGGGAGTATCCGTTTTGGCACAGGATGTGGACGGTGCCAATTGGGGTATACCAGAGGCTGGTCTCCGGAGTCACATACAGTCAGCAGCAATGTGAGTGGAGTCTGTTTAGTAGAGGGAGGTGCTGCGATTTAGTAGAGGGAGGTGCTGCGATTTAGTAGAGGGAGGTGCTGGTGTTTAGTAGAGGGAGGGGACTGGGGTTTAGTAGAGGGGGGCTGGAGTTTAGTAGAGGGGGCTGGGGTTTAGTAGAGGAAGGTGCTGGGGTTTAGTAGAGGGGGTGCTGTTTTTTTTTTATACTGTACTTTTCAAAATATACTGTATTTTGCGGCCCACATAAACTTAAACCTTGTTTATTTGACCCATGCTAGCCTTTGAGTTTGCCATGCTTGGTCTAGAAGGAACACAATAAATTATGATTAGCTGTAAAATTATTGACTTGCAGTGTCAAAGTGTAGTAGTGTAGGCTATTTAAAGTCATGGGCATCCTTACAATGATTGATATTGTAACGAACACTGGTATTTCATTACCCATTCGTTTGGTTCCTCCTGAACTGCTAGGTATTTAGTGATCATAGCTCGCAGTTCGGGCACTGATTTTTTCACTCACAGGCACACCCATTCTCACTGAAAGACACACACTTTCATTCACTCACAGACACACACTGACAGCTACACAAACTCACTCACTCACTGTAAGGTGGACAGCCCCAGAACATGAGGCAAACAAGGCATTTGTGTGGGGGCTTGAGGTGACATTTTTTGGCGTCATATCCCAGGATTCTCCCTACCTGGGAGCCAAAGGCGGGAAAATAGGTGGCTGTTGTCAGGGTAATCCTGTGCCATCCAAACAGCTAGGCGTGGCCGCCGCACAAGTTCCAAACAGAGGACTCGAACTCTGTCATTCCTCCTTTTGGGCCACAAATGCTTCCCCTGGTTGGATTTCGTTTATATGAAATGGTGGCCACCCAGGGGAGGCCTCATTAATTACTTCCCTTGCAGTTTCACACTATGTTGCAAGTGCGAACCTTGCGGTTTCGCACTTATGTTACAAGTGCGAACGTTCTCATTAATTGGTGGGAACGTTCTAATGGGGCACTGGGATGGTCCCCATTCAGGAGAGTTTCATCACAGATATACACTGCTTTAAGTGGTACTGTAATAACCTATGGTACAGCATTGTATAGGTGTTCCTATGTATGGAGCACCCATAACCTGGTGATTGTTTCAAAAAGCATAGTTGTAATGCCTAAATGATTTTTATTATCAGCATTTATAAAGCACCTAGATATTCCACACCACTTTCCATTCATTTATTTATTTTTATTTCTTTATATGAGGTGTGTTTACATTACATTAAGATAACATTAAGACAGTGGAACAACATATCATTCTCAATTTAGTAAAATATTTACAGTAATGCCATAATGAGATCATGTGTACAAAAATAAACGCATGTGTATACATTAAATTAATTAACCCCTCTGTTCACGATGTTCAATAGCAAACAAGACGTAAACTTGGGACAGGCATTCAAGAGTGGCTTTGGTCAAGCTCTGTGGTTCCAAGTTCCTTGAAATTTGCCACACAATTCATGGATCAGTGAAGAATAACATAACGTATGTTGAACATAACCATTGCTGTAGAGAATAAAAATTCTAGGTTGCGCCAAAAAAACCACTGAAAAGATATAATAAAACCAAAAATAGATAGCAGAGATAAAATAATGGTGATAATAACACCGCAATATGCTATAAACTAGTAGAGATACAGTATGTACTTACATATATCAATAAAGATAAGATAGAAATAAGTCCTAATAACAAATGAGAAGGCCAGGTTCACTTGTAGGGACTTGAGTGTAGTGGCGGTCTGTGCAGGTTGTAGAGCTGAAACTGGTCAGGTTCTCTTGTTCCAGATGGAGATATGTAGATAAAAAGGGAAGATTCCAATAGTGCAGACTGCGACTTAAAATCACGTAAAAATAAAAACTTCACAGCAGGAAGGTATTGGACTCACCTATTGGAGAGCTGGAACTAGCTCAGGTATAACTTGCGAAGAGAACGCTGGTCGTGTAAGATGCATTTTCTTAAAGGTACCATTTCACTTGTGGCTCAACATGGCCACATCACTGGGGTGTCCACATTCACATACATTCTGGGGTCACAAATCACACCTGACACCATTTAAATTTCTTTAGCCTAAATTACTGCATCCTATTGGTGTTTCTGTTTCCAATACACATTTAGTGCAATCTTGACATTGAGTCTTTCTGTTACCCCTATCCAGCTAGTTTACACATCTTCCTGATATTTTGTTTTCCTAAACCTGGCTAGTTATTTGTTTATTCTGTCTCTCCGTTACCCTGACCTTGTCCTGTATTTTATTACAATTTTTCTCTTTTGCACATTAAGCCCAGTCACCCTAAGGTCCGGTGATATGTCTATTGTAATTGGATAATTCAAGACAATATAGAATATAGGTGCTATAGAAACTAAAGAAAGTTATTGTAAATATTCCTTTAGCTCCTTTTGTACTAATAGGTATTCACCCATGAGTACTGAAGGAGCTAAATTTTGAAATAAGCAAACCTCTGTTTTTAATGTTTCAGAATGTTTTTCTTTCAGGAATGAGGCAGATGAGGTTCCTATATTCAACAAAGGTTTAAAACATTGCCTGGAATTTATAGACCTGTGAGCTTAACATCTGTGGCTGGGAAAGCATTTGAAGAGTTGTGAAGGGCTACTTTTTAGGACTTTATTGGGAAGAAAATTATTAGGAAAAACCAGCATGGTTTTATGAAACATAGGTCATATCAAACTAACTTAATTACATTATATGAAGCAGTAAGTAGCAGTTTAGATCAGGGTGTTGCAGTGGATGTGATCTACTTGGATTTTGTCAAGGCATTTGGTACGGTCCTCACAATAGGTTAGTGTTAAAATTTAAAAAATGGTCTAGATGAACACTATGGTTCTTGGGTAGAACATTTGCTTAAAGATAGAGTACAGAGAGTTGGCATTAATTATACATTTTCAAGCTGGACAAAAGTGGTAAGTGGTGTCCCTCAGGGTTCTATTTTGGGACCACTTCTGTTCAACATATTTATAAATTATCTTGAACTAGACACTAAACGTCATGTTTCAGTGTTTGCAGATGACACAAAACTCTGTCAAGTAATACAATGTGAACAGGATATTACTGCCCTGCAGAGGAATGTAGATACATTGGGGGACTAGGCACTTATAATTAAGATTACATTTAATGTAGATAAATGCAAAATTATGCACTTAGCGGTAAAGAATTCAAAAGCAACTTACACTCTAAACGGTAGTGAATTAGGGATAACAACTCATAAAATGGATTTGAGACAATTGTTATAGACAACAAACTGGGCAAAAATGTTTAATGTAAATTGGCAGTTGCTAAAGCCACTAAGGTATTGTCATTAAGCGGCATTAATTATTAGGCCGAAAATATTTTTTTTTCTCTTTATTAATAAAAGGAATGGAACATTTAAGTTATGAAGAAATGTTAACAAATTTAATTATGTTTTATTTAGAAAAATGGCACCTCAGAGTGGATATGATAGTATTATATGAATATATATATAGGCAATACAAACCATTGTCTGTAAATCTATACATAGACAAGATTATACCTTGGGCAAGAGGTCACACATTTACACTGGAAGAAAGGAGATATTGTCTAAGGCAAAGGAAAGGTTTTTTTTATGCCAAGAACAATAAGGATGTGGAATTCTCTGCCTGAAGAGGTGGTTTTATCAGAGTATGCACAGATGTTTAAACAACAATTGGATAAATACTTGCAAAAACATAATATTCAAGGAAATTATTTGTAATATGTGGGGTAACAACTTCTTGATCCAATGAGAAATTTGACTGCTATTCTGGGGTTGAAAAGGATTTTTTTCCTAGTTCATTGCAAAATTGGAAGCGCTTCAAACTGGATTTTGTGCCTCCTTTTGGATCAACAGCAAAAATAAATGTGAGAAAGGCTGAACTCGATGGACACATCTCCTTTTAGCCTATGTAACTATGTGACATAAAAGGGGGGAAACAATAGGAAAATAAACTGAAACTGGTACTTGTTGCACATCTGCATTCATGCTTCCTCTGCTGCTGCAACAAGAAATTGACATACAAAATAATACTGACAGAGACAAGAGGGGAAGAAGTCATTGCTCAAGCATGCTTACAATTTATGAGATATATGAGAATCCAGAATTGGTTGACATTTCAAAAGGGGCAGTAGTTAAAAGATCAACAGCAAGTAGTTAATGAGCCAATCATTCTTTTTAAAATACAAAAAAAAAATAATCAACAACAGTAGTTAACTCCTTAAGGACACATGACATGTGTGACATGTCATGATTCCCTTTTATTCCAGAAGTTTGGTCCTTAAGGGGTTAAAAGATCAACAGTTTAGATCAACAGCAAAAAACAAATGTGAGGAAGGCTGAACTTGATGGACACAAGTCTCTTTTCAGCTATGTAACTATGTAACTATGTAACCCTTTTATAAATATGTCATTATGTTATAATAAGTTCCTGTATGTTGTCTGATATGATTTGGTTATTTGTATTGTATTGAAGTTGTCACAGTAATCTACATGTAATGAGCATATGGGCTAGTCCCAAGTAAAAATAAAGCTGAGCATGTTAGTTCCTTTTCGAACTGTGAGTCCTGTGTGGATTTTAGGGATCCGAGTAACAGCGTCTTCGGACCTGTCCCTGTTGGCTGGCTGGATGATCCTTCTAGCCCAGGGGCAACTCAAAGAGAGCTAGGCCTGAGAGCTGCAAGTGTTTTTATAAAGACATGATCTATCACATCACAGACAGAGGTGCATACCTGCCTGAAAGAAGGACTGCAGAGGAATAGGCAGAGGGGATGATACCTGCCTGGAAGGAAAGAGTTCCAGAAAGACTTCAAGCTTCATCGATTGGGGCTGAAGTATTCCAGCAAGCAGACTGGGCTAAGGTATTCAGTCAGAGTACAGGAGTTCTGTCACATGGGCTCATTACTATTGCTTTTCAATTACTGTATAATTTTGACATCAATTAATAATAATTAATAATGCTTCACTCTTGGTGTCTTCATAAATCTGCCTTGAAAGCAAGAATTCCAACTCAATATAGTTTTAGAATGCCTAATACTGACATTAAGACTTGCTGTAACACTAAACCATATGATACCAACATACTTATAAAGGCCGTTTACTAAACAAAATTATAATAAATTCCTCACGTCCCAGAAATTACAAAAGTAAAAAAAAAGATATCCATCTAATTTGGTTAGAACTGACCCCTATATAATATATGTAAACAAATACTAAATATATAAGTGCTCAATTGTGTAATTTATATGCCAATTGGGAATTAAATGATATAAGAGTTTAATATTCTGTAAGAATGCCAATTTTTAGGATCAATCTTTCTCTTCCCAAAATAACACTTTAGAATGAACAATTGATTAAAAAAGGTACATGGCAGCATTATATGCAAATGGTAGCCCTTAATGGTTGACATTATATATTAGATGAAAATAAAAAAAAATCGGGGGTGGAGGGAGGAAAGAAAGACAATTGCATTCATATTTAATGAAGACAGTAATAGAATCTCTAAGGAAATGTGGTACTTTATGCAGTACTTTAAAAATAAGAAAAATGACATTGATCCAGTAAAGGAAGTGCAGAAATAAGTGAAGCCAATTAACTCTAATGCATTCTTTAGAAATTCAAAAGTATGAATGTGTAAAGAAAAAAAAACAGTTCAGAAATGAAATAAATACACAAAGGCGGTATTAACAGCATCTCGAGCCAATCATTCTTTTTAAAATACAAAAAAAATCAAACAACAATTTACTAAAATTGGGCGTTTAAAAAAAAAAATGATAATTTATGTCATTGATAGTTATATAAGAAGATAAGGAAAATGTATTTCTGTGTGTGTCCTTTAAAATAGACTTCACCAAGCTTACTCATAAGTAGAAATCATTATGCAAAATTAATCTGTTTTTTAGCATACCAAATATCCCTGACATTTTCTGTTAAAATACCCTACATTCAAAGTATTGCTCAATGGTGAAGGCTTGAATGGGACAGTATTTGGTTCATCCTGAATTGCAATTCATCTAAATTTTGGATGACAGGGGGATCTTCATAATTCAAAAACTCTATACGAGCGAACAAAACAAACAACTTGCACAATGGATGAGTATGTTCATTTTGATTCGTGATTCATAGAACCGCAAGTGGTGCCAAAAAAAGAGGAGATTGATGAGAAAATATTATTGATGGTTAGGGGACAGGCACGAAATGTTGATTTTACTCACAGATCAAGTGAGAAGGGACCAAGAGAGGGGAAAGGCAGGAGCATTTAAAAAAAAATAAATCTATATTTATACATTATATAAAGGCATTACATTTCAATATAGGCTTTACTGCTCCTTTTTTTTCCTCCTTACTTATCCTCACTTGATCTGTGAACCAAATGGTGAAAACCTGCACCTGTCGGATTTACAATATGTATATATTTTGCAGACCACTTATGGGCCCACTTTTTTGCCTTTTTTGTTCGTCTGATTTGCTTTCTGAATTTTTTTTTCCAAAAAAACAGTCAGTATCTGGTCATTTGCCTCACGCAGTGCAACATATCTCCTTAGCATAGAGTTGATCAGGTTGTTGATTGTGACCTGTGGAATGTTGGTCCACTCCTCTTCAATGGCTGTGTGAAGTTGCTGGATATTGGCAGGACCTGGAACCCGCTGTCGTATACACTGATCCAGAGCATCCCAAACATGCTCAATGGGTGACATGTCCGGTGAGTATGCTGCCGATGCAAGAAATGGGATGTTTTCAGCTTCCAGGAATTGTGTACAGATCCTTGCAACATAGGGCCATGCATTATCATGCTGCAACATGAGGTGATGGTTGTGGATGAATGACACAACAAATGGCCTCAGGATCTCATCACGGTATCTCTGAGCATTCAAAATGCTATCAATAAAATGCACCTGAGTTCCTTGTCCATAACATACACCTGACAGAAAAAAATACAAAATCCTGGTGTGTAACACAAATAGTTCTCCAACACACTCTAAACACCTGTGTGGTTGCCTCTTTACCCACACTAATACAAATTATACATACATGTACAGTAGGCGGAGTGTAGTTGGTTCTTGGGTAGACAAAATTAGATGGTATAGAAATAGATAGTGATGTACACTGTAAAAAACAAAGGGAATAACAAAAAGCTAGTGCAATATCATAAGATACAGGTATGTAGATAAAAGGACAATCTTTAGTCTTGTACTCACAAAGGAAGAGCCAGTATTATAAGGCTCAGTGGGAATGCCTGTGGCAATATAAAAAGGGATCCCACTCCCTTTATGTGCACCTGCTGCTGTTACATCCTCTGGTCCACTTAATAGATCCACTTAGACAGTGGTAGCGGTGTAAAAATCCTTTAATGGTCACATGGTAAAACACAAATAAATAAAATTACTATAAAGTTCACATATGGGTAGCAATACGCATTTTGTCTCTCTAATAGGCTCTCAGTTGCTACTAATCTTCCCGGGTGGTTTGTCTCTTATATACCGTCAATGATGGAAGACTAGAAACACTTGGTTTGTTCTTCTTCCACTTGTCGCGGCATTAATCCATACTACATTAAAGTTGCGTCTGTATTTGGAACTCATCCGTGCATTCCAACCATTCACAAAACTTAATTGTTGTTGCATAACATACACCTGCCCATACCATAACCCCACCATCACCATGGGCCACTTGATCCACAACATTGACATAAACAAACCGCTCACCCCCATGACACCATACACGCTGTCTGCCATCTGCCCTAAACAGTGAAAACTGGGGTTCATCGAATATGAGTATTTTTTTCACTCAAGTTGGTTACGACGACGAACAACAGTCAGGTCGAGACCCCGATGAGGACGACGAGCATGCAGAGGAACTTCCCTGAGATGGTTTCTAAAAGGTTTGTGCAGAAATTCTTTGGTTATGTAAACTGATTGTTGCAGCAGCTGTCCAAGTGGCTGGTCTCAGACGATCTTGGAGGTGAAGATGCTGGATGTGGAGGTCCTGGGCTGGTGTGGTTACACGTGGTCTGCGGTTGTGAGGCCAGTTGGATGTACTGCCAAATTCTCTGAAATGCCTTTGGAGACGGCTTATGGTAGAGAAATGAACATTCAATTCACAGGCAACAGCTCTGGTGGACATTCCTGCAGTCAGCATGCCAATTGCATATTCCCTCAAAACTTGCGACATCTGGGGCATTGTGCTGTGTGATAAAACTGCACATTTTAAAGTGGCCTTTTATTGTGGCCAGCCTACGTCACACCTGTGTAATAATCATCATCATCATCTTGATATGCCACACCTGAAAAATGGGGGCAAAAACAAAAGTGTTTTATAATTTTGTTCAGTGTATAAATATATATATATATATATATGAATATACAGTTGCAAGAAAAAGTATGTGAACCCTTTGGAATGATATGGATTTCTGCACAAATTGGTCAGAAAATGTGATCTGATCATCATCTAAGTCACAACAATAGACAATCACAGTCTGCTTAAACTAATAACACACAATGAATGAAATGTTGCCATGTTTTTATTGAACACACCATGTAAACAATCACAGTGCAGGTGGAAAAAGTATGTGAACCCTTGGATTTAAAAACTGGTTGAACCTCCTTTGGCAGCGATAACTTCAACCAAAGGAGTAATTCTTGACCATTCCTGTTTACAGAACTGTTTTAGTTCAGCAATATTCTTGGGATGTCTGGTGTAAATCGCTTTCTTGAGGTCATGCCACAGCATCTCAATCGGTTGAGGTCAGGACTCTGACTGGGCCACATCAGAAGGCGTATTCTGTTGTTGATTTACTTCTATGCTTCGGGTCATTGTCCTGTTGCAACACCCATCTTCGTTGAGCTTCAGCTGGTGGACAGATGGCCTTAAGTTCTCCTGCAAAATGTCTTGATAAACTTGGGAATTCATTTTTCCTTTGATGATAGCAATCCGTGCAGGCCCTGACGCAGCAAAGCAGCCCCAAACCATGATGCCCCCACCACTATACTCACAGTTGGGATGAGGTTTTGCTGTTGGTGTGCTGTGCCTCTTTTTCGCCACACATAGTGTTGTATGTTTCTTCCAAACAACTCAACTTTGGTTTAATCTGTCCACAGAATATTTTGCCAGTACTGCTGTGGAACATCCAGGTGCTCTTGTGCAAACTGTAAACGTGCAGCAATGTTTTTTTTGGACAGCAGTGGCTTCCTCTGTGGTATCCTCCCATGAAATCCATTCTTGTTTCGTGTTTTACGTATTGTAGATTCGATAACAGGGATGTTAGCATTTGCCAGTGACTTTTGTAAGTCTTTAGCTGACACTCTAGGATTCTTCTTCACCTCATTGAGCAGTCTGCGCTGTGCTCTTGCAGTTATCTTTACAGGACGGCCACTCCTAGGGAGAGTAGCAGCAGTGCTGAGCTTTCTCCATTTATAGACAATTTGTCTTACCGTGGACTGATGAACAGCAAGGCTTTTGGAGATACTTTTATAACCCTTTCCAGCTTTATGCAAGTCAACAATTCTTAATCGTAGGTCTTCTGAGAGCTCTTTTGTGCGAGGCATCATTCACATCAGGCAATGCTTCTTGTGAAAAGCAAACCTAGAACTGGTGTGTGTTTTTTTATTAACGCAGGGCAGCTGTAACTAACACCTCCAATCTCATCTCATTGATTGGACTCCAGTTGGCTGACATCTCACTCCAATTAGCTCTTGGAGATGTCACTAGTCTAGGGGTTCACATACTTTTTCCACCTACACTTTGAATGTTTACATGGTGTGTTCAATAAAAACATGGCAACATTTCATTCTTTGTGTGTTATTAGTTTAAGCAGACTGTGATTGTCTAATAAAAACAAGGTGTTGGAAAAAGTGAAAATCTGGTGCTGCTATCACCTACGTGCACCACTCAACACATATACAAGTAAAACAAAGTGAAATATAAAATGGTGAGAGCACTCTAAAATATTTAAAAAGTTTTTACCAATACTTCATAGGGCTTATTCCTGAAAATGAGATAAAAAGACCATAGGGTAATACAGTAAAACACTAATATTAAAACACCTCTTTTTTGGTCAAACTCACATTTGTCTGAGTCACTTAAAAGCTGACTCAGACTAAACAGCAGAGAAGAGCATCTGTATTGGTGGATATCTGTTCAGAATTTGGGATACTTCCTTTAGTGCCACACGGAAACCACTCCAAAAGACCCAGGATGCAGGATCACTTTAAGGTTACTTTATTGCACACAAATAACAAATTCTATAAAAAACAGGATAAGTCCACCAAAAATATCGCCACGTGACGCGTTTCGGCGTTACAGCCTTCTTCAGAAGCTGTGATTCTGCTCTTCTCCATTCCGTTGCTTTTAAATCTAAAATTTTTGGTGCCGTTTTTTCTCCCCTCCGGTAAAGTACTTCCGCATTCGTCATTGGTACTCGACAGACCTGTTCGGCGCATCTGTTTGGCATCCTTGCGCCATGACGTCGGGACGTGATAGTAATCCCAGGGGTTGCCGGCGGCCATCTTTAAAAGTCCGTTTGCAATACTGTTTGCCAGGACTGCTCGTTCCAAAGTTCTTTTGGCAATAAATTCAATATTGTGACATATCTTTACACAAATATTCACATAAAAAATAGATTAATTAGGAAACTTCCCTCTATATAAATAAATAAAATGGTTAAATTGCACAAATAAAACTTATATATAATACAAATTTGTACCATTTCAGCTTATGATGGATATACCCCAATCCTCCTAACAGGGAAAAAGAAAAGGGGGAGGGGAGGAAAAATTCAGAAAAAAGGGAGACATATTAAATGAAATAACATTAATATATTTAAAAAATTAAAAAATATATTAATTACAAACATTAAATACACGAGTTTATTTCAAAGTCGGCATTTAAGCCATTGGGTATCAGGGTATCTACATTAAAAATCCACCTCATCTCGCTTTTACTGAGGAGGTTTTCTATATCACCTCCTCTCCAGTGGGTTTTAACTCCTTCTATTCCTATAAATTCTATTCCACTGGCATTGCCACCATGGGCTTCCAAAAAATGTTTGGATACACTGTGTTGAAGAAATTTTCGATTAATGTTATAAATGTGTTCCCTAATACGGATTTTCAAAGCTCTTGACGTTTTTCCAATATATTGGTATCCGCAGGGACACGTAACCATATATATAATATTTTGGGAATTGCATGTTAAAAATGATTTTATCTTATATTCTTGTTTATTAGTGAATGAGGTGAATTTCGTAATATTCTTATTTTTATTAGTTCTTAAAGTGCACCCTCTACATGACATGCAATAATAAAAACCATTTTCTCTTTTAAAAAACGTTTTTTTCTTCAACACAGTGTATCCAAACATTTTTTGGAAGCCCATGGTGGCAATGCCAGTGGAATAGAATTTATAGGAATAGAAGGAGTTAAAACCCACTGGAGAGGAGGTGATATAGAAAACCTCCTCAGTAAAAGCGAGATGAGGTGGATTTTTAATGTAGATACCCTGATACCCAATGGCTTAAATGCCGACTTTGAAATAAACTCGTGTATTTAATGTTTGTAATTAATATATTTTTTATTTTTTTAAATATATTAATGTTATTTCATTTAATATGTCTCCCTTTTTTCTGAATTTTTCCTCCCCTCCCCCTTTTCTTTTTCCCTGTTAGGAGGATTGGGGTATATCCATCATAAGCTGAAATGGTACAAATTTGTATTATATATAAGTTTTATTTGTGCAATTTAACCATTTTATTTATTTATATAGAGGGAAGTTTCCTAATTAATCTATTTTTTATGTGAATATTTGTGTAAAGATATGTCACAATATTGAATTTATTGCCAAAAGAACTTTGTAACGAGCAGTCCTGGCAAACAGTATTGCAAACGGACTTTTAAAGATGGCCCCCGCAACCCCTGGGATTACTATAACGTCCCGACGTCATGGCGCAAGGATGCCAAACAGATGTGCCGAACAGGTCTGTCGAGTACCAATGACGAATGCGGAAGTACTTTACCGGAGGGGAGAAAAAACGGCGCCAAAAATTTTAGATTTAAAAGCAACGGAATGGAGAAGAGCAGAATCACCGCTTCTGAAGAAGGCTGTAACGCCGAAACGCGTCAGGTGGCGATATTTTTGGTGGACTTATCCTGTTTTTTATAGAATTTGTTATTTGTGTGCAATAAAGTAACCTTAAAGTGATCCTGCATCCTGGGTCTTTTGGAGTGGTTTCCGTGTGGCACTAAAGGAAGTATCCCGAATTCTGAACAGATATCCACCAATACAGATGCTCTTCTCTGCTGTTTAGTCTGAGTCAGCTTTTAAGTGACTCAGACAAATGTGAGTTTGACCAAAAAAGAGGTGTTTTAATATTAGTGTTTTACTGTATTACCCTATGGTCTTTTTATCTCATTTTCAGGAATAAGCCCTATGAAGTATTGGTAAAAACTTTTTAAATATTTTAGAGTGCTCTCACCATTTTATATTTCAGACTGTGATTGTCTATTGTTGTGACTTAGATGATGATCAGATCACATTTTATGACCAATTTGTGCAGAAAACCATATCATTCCAAAGGGTTCACATACTTTTTCTTGCAAATGTATATATATATATATATATATATACCTTGAAAGGTTGTTCCTTTTTTTTAAATTTAGTCACACTTGTTTTTTTACAGGTTACAGGTTATGCAATGATATGTTCTTTCTTTTTCACTTTTTGCATATTTTTATGTATATTTGAGTTTGACATGGAGATACCAGTTTATCACTTTCTTGATAAGTAGTGATGTCACGAACAGTTCGCTGGCTAATAAATCCTGGCGAACATAGCATGTTCGCGTTCGCCACCGCGGGCGAACACATGCGATGTTCGGTCCGCCTCCTATTCTTTATCATTGAGTAAACTTTGACCCTGTACCTCACAGCCAGCAGACACATTCCAGCCAATCAGCAGCACACCCTCCCTTGCAGACCCTCCCACCTACTGGACAGCATCCATTTTAGATTAATTCGGAAGCTGCAACCATTTTATTTATTTTTTTCAATTTATTATTATAATTTTTTTTAGTGCATATAAATGTTACAAGCAGATACTCCCTCCAGACAACCTGTGTTACTGCAGACACTCCCTCCAGACACCCTGTGTTACTGCAGACACTCCCTCCAGACACCCTGTGTTACTGCAGATACTCCCTCCAGACACTCTGTATTACTGCAGATACTCCCCCCAGACACTGACACAGAGCAGAATAGGGACTGTTCCCCCTACATAGGGTCACTTGGCAGATATGGATTGACACCTATCCTAAGGATCCCTGATACACACTGACACAGAGCAGAATAGGGACTGTTCCCCCTACATAGGGTCACTTGGCAGATATGGATTGACACCTGTTCTCATGGACCCGGATACACACTGGGGGGACACACCTACTGTCCTCCCCCCCCCGCCCCAACCCCTGCACGGTGGGTGGGGGCCATAAATCACAATGGGGGGACCTACTGTCCTCCCCCTGCCCCCACCCCTGCGTGGTGGGTGGGGGCCATAAAAATAATGAGGGGGGGACCTACTGTCCTCCCCCCGGCCCCCACCCCTGCGCGGTGGGTGGGGGCCATAAATCACAATGGGGGAGGACCTACTGTCCTCCCCCCGCCCCCACCCCTGCGCGGTGGGTGGGGGCCATAAAAATAATGAGGGGGGGACCTACTGTCCTCCCCCCCCTGGCCCCCACCCCTGCGCAGTGGGTGGGGGCCATAAAAATAATGAGGTGGGGGACCTACTGTCCTCCCCCCCTGGCCCCCACCCCTGAGTGGTGGGTGGGGGCCCTAAAAAAAAAATAAGGGGGGGACCTACTGTCCCCACTCAGCCCCCACCCCTGAGTGGTGGGTGGGGGCCCTAAATAAAAATCCCCCCCTATCAAAGGTGACTAGGGGTGCCCAAACCCAAGTGGTGGGTGGGGGCGGGGGGAGGACAGTAGGTCTCCCCCTCATTATTTTTATGGCCCCCACCCACCACGCAGGGGTGGGGGCGGGGGGGCAGTAGGTCCTCCCCATTGTGATTTATAGCCCCCACCCACTGCGCAGGGGTGGGGGCCGGGGGGAGGACAGTAGGTCCCCCCCTCATTATTTTTATGGCACCCACCCACCGTGCAGGGGTAGGGGTGGGGGAAAGACAGTAGGTCCTCCCCCCATTGTGATTTATGGCCCCCAACCACCGCGCAGGGGTGGGGGCCGGGGGGAGGACAGTAGGACCCCCCCTCATTATTTTTTATGGCGCCCACCCACCACGCAGGGGTGGGGGCGGGGGGAGGACAGTAGGTCCCCCCCCCAGTGTGTATCAGGGTCCCTGAGGACAGGTGTCAATCCATATCTGCCAAGTGACCCTATGTAGGGGGAACAGTCCCTATTCTGCTCTGTGTCAGTGTGTATCAGGGATCCTTAGGATAGGTGTCAATCCATATCTGCCAAGTGACCCTATGTAGGGGGAACAGTCCCTATTCTGCTCTGTGTCAGTGTGTATCAGGGTCTCTGAGAACAGGTGTCAATCCATATCTGCCAAGTGACCCTATGTAGGGGGAACATTCCCTATTCTGCTCTGTGTCAGTGTGTATCAGGGATCCTTAGGATAGGTGTCAATCCATATCTGCCAAGTGACCCTATGTAGGGGGAACATTCCCTATTCTGCTCTGTGTCAATGTGTATCAGGGATCCTTAGGATAGGTGTCAATCCATATCTGCCAAGTGACACTATGTAGGGGGAACAGTCCCTATTCTGCTCTGTGTCAGTGTGTATCAGGGATCCTTAGGATAGGTGTCAATCCATATCTGCCAAGTGACCCTATGTAGGGGGAACAGTCCCTATTCTGCTCTGTGTCAGTGTGTATCAGGGATCCTTAGGATAGGTGTCAATCCATATCTGCCAAGTGACACTATGTAGGGGGAACAGTCCCTATTCTGCTCTGTGTCAGTGTGTATCAGGGATCCTTAGGATAGGTGTCAATCCATATCTGCCAAGTGACCCTATGTAGGGGGAACAGTCCCTATTCTGCTCTGTGTCAGTGTGTATCAGGGATCCTTAGGATAGGTGTCAATCCATATCTGCCAAGTGACCCTATGTAGGGGGAACAGTCCCTATTCTGCTCTGTGTCAGTGTGTATCAGGGTCTCTGAGGACAGGTGTCAATCTATATGTTAAGGTGTCAATATGTCATATGTCAGGTGTCAATCCATATCCATTGTGATTTAGGAATGTTAGGTGATTTATGCCCTTTATGGATTAAAACCAGACTCTGCATCAACTGTGTAATTTTCCATGGGAGTTTTGCCATGGATCCCCCTCCGGCATGACACAGTCCAGGTGTTAGTCCCCTTGAAACAACTTTTCCATCACTATTGTGGCCAGAAAGAGTCCCTGTGGGTTTTAAAATTCGCCTGCCCATTGAAGTCTATGGCGGTTCGCCCGGTTCGCAAACATTTGCGGAAGTTCGCGTTCGCCGTTCGCGAACCGAAAATTTTATGTTCGCGACATCACTACAGGAAACGTTTGTTTGAAGTTATTGCTGCCAAAGGAGGTTTAACCAGTTATTAAATCCAAGGGTTCACATACTTTTCCCACCTGCACTGTGAATGTTTACATGGTGTGTTCAATAAAAACATGGCAACATTTCATTCTTTGTGTGTTATTAGTTTAAGCAGACTGTGATTGTCTATTGTTGTGACTTAGATGATGATCAGATCACATTTTATAACCAATTTGTGCACATACTTTTTCTTGCAACTGTATATATATATATATATATATATATTGCCATGCCTCAAAGCTTCATCAGTGTTGATGCTGTAGGGTTCCCTCGTATAAATGAGGTGACATCTGTTTCAATGATATACCTATCCATCAGCAGTATGCAGGATTAGCTGCTTTGATGATGACAACTGGCTGCCAAAGTTCTTGTTCCTGTATTCTGTCTGTCTTTCCCTGAGCTGAGATAATATCCTAGCCGACCTATAACAGTAGCTCTTTTGATGTTGTTGCTTCTGAAGCCTTTTGGCTTTGACATCCTTGCTGTGGACGACCTTTGGCAGTAGCTGCTGGTTGGTATAGAATAAGGTAGACTGTAGGTGGCAATTCATAAGTAGCTGTCCTGAAGACTTTAAATCATAATAGGACTGTTGTGATATTCACAGGAACTGAGATAAGGCTCTCTTATCATCATTGGCCTCTTCCAGCAAGAACTTTGCTGTTTGCAGATGTTTCGGCTTATCCGTTACTTTGTGAGAAGTATGGAATTGTAGTGGTGTCAGTAAATGCCCATGTGCTTGCAAATGTCTTCAATTTGTGTGAGCTATAATGGTGACCATTATCTGAAATGACGGTCTGTGGAATGCAATGCCTTGTGAAAATAGCTTTTAACTTGTCAATCACAGCAGCAGATGTTGTTTTGTGAAGCTTGTTCATCTTCAAATATCTGCTATAATAATAAACTGTTACAAGATAACCCTTGTTGTTCCCGGTGAAAAGATTGGTAGCAACTAGTGATGTCGCGAACCCGAAATTTTCGGTTCGCGAACGGCGAACGGGAACTTCCGCAAACGTTCGCGAACCGGCGAACCGGGCGAACCGCCGTTGACTTCAATGGGCAGGCGAATTTTAAAACCCACAGGGACTGTTTCTGGCCACAAAAGTGATGGAAAAGTTGTTTCAAGGGGACTAACACCTTGAATAAATATGGTGGATCGGCATTCTATGATTACCATAGATCTTTTTCTGCTAAAGTGTCGGGTGCTTTCTGCCAGTACGGGACAAGGTCCAACTGGAGCAAGATAGACACGGTTATTTTCTGCAGACACTTTGCAGGTCTAAGGACACCGGCTTGTGCATACTGCTCCTCCATGTCCCATACGGCAAATTTTTGTCCCACCACTGCTAACGAGCATACCCACTTGCAAGGACCTAGCTCCGCTGGTCCTACAGAGAAAATATCCAAAGACAAACTGGGAAGGTCTATCAAGTTTCTGGGCAAGTCCCAGATATGTTTTAATGTCGGATCATGTAATTACAGCGGATGTCGTTTATTGCATATATGTTCAAAATGTTTCAGGGCACATGCTAAAATCATGTGTCCCAATAAAATGCATCCTAAACAATACTTTACGTCGATAAACATTTCCCTACTTTCGACATTACTGTCACATCATCCATCTACACATTTGGTAGATTTCATAATCTCTGGTCTATCAGAAGGATTCCACACGGGTATCATACATATGCCTTCTGGAATCCTGGAATGTCCAAATTTACAATCCGCCCAGCACAACCCTACAGCTGTTGACACACTCATAGCTCAAGAAGTCACAGAGGGTTGCTTATTGGGACCTTTTCAGTCCCCTCCTTTCACCACATGGCGGACAATCCCCATCGGGATTGTCACAGGAAAATCTTCCAATAAGCAGAGACTTATTATCGATTTATCTGCACCACACACCTCAACCACTCCTAGCCTAAACTCCCTCATACCCTCTGAGGAATTCTCCCTGCAATATTCCACCATAGATCACGCAATTACGGCTATCATGCAGGCAGGAGTCGGTGCATGGCTCAGCAAGAACGACATAACAAATGCCTTCAAACTACTACCTATCCACCCTACACTGTGGCACCTACATGGCATCAAATGGGCAGGAAACTACTATTTTTTCTCACGCTTAACTTTTGGTTCTAAAAGTAGTCCAGCCATATTTGACAAATTCGCCGAAACCCTATGCTGGTTATTACTCAATATATAGATGCCCTACAGTCATACATTATCTGGACGATTTCCTACTGGTCGAGGAGAATACTTCCCCTCCCAGTAGCCTCAAAGAAACCGTCAGCCTATTCAACAAGTTGGGGGTCCCAGTCTCCCCTACCAAGACCGAAGGCCCAGATACCATCATCACATTCCTGGGTATCATGCTAGACTCAGCCACCATGCAAGCTAGCCTGCTACGCACCAAGGTAGAAAACATTGTTACAAACATTAATCTCTACATACAACTCCGCACTTGTAACCGCAAAGAACTACAATCTTTACTGGGGTCACTCAATTTTGCCATGCGTATTATACCTCAAGGTCGTGCTTTCATCTCACGACTCCTCCACATGTTCCCACTTTTTCTACATGATGCACACAGATTATCCCTAGATACCCAAGCTACGGCAGACCTGCTCATGTGGAGAAACTTTTAACCACCTGGAATGGTAAAAGCATGTTGTCCCTCAATTGTCTGACACCTCTCCTACTATTTGGTCAGACGCGGCGTCTACCACAGGTTTTGCAGCAATATTTGGGAACGAATGGCTTTGGGGCAGCTGGCCTTCAGAGGTTCAGGACCTGGAGGGTTTTTCCTCTACCTCAGCTCTTTTTGAGATATATCCCATCGTGGCGGCTGCCGTGGCATGGGGACATTTATGGACAGGTTCGTCAGTAAGGTGTTACTCAGACAACCAAGCAACTTGTCACATTACTAACAAAGGTCGCTCCAAATCCCTTACTATCATGAGATTTCTGAGGAAACTCACTTGGTTGGCAGCATGTCATAATTTCTTCTTGTATTGTGTTCATATTCCAGGTGTATGTAACGAGGCAGCTGACAATTTGTCTCGCTTTAAATTCCAGGCCTTTGTTTCATCAACTACTCCCGTCAGCCGCGCTCACAGCCACGGCCACTCCACTTTTCCATCATCTAGTAATGGACTAGACGCTATCATGCAACATAGCAGAACGTTGTCCCAACTAGCACTATCTACAAATACCCGAAAACTTGCGACAGAGCTTTCTTTTATTTAAAAGATTCCTTTCGGAACACAACATATTACAACCTTTCATCATGACATCATTTTTAGGTTTTGCCTCTTTTTGCCACATCAAACTCAAACTTTCTTACAACGCAATCAAACTATATCTAACAGGCATCCAACATCACATGCTAACGTTACAACCCAACAACTCAAGTTTTATGTCATCTTACCAAATTAGGAACATCCTTAGGGGTATACAAAGATCTGAACCCCTGCATACAGTACAGAGGCTACCTATAGATTTTCATATCTTCAAAGACTTATCACACCTACTAGATTTAAAACCCTTTGCCAACGGCACAAATCTAGTCATCAAAACAGCAATTTATGTAGCTTTTTATGGTTTCTTGAGACCAAGAGAATTTACCACCATCAATACAACACAGTCCACTCACATCTTGCATCATTCACACTTAAACAAACACATGGACTATTATATCCTGACACTACCTCATTCCAAAACCAATCAACATGCACCACCAGTAGAGGTTAAGTACTATCCTACTCAAAACAGGTGGTGGCCCGTCCAAATACTGGACTCTTATACACAGCATAACAAGGCACCGCCATCACAACCACTTTTTGTTCTACAAGGTTCAGTACTCACTACTACCACCTTTATGACCCACGTCAGGTCGTTACTAACACAGCTGGGACTCAAGCCAGCTAACTAATCAGGCCACTCCTTCCGCATAGGAGCGGCTTCCACAGCCTCCAGTGTAAACATACTGGTTCATGTTATCAAGACACTGGGGCACTGGAAATCATCAGCTTACACACGATACATATACAAAAAGAGAAGTCCTGCGCTTAAGCAGCAAGGACTACAACACACATCAGCCCCAATATATAGTAAAAACCAAAGAAAAGAAAATGTTACTTGCGCTTTTTTCTTAATCCCTATGTATATTTAGACAAATGGAGGTCATTTAGTTGCTCCAATGGCCATTGGAGGGATGCCCGCCTGCCAACGTCAAGGCAGACCCCCCCTAAGCGGGTCCTAACACTGACCCTTCAGCCTGCTTCCTTGAGCTTCTGGCAAAGATATCTCTAATGAGACAGAAAGGGGTATTTTTTATATACACCACTTTACTTATTAACCCTTAATAGGGAACACATGGGATGGGTAGCAGCATTGTAACCAGGCTGTGTGATACAAAGTAAATACAAATACAAAAAGAGAAGTCCTGCGCTTAAGCAGCAAGGACTACAACACACATCAGCCCCAATATATAGTAAAAACCAAAGAAAAGAAAATGTTACTTGCGCTTTTTCCTTAATCCCTATGTATATTTAGACAAATGGAGGTCATTTAGTTGCTCCAATGGCCATTGGAGGGATGCCCGCCTGCCAACGTCAAGGCAGACCCCCCCTAAGCGGGTCCTAACACTGACCCTTCAGCCTGCTTCCTTGAGCTTCTGGCAAAGATATCTCTAATGAGACAGAAAGGGGTATTTTTTATATACACCACTTTACTTATTAACCCTTAATAGGGAACACATGGGATGGGTAGCAGCATTGTAACCAGGCTGTGTGATACAAAGTAAATACAAATACAAAAAGAGAAGTCCTGCGCTTAAGCAGCAAGGACTACAACACACATCAGCCCCAATATATAGTAAAAACCAAAGAAAAGAAAATGTTACTTGCGCTTTTTCCTTAATCCCTATGTATATTTAGACAAATGGAGGTCATTTAGTTGCTCCAATGGCCATTGGAGGGATGCCCGCCTGCCAACGTCAAGGCAGACCTCCCCTAAGCGGGTCCTAACACTGACCCTTCAGCCTGCTTCCTTGAGCTTCTGGCAAAGATATCTCTAATGAGCCAGAAAGGGGTATTTTTTATATACACCACTTTACTTATTAACCCTTAATAGGGAACACATGGGATGGGTAGCAGCATTGTAACCAGGCTGTGTGATACAAAGTAAATACAAATACAAAAAGAGAAGTCCTGCGCTTAAGCAGCAAGGACTACAACACACATCAGCCCCAATATATAGTAAAAACCAAAGAAAAGAAAATGTTACTTGCGCTTTTTCCTTAATCCCTATGTATATTTAGACAAATGGAGGTCATTTAGTTGCTCCAATGGCCATTGGAGGGATGCCCGCCTGCCAACGTCAAGGCAGACCCCCCCTAAGCGGGTCCTAACACTGACCCTTCAGCCTGCTTCCTTGAGCTTCTGGCAAAGATATCTCTAATGAGACAGAAAGGGGTATTTTTTATATACACCACTTTACTTATTAACCCTTAATAGGGAACACATGGGATGGGTAGCAGCATTGTAACCAGGCTGTGTGATACAAAGTAAATACAAATACAAAAAGAGAAGTCCTGCGCTTAAGCAGCAAGGACTACAACACACATCAGCCCCAATATATAGTAAAAACCAAAGAAAAGAAAATGTTACTTGCGCTTTTTCCTTAATCCCTATGTATATTTAGACAAATGGAGGTCATTTAGTTGCTCCAATGGCCATTGGAGGGATGCCCGCCTGCCAACGTCAAGGCAGACCCCCCCTAAGCGGGTCCTAACACTGACCCTTCAGCCTGCTTCCTTGAGCTTCTGGCAAAGATATCTCTAATGAGACAGAAAGGGGTATTTTTTATATACACCACTTTACTTATTAACCCTTAATAGGGAACACATGGGATGGGTAGCAGCATTGTAACCAGGCTGTGTGATACAAAGTAAATACAAATACAAAAAGAGAAGTCCTGCGCTTAAGCAGCAAGGACTACAACACACATCAGCCCCAATATATAGTAAAAACCAAAGAAAAGAAAATGTTACTTGCGCCTTTTCCTTAATCCCTATGTATATTTAGACAAATGGAGGTCATTTAGTTGCTCCAATGGCCATTGGAGGGATGCCCGCCTGCCAACGTCAAGGCAGACCCCCCCTAAGCGGGTCCTAACACTGACCCTTCAGCCTGCTTCCTTGAGCTTCTGGCAAAGATATCTCTAATGAGACAGAAAGGGGTATTTTTTATATACACCACTTTACTTATTAACCCTTAATAGGGAACACATGGGATGGGTAGCAGCATTGTAACCAGGCTGTGTGATACAAAGTAAATACAAATACAAAAAGAGAAGTCCTGCGCTTAAGCAGCAAGGACTACAACACACATCAGCCCCAATATATAGTAAAAACCAAAGAAAAGAAAATGTTACTTGGGCTTTTTCCTTAATCCCTATGTATATTTAGACAAATGGAGGTCATTTAGTTGCTCCAATGGCCATTGGAGGGATGCCCGCCTGCCAACGTCAAGGCAGACCCCCCCTAAGCGGGTCCTAACACTGACCCTTCAGCCTGCTTCCTTGAGCTTCTGGCAAAGATATCTCTAATGAGACAGAAAGGGGTATTTTTTATATACACCACTTTACTTATTAACCCTTAATAGGGAACACATGGGATGGGTAGCAGCATTGTAACCAGGCTGTGTGATACAAAGTAAATACAAATACAAAAAGAGAAGTCCTGCGCTTAAGCAGCAAGGACTACAACACACATCAGCCCCAATATATAGTAAAAACCAAAGAAAAGAAAATGTTACTTGCGCTTTTTCCTTAATCCCTATGTATATTTAGACAAATGGAGGTCATTTAGTTGCTCCAATGGCCATTGGAGGGATGCCCGCCTGCCAACGTCAAGGCAGACCCCCCCTAAGCGGGTCCTAACACTGACCCTTCAGCCTGCTTCCTTGAGCTTCTGGCAAAGATATCTCTAATGAGACAGAAAGGGGTATTTTTTATATACACCACTTTACTTATTAACCCTTAATAGGGAACACATGGGATGGGTAGCAGCATTGTAACCAGGCTGTGTGATACAAAGTAAATACAAATACAAAAAGAGAAGTCCTGCGCTTAAGCAGCAAGGACTACAACACACATCAGCCCCAATATATAGTAAAAACCAAAGAAAAGAAAATGTTACTTGCGCTTTTTCCTTAATCCCTATGTATATTTAGACAAATGGAGGTCATTTAGTTGCTCCAATGGCCATTGGAGGGATGCCCGCCTGCCAACGTCAAGGCAGACCCCCCCTAAGCGGGTCCTAACACTGACCCTTCAGCCTGCTTCCTTGAGCTTCTGGCAAAGATATCTCTAATGAGACAGAAAGGGGTATTTTTTATATACACCACTTTACTTATTAACCCTTAATAGGGAACACATGGGATGGGTAGCAGCATTGTAACCAGGCTGTGTGATACAAAGTAAATACAAATACAAAAAGAGAAGTCCTGCGCTTAAGCAGCAAGGACTACAACACACATCAGCCCCAATATATAGTAAAAACCAAAGAAAAGAAAATGTTACTTGCGCTTTTTCCTTAATCCCTATGTATATTTAGACAAATGGAGGTCATTTAGTTGCTCCAATGGCCATTGGAGGGATGCCCGCCTGCCAACGTCAAGGCAGACCCCCCCTAAGCGGGTCCTAACACTGACCCTTCAGCCTGCTTCCTTGAGCTTCTGGCAAAGATATCTCTAATGAGACAGAAAGGGGTATTTTTTATATACACCACTTTACTTATTAACCCTTAATAGGGAACACATGGGATGGGTAGCAGCATTGTAACCAGGCTGTGTGATACAAAGTAAATACAAATACAAAAAGAGAAGTCCTGCGCTTAAGCAGCAAGGACTACAACACACATCAGCGCCAATATATAGTAAAAACCAAAGAAAAGAAAATGTTACTTGCGCTTTTTCCTTAATCCCTATGTATATTTAGACAAATGGAGGTCATTTAGTTGCTCCAATGGCCATTGGAGGGATGCCCGCCTGCCAACGTCAAGGCAGACCCCCCCTAAGCGGGTCCTAACACTGACCCTTCAGCCTGCTTCCTTGAGCTTCTGGCAAAGATATCTCTAATGAGACAGAAAGGGGTATTTTTTATATACACCACTTTACTTATGCTGCTACCCATCCCATGTGTTCCCTATTAAGGGTTAATAAGTAAAGTGGTGTATATAAAAAATACCCCTTTCTGTCTCATTAGAGATATCTTTGCCAGAAGCTCAAGGAAGCAGGCTGAAGGGTCAGTGTTAGGACCCGCTTAGGGGGGGTCTGCCTTGACGTTGGCAGGCGGGCCTCCCTCCAATGGCCATTGGAGCAACTAAATGACCTCCATTTGTCTAAATATACATAGGGATTAAGGAAAAAGCCCAAGTAACATTTTCTTTTCTTTGGTTTTTACTATATATTGGGGCTGATGTGTGTTGTAGTCCTTGCTGCTTAAGCGCAGGACTTCTCTTTTTGTATTTGTATTTACTTTGTATCACACAGCCTGGTTACAATGCTGCTACCCATCCCATGTGTTCCCTATTAAGGGTTAATAAGTAAAGTGGTGTATATAAAAAATACCCCTTTCTGTCTCATTAGAGATATCTTTGCCAGAAGCTCAAGGAAGCAGGCTGAAGGGTCAGTGTTAGGACCCGCTTAGGGGGGGTCTGCCTTGACGTTGGCAGGCGGGCATCCCTCCAATGGCCATTGGAGCAACTAAATGACCTCCATTTGTCTAAATATACATAGGGATTAAGGAAAAAGCGCAAGTAACATTTTCTTTTCTTTGGTTTTTACTATATATTGGGGCTGATGTGTGTTGTAGTCCTTGCTGCTTAAGCGCAGGACTTCTCTTTTTGTATTTGTATTTACTTTGTATCACACAGCCTGGTTACAATGCTGCTACCCATCCCATGTGTTCCCTATTAAGGGTTAATAAGTAAAGTGGTGTATATAAAAAATACCCCTTTCTGTCTCATTAGAGATATCTTTGCCAGAAGCTCAAGGAAGCAGGCTGAAGGGTCAGTGTTAGGACCCGCTTAGGGGGGGTCTGCCTTGACGTTGGCAGGTGGGCATCCCTCCAATGGCCATTGGAGCAACTAAATGACCTCCATTTGTCTAAATATACATAGGGATTAAGGAAAAAGCGCAAGTAACATTTTCTTTTCTTTGGTTTTTACTATATATTGGGGCTGATGTGTGTTGTAGTCCTTGCTGCTTAAGCGCAGGACTTCTCTTTTTGTATTTGTATTTACTTTGTATCACACAGCCTGGTTACAATGCTGCTACCCATCCCATGTGTTCCCTATTAAGGGTTAATAAGTAAAGTGGTGTATATAAAAAATACCCCTTTCTGTCTCATTAGAGATATCTTTGCCAGAAGCTCAAGGAAGCAGGCTGAAGGGTCAGTGTTAGGACCCGCTTAGGGGGGGTCTGCCTTGACGTTGGCAGGCGGGCATCCCTCCAATGGCCATTGGAGCAACTAAATGACCTCCATTTGTCTAAATATACATAGGGATTAAGGAAAAAGCGCAAGTAACATTTTCTTTTCTTTGGTTTTTACTATATATTGGGGCTGATGTGTGTTGTAGTCCTTGCTGCTTAAGCGCAGGACTTCTCTTTTTGTATTTGTATTTACTTTGTATCACACAGCCTGGTTACAATGCTGCTACCCATCCCATGTGTTCCCTATTAAGGGTTAATAAGTAAAGTGGTGTATATAAAAAATACCCCTTTCTGTCTCATTAGAGATATCTTTGCCAGAAGCTCAAGGAAGCAGGCTGAAGGGTCAGTGTTAGGACCCGCTTAGGGGGGGTCTGCCTTGACGTTGGCAGGCGGGCATCCCTCCAATGGCCATTGGAGCAACTAAATGACCTCCATTTGTCTAAATATACATAGGGATTAAGGAAAAAGCGCAAGTAACATTTTCTTTTCTTTGGTTTTTACTACACACGATACATACCTAACCCTGTACAAGAAGTAAGAAATGCTTTTCAGAACATGTCTTGTTAAAAGTATGTATCTTGGTGGTATGTAATAAATCTTGAATTTTCTATTTTTGCTCTCTTTATTTACAGGCCTACCTCGCAGTCGGTTCCGGCACACCACAACCGAATTGCCATCTTAATACCATCCTACGCTTATTTATGTTTTATTCCTCTGTACTATCATGAGCCCTTCACACAAGTAGTAAGGCCTTTTGGCCTATGTTTGTGGGAGGGGCGTATGGCACACCCCTTCCCTACTTAAGGGGCACCCCTTACCTGGCTCCATACTGCTCGAGGTCAGCGTTGCATCACCCTCCCACCCACTCCTTATTTTCAACTCCTTTTCTCCTACATTTCTTCTGGGTGGGCCCTCTTTATTTACAGGCCTACCTCGTCGTCGGTTCCGGCGCACCACAACCGACTTGCTATCTTAATATCATCCTACGCTTATTTATGTTTTATTCCTCTGTACTATCATGAGCCCTTTACACAAATATATATAAATATATATATATAGTATATGTAGTGTGTATATTGTGCATATATGTGGTGTTTTTTGTAGACATGGTGTCTATTTGGGTTGAGATCCAGTGTAATATATTGTCTGCCTACATGCCTTCACTTTAGCTGTTTCTTTTATGCCCTCACTGCCCCAGTGCTAACCAGGCTCTCTCTCTCCCTTCTCCTTTCATTTTTCCCTGTCTGTGGGCTTTTCTTTTGTGGACATCGCTGCTGCTTGCGACCCATCGCCAGGGCTCTTTCCCCTCTCTTCACTTCGCTTACCTTCGCGGGGCTGCGGGAAATAGCTTCCGATATCGCGGCCCGCGTGCGGTGAGGGAGGAGAGGGGTTAGAGGCCTGTCACATGGGAGCGGCAGCTCCCGGTCGACCTTAGGTACCCTCCCCTGCACGGGAACCCTCTCCGGTCGGAGGTTGTGCTGGGGGGGGGGGAGTTTTCCCATGCCAGTGGGATTATGTGTATGATTTTGGCATACGCTGCCTAATGGAGCAGTCTGACTTTTCTTAGCTGCTGCATATACATGAAGATTTATGTGAATCAATTATGTTCCATGGCACGTAACAACTGCCTAATATTAACATACCGTGCTGTTGTATGCACAGAGAGATGATAGCCACTATAGTTAACCCTTTCACTACACGACCATGTGTGAGCGATGGCTCCCGGCTTCACTCTGTTCCCCCTCCTGTCTCCGTGTGTTTACACGCGGGAGGCATTAGACCTGGAGGAGCACTCCGCGTGTTCCAGTTTTTGGTTCTGTTCCTTGTTTTGTCGCAGCTTGAAAGAGGAAGTAGTTGGTTGGGAGGGGACCTTTATTGTTTCTTACTTTTTTCGGATTGGTTGTTTTTTCTCTGTGTTAATGTGCTGCTGTGGAGTTCTAGTAAAGAGAGACTTAAGCAAATATTCGCCTCCTGTCATTAATAAAATTAAGCTAGTATAATCTACAATTGTAAGTAGCAATTTTTATCTTGAGCTAGATTATTTAATTTTTGACCTTCATTTACACAGTGTGCCCTATGTGCTAATTGTTTATATTTTCACTTTATTTTATTTTTTTTACCTATAATACTGAGGTGGAATGAGTCATGCAATGTGTCTTTTGGCTTGCAATGTTCTGTAGGAGACATTTCCCAAGTCTCATGATTCACACTGTATCAAGATAATGAAGAGTGTAGCAATATGCAGACCCATGGTGATTCATATATACATTTACATGCAGGTGTCTGTTTTTATAAGTATTTTTCTTACATTATATTTCTTACATATATTTTCTAGTATATTTCTAGATTTATAGAAAAGAAAATATGTACATATGGGGTATTAAGTGGTTAGAAATATTATAGGTATATAGCAATTAGTTAAAGTTTGTTTATTATACAGATTATACATTTATACAAAATATACTCCATTAACTATAAACGTTACACAAATACTTCTAGTGCAAGAGGCAGGCTTCTTGACATTAACTACTTATCAACAAGGTAACAGGTTCACTTTAACTAAACAGGTTCACTTTAACTAAAATTGCCACCAAAAGCACTGAATACATCCTATATCATAAAGATAAATTACATATTCATTGTAATGTTGATAGGTATTAATACTTGTGACCATTCAAATGCCACCATGTCCTCAGCACTATGGGTGTTACAGTAAAACTGGTCCTAACCCTGATACATTTTGATATACACCCTGTCTCAGATGGTTTTGTATATGCTTAGTGCCATTTAAGAAGGAATTTCAGGAATTCCTATTGAGTTGCTATTCGGGCAGCAGAGCAAGCGACACATGAGTGGAGGCCATGGCCATCTTTAACACAGAGCAAATGGGGCAGCTGCCCCGGGCCCAGCTTCTCTTGGGCGGCCTAAGGCAGCTGCCCCTTGGGCCAGGCTACCCTGATCTATGTATTCCCACTCCACCCCCAAGGGTCCGCTGGTGCAGCCGGGGGCCTGCACACTGGGTGGCCCTAAGGCTTTTTTTTAGCAGGGGCCCCATCGGGCACCTTGCTTTTCAGCAGCTGGCTGGGAGAAAGTGACAGCCATGAGTCACTTCCTCCCACCATAAGAGAAGCTGCACTGGAGGGAGGAGCAGGCAGCGATGGGGGGGGGGGGGGGAGGCTCCTCACTCCCATCAGCCTCAGGTACCACACTGGACCCTAAGGCAGTCACCCACCAGCAAAAGGTAGGAAACTGGAGTGTGGGTTTAAAAAAATTTAAATTGTGTGTCAGTATGTCTCTGTGTGTGTGTCAGTATGTCTGTCAGTGTGTCTTAGTATGTCTGTGTGTGTGTGTCATTATGTCTGTGTGTGTCAGTATGTCTGTGTTTGTGTGTGTGTGACTATGTGCCAGTATGTCTGTGTGTGTTTGTGTGTGTCAGTATGTCTGTTAGTGTATGTGTCTGTGTGTGTCAGTATGTCTTTCAGTATATGTGCCTGTGTGTGTCCTTATGTCTGTCAGTGTATGTGTCAGTATATGTGCCTGCGTGTGTCAGTATGTCTGTCAGTGTATGTGTTTGTGTGTGTGTGTTTGTTAGTCAGTATGTCTCTGTGTGTGTGTGTCTACGTGTGTGTGTGTGTCAGTGTCTGTCAATGTGTGTGTCAGTATGTATGTGTGTGTGTCTGTGTGTGTGTCGGTATGTCTGTCAGTGTATGTATCTGTGTGTGTCAGTATGCCTGTCTCTGTGTGTGTGTGTGTGTGTGTGTGAGTAGGTCTGCCTATGTGTGTGTGTGTGTCAGTATGCCTATCAATGTATGTATGTGTGTGAGTATGTCTGCATATGTGTCTTTGTCAGTATGTCTATCAGTGTATGTATCTGTGTGTGCCATTATGTCTCTCAGTATATGTGCCTGTGTGTGTCAGTATTTCTGTCAGTGTATTTGTCTGTGTGTATGTCAGTATGCCTGTCAGCATATGTGCCTGTGTGTGTCAGTATGTCTGTCAGTACATGTGTGTGTGTCAGTATGTCTGTCAGTATATGTGCCAGTATGTGTCAGTATGTCTGTCAGTGTATGTATCTGTGTTTGTCAGTATGTCTATCAGTGTATGTATCTGTGTGTGTCAGTATGTCTGTCAGAGTATTTGTCTCTGTGTGTGTCAGTATGTATGTGCATGCATGTGTGTTAGTGTCAGTGTATGTATTTATATGTGTATATGTGTATATGTCTGTCAGTGCCTGTGTGTCAGCATGTCTTACAGTATATGTGTCTGTGTATCTGTATGTGTGCAAGTGTGTAATTGTGCGTCTGAGTATCTGCATATGTGTTATGTATCTGTTTGTCTGTATGTGTAGCAGTTGTGTATCTGTTTGTCTGTATGTATATCGGTGTGTCTGTATAAGTGTCAGTCTATGTGTCTTTATTTGCATGTGTCTAAGTGTGTGTAAATCTGTCTGTTTATCTGCATGTGTTTTTTTTATGTGTGTATGTGTATCTGTGTGTATGTGCTTTACAGTGTGTGTGTAGAAGTGTATGTGTATATGTTTTTTTTTTTCCAAAGAAAGAGTAGCATCAAAGTTATTTTCCATGACTGTGGCTAAGAAGGAGTACCAATTTTGGTGAAAAACCCGGTAGAATTTCTTAGGTCTCTTAGTGATATCAATTCCGTCTATCTTTGGATGAAGTTTAGTGGCTGAGAGTCTCAGCTCTACATCCGTTACCCAATTAATTACATCCACAGTTGGACACAATTATTATTGCTAAGGAGGATGGGGAACACCCGCATCAATAATATCTGTGAAGAGAGCACTGTGGTAGTTATGGTGCTTTGAGTGCTCCTTTACGCAATAATACTGAATAATTACATATACATTTCCCTTCGATTACCACCGCCTATCTTTCTTTTTATATTTGTTATGCAAGTTTCTGAATTATCTTCTTTAATTAGAATGGTAAGTCATTTCACTGCCCGTTCTTCCTGTTCAAATAAATTCTGTTTAAATTTGTTTTCTGCCTATAATGGGTTTTGTTCTGTTAATTTGAAGCTATGACTCCTTGGCCTTCAATCATTTGTCCAAAGCCTTTTGTGGTTTGTCTTGTAAAAACAATTGCTCTGCATGGGTAATCATATGCTCAAGATCAGAAATTATTTTATCTAATCATCTCCTGCGGGAACTAATAATGCTAATAAATGATATTCTTGCCCAAGCCTTAAAGCAGCCCCAATGGACATCTTGTTGTAGAGAACTGTGTTTATATTGCATAAAATGTTATTATTCTATATTATGTTTTGCCTGTGTACATGTGAAATAAACTGAAATATAAGGGGAGATTTAATATATGAACGTTTTGGCAATTTGAATTAGCCAGGCCTTTGGACTTCAGTTTCTTATTGTGGTGGTAACATTGACATGGCTTGAACTTTGCCATTGAACTTGATTCTCTGTCAAAGGGTCTATACACTGATGGCACCATTACTATATTGTTATTCAGATTGGTTCTTATCAGAATGCTTATACAGACAGTGAACATTCCAGTAGAGAATAACCTTGTGGCCTAACATGGTCTGAAATATAATTTCACAGGAAAGCAAGCAGACATAATGAAATATGCCAAGTGATCAACAGACAGGAATTAATCCATAGAAGTCAGAAAAATAAATCAGAAAGTGAGCAGCAGACTTTGGAAGAAAACTGTTTTAAAGCAAATCAGTTCATATAAGTTTGCAGGACAACTTTGCCACCCTCACCCTTTTGTACATTATGTGTACATGCAGTTCTAAAGTAGTAATAGACCTTAAGTAAACAGGCAATCCTGGGAGGGAGGCAGCATTGTCTTAATAAGGCATTGTGTGGCTCCATATGCCACAAATCTATCCCATCTTTGTAGGGGACATGCAAAGAATATAATATCCAGAGATGTAATATTTATTACAAGAGGGCACAAGCATGAGGAATACACACACACAAAAAAAGTACTATCCATTATGTATATACATACATATGTATTAAATAAAACTACTACATTCTGGGAGATTTCAAATTGATATTTAGTGCATGAGCGAGTGCACTGGATTCTGTATTGTGTATGTTATATATCTAATAATACTTTTTTTATTGGACTAACAGAATTTTGTAATGAGAAGCTTTCGGGAGAACCTCCCTTTCTCAAGTCTAAAGCGTTTCTAAGCCAAGACACAAAGAATTCAAAGTTGAGTTGTGATACAGGGGTTAGAGTGCAGGTAAGTCCAATTAAAAAGGTATTACAAGATGTGTTCCTCAAGGGTCTGTCCTTGATCCCCTATTGTTCTCAATCTACACTGCCTCCCTTGGTAAACTCATCAGCTCCTTCGAATTCCAGCATCATTTCTATGCAGATGACACGCAGATTTGTCTGTCCTACCCTAATTTCTCACGACCCCTCTTGACTCGTGTCTCTGATTGCCTCTCTGCTATTTCCAATTGGATGGCTGCTCATTTACCCTCCAAGTCAAAGGCGCTAACTGCTTCTCTACCTCGTAGACTCGCTGCCTCTCCAACCTCTCCTTCACCCCTCATGTCCAATCAATCGCCAAATCCTGCCACTACCATCTCAAAAACATAGCGTTTTTTACGCCTGAAATGATGCTTCTCCATGCCTCTGTTCTCTCTAGCCTTGACTACTGTAATTTGCTTCTCAGTGGTCTTACGTTTTCCCAACTTACCCCGTTACAGTCTATAACGAATCTGGCGGTGAGGATCATCTTCCTGTTCGCCCGCACCTCCCACGCCTCCCACGCCTCCCACGCCTCCCCCCTTTGTCAGTCCCTACATTGCCAAAACAGAAAAGTGCTGGTGTGCATACATATGTACAGAACCCCTCAAGTGTTGAGAAGTATTTACAAACAGATGATACAGTGCAAGCAAGTCTGATCCCTTATAGGGTGTCTACAAGCCCAGGTGTATATGTGCATATACCTATAGCCTGTTACACTGTACAGTTGATATCTGTAGTTTAAGGAGACAAAAGTAGGGGGGAGGGAACAGAGAAAGCACTCCTAGTGCAATACAATTATTAAAATTTAAACTAAAATAAACTGTCTCTTTAAGAATGCAACTCACAAATGTAGAGTGGTATGAGCCCCACTCTAAGCTATCTCGCCCAGGGAGGATCAGCCCCTTGGGTACGTGGGATCTGATAAATGCTCCTGTGACTCCAGTGTCAGGCAAAAAACATTTATTAAAAATAAAAACAACTGATAGTCAAATAATAAAAAGCACAGTCCAGCTGCAGCTCACCACACCATGGGGAGTTTGATAACAGTTCAGTGTAATCTCTCTCCTTCTGGGGCCGGTCCTGCTGGCTGGTGTGTGTATTCAGTTCACTTCCTTGTATCCTGATACCAGGTCACGTGATGCGTTTCGTCCCGCCTCTTGGGACTTTCTCAAACGAGCAATATCTCCTCCCACTGGAGATCCTCTTTTATTTAGGCGTTCCAAAGCCATGATCCAATCGGCTTGTAGCTCTCCAAAGTTGCACACATTGTCCATAATTACTTCAAATCCAAATAAAACATTTATTCACAATCTGTGTGGTTTTTTTTTATTTATTTTTTTTGGTTTTTTTTTTAAAACAAACACGCATTTAAAAATGTCAATATCCAATATAAAAGGATCATCATGCATACAGATTTAGATATAACTTGTGTGTACACAAAATTTTCCAAGCACAGAAACTTGTAAACATTTCTTGGATACCCAGATAATCACATTAAACATATCCAGGGAAAAGGGGAAGATCATCTAACTTAAATCTTAATATGATATTAACCTTACAATGGCAAGAATATCCGTTCAATGGTATCTACAAGCATATAAATTAGAAAATATATAAAAAGGTGCCTATACAGATAATAACACAGTCTTAAAATATCTATACATCGTTTACCAAAGATCTGAATATACAGAAACCTCGATTGGGATCCCACAGGTGAATTAGGGGTGGATAGGAGGTATACAAAAAAGACTAGATAAAATGCCAAAAGTAAAAAATAGTAAAAAAAATCTATAAAAATACTAAGAATACTAAAAATTCTATATATGAAAAAAAAAGGGGGGGGGGGGTTATAGAAAATTACATAATTCAACATCTTTATTGAGACCAGATGGGATAAGGGTGTCTAAAAGGAAGATCCAATGCATCTCCTCCTGTCCAATCTTACGAATAAAATCACCCCCCCCCCCCTCCAATCCCTGGGCACCCGTTTGATCCCAATGAATTCCAGGCCAGTGGGGTCCTGATTATGTCTGTGTTTAAAATGCTCAGAGACGCTATGACAGTTCAGACCTTTTCTAATATTATAAATGTGCTCCCTGATTCTAATGTGGAGAGGACGTGTGGTCCTCCCCACATACTGTAAATTACAGGGGCATTTTAGAAGATAAATTATATTATTAGTGTGGCATGTCATATGCTCCCTTATACTAAATTCTTTTTTTGTCCTTTCCGATTTAAATGTCGTTTCAACTTTGTTACTCTTCCTATTTAGCGTCTTACAAGCATAACACATCCTACATTTAAAAAAAACCCTTTGTTTGTCCCAAGAAGGTGCCAAGTGACTTCTTAGGTTTGTCTTTATAAAAGTTGTGGACTAGAGAATTCCTAAGGTTGGGGGCACCTCGAAAAGTGACCCTGGGTTCGGATGGTAGTACATCCCCCAAATCCTTATCTGTCTTTAATATTGGCCAGTATTTTCTAATTATATGTTTTATAGTTCTATGTTGATTGTTAAAATCAAAAACTAAAACATCCTTAAAACCGTCTAAAATCCCATCCTCTTCCTTTCCTTGTATTAATTCCGCCTGTGTTATCCCTTTCACTTCCTCTAGGGCTCTGTCCAAGATTTCCTCTGGATATTCCTTCTCTCTAAATTTATCTATGAGGTCTTGGGCTTGTTCCTGAAACCTACTTTCCTCAGTACAGTTACGTCTTAGTCTGAGGAGTTGGCCTTTAGGTATATTATTCAGCCAAGGGGAATAGTGTCCACTACTACAGGCCACATACCCATTGACGTCCACCTTCTTAAAGAAGGTTTCTGTCTTAAGGACTCCTCCCTCTACTTGTATCTTCAGGTCTAGAAAATCGATGGACTCTGTACTAAAATTGTCGGTAAGTTGAATACCCCATGTATTATGATTCATAAAATTTAAAAAATCTTTAAAATCTTTCTCTGGTCCGTCCCAGATAAAAATCATATCATCTATATATCTGCGATAGGCAAGTACCCGTGCGCTCCAGTCATGCTGCCCATATATAAAACTACTTTCCCAATGGGCCATAAATAAATTAGCATAACTGGGCGCATAGGTACTGCCCATCGCAGTCCCTCTAAGTTGTAGATAAAATTTTGAGTTGAACCAAAAATAATTATTCTCCAGAGTCCATCTGATACATTCAGTCAGGAAATCAATTTGTTTCCGATCCAATGTTTGATCCAATCCTAAGAAGTACTTGACAGCCGCACATCCCTTCTCATGTGGTATGCAGGTGTATAGGGAGACGACATCACAGGTCACAAGGGCATACCCCTCCTTCCATACAAAGTCCTTAAGCATCCTCAGGACATCTGTAGTGTCCTTCAGAAAGGAACTAGTGTTATTAACCAAAGGTTGTAGGAAGGAATCTATATATTTAGACAAATCCCTACATTGGCTTCCCGTAAGATATAGGACCCAATTTAAGATCATGATACTTACTTACAAATCTCTACACAATGCTGCTCTGACCAACTTATCCTCACTAATACACAAATATGTCCCGTCTAGGCCCCTATGCTCTGCCGGTGACCTACGTCTAACCTCTGTTCATACTCCTACGTCTGATGCTTGCAGGGCCGGTGCAAGGATTTTTGCCACCCTAGGCAAAAGTAAAGTTTAGTGCCACGAATAATATACTAAATTGCCTACTTACAACCAGATGAGGATGATGATGGGCTGTAGCTGCAGTCTGGCTCCACTGGTCTGGTGTAGAACAGGATCTCTGGAGGCTGTTTGTAACTGTGGTCACAAAAATCAATGTTCTGGGAGAACGGGAAGCAGCTCCATTTTTTGGGGGGCCCTTTACACAGCTCAGAGTCTGGGTCCCAGGGTCCACCTTCATGTTCCACCAATGAGTTTGTTCACAGGGGGTGGAGTGTGTAGTGGATGTCCTGATATGTGTGTAAGGAATGCATTGTGTGAATCTGTGTTTGTATGTGTAAGGGCTGCAAGGTGTGTTTCTGTGTATGTACGGGATGCAGTGTGTGCATCTGTAAGGGGTTGAGTGTGCATTGAGTGTGTGTAAGGGGTGCATTGTGAGCTTCTGTGTGTGTAAGGGATGCATTGTGTGTAAGGGTTGCATTGCTTGTGTGTGTGTCTGTGTGTGTAATGCATTGTGTGTGTAATGTATTGTGTGTTTTTCTGTGTGCAAGGGGTGCATTGTCTTTGTGTGTAAGGGGTGCATTGTGTCTGATTGTGTGTGTGTGTGTGTGTGTGATGGATGTCAATCTCTCCCGCCTCCCTTGTCACTCTCTTCTCCCGCCCTTGTCCCTCTCTTCTCCCCCCTCCCTTGTCACTCTCTTCTCCCCCCCCACTCTCATTCCCCCTCCCCAGTCACTTTCTTTCTCTCCCCCTGTCAATTTATTTCCCCCCTGTCAATTTCTTTCTCTCCCCTACCTCTGTTGTAGCGTGGCCGAGCCCTGTATGGTCCGCGGGTACAGGGAGCTTTTGTTTCCTGTACCCGGCTGGACTAAAAGGAAGTGCACAAGTGTGCACTTCCTGTTAGTCCGGACGGGTATAGGAGACAGATGCTCCCTGTACCCACAGACCATACAGGGCTCGGCCACGCTACAGTGAGGGAGTGACAGGAGGGAGCGCTGAGCACTTCCCTCCTGTCAGCCCCTCTCCTCATGCTGCGCCCAGGCGGTGCGCCCTCATGGACGCACCAGCGCGGGCAAAGCTGCAGCCGCCTGAGGCTCTCTGCAGAGCGCTTGGGTGGCTGCAGCATGAGGGGGGCCGGCGCTCCTGGCGGCGCCCCTTCCCAAGGGGCACCCTAGGCGGCTGCCTAGTCCGACACAGGTAACGCCGGCCCTTGATGCTTGCCTTAATAACTATGCCTATGGAACGCCTTTCCCCTCTCTTTTAGACTTTCACACAGTCTCCACTCCTTCAAAAAATCTTTGAAAACATACTTCTTTAGGAAAGCATATAAATTACACTGTGAACAGCTTCCTCCCCAGCAACTGTCATCAAAACAAAACACTAAGCGCTCAGTGAATACTATCCTAGCAACCTACTTTTCTACCTTACCTTTTGTGTCACTATACCCCACTCCCTCGAGCATGTTTGCTCATTGAACAGGGCCCTTAATCCCTCTGTTTCTGTGTGTCCAACTCGTCTGGTTACAAATGCGTGTCTGTTAGCCCACCCATTATACAGCACTGCGGAATTTGTTGATGCTTTGTAAATAATAATAACAAAACAAATCTAATTTTATCTGTTTTTTACATCACTGCACTAATACGGCTACACTTTTTACTATATATATAGTTGAAAGTATGTGTGTGTGTGTGTGTGTGTGTGTGTGTGTTTTTCTTTACTGAAAGGTAAAATACTGAGATCCTGGAATGCTCCCAGATACCAGAATACTTGAATTTAATTTTACCCGAACAGAAAAGTAAAGAAAGATCCTTTTGTTCTAAAGTCTCAGGTAGATAGTCCATCTGCATATCAAACAAAGCCAAGCTTCCTACAAGACACATGTATAAATAGAAACCTGCTGTGTCTATAAAGCACTCAAAGGAAAACAAACATATTGGTAAGAGTTTAAATGCATGCATACAGGCTGTGCCAAGCTACATATTGTTTGCAAAATTAAGAAAATAATTTTACTGGTGACAAGTGAAGTTTATACTAGTTTGTTTTCATTCCAAGCTCTCTATATGAATAGAGCCCCCATCCTGTGTGTTGTGGAACCTAAGCTACAATCACTCTCAACCTAATTTTTATTTACATGAGGGCAATGGTATAAATATATGTTCTCCATCTTTGATTTGCCACTGTCGTCAGGAACGGCCAATATCCAAAGATATTAAGTTTGTGTTAGATCATTCTCTGGAAAATAGTAGTGTGATATACTCGATGTGTAGCAGAGGTTTTTTTTTTTTTTTTTTTTAAATTAGTCCAAAATATTTAATTTAGAAAATAATATCCAAGTCAATTCTGTGTTTATCTTGTTTGTTTTCAACCTTACATTTGAAATTCAATTTGAATTCCCAGCAAATATAATTTTAGTGAATATTCCTGTAGGTTCCTCCTTCTGCTCCTTGTATTAGACAGGCGAATGTTAGCAAAGATTTACTCACTCAGTTGAGCTCTTCACCAAACACTTTGGTTGGTAAATTCGGAGGTCTGGCAACCCTCTGACATGGATGGATTATTGTAACCCTCTCCTGATTGGTCTTCCCAAAAGCCGTACTGAACCGCTACAGTCCATAATGAACGCTGCTGCTAGACTAATTTTCCTCTCTAGTCGTTTCTCTCACACCTCACCCCTCTGCCAGTCCTTACATTGGCTTCCTGTATGCTATAGGAGTCAATTCAAGGTACTAATTCACACCTATAAAGCACTGAACAACTCTAGCCCCTCCTATATCTCCTCACAGATCCATAGGTATGTCCCTTTTAGGTCTCTCCGCTCTGCCTGTGACCACCTCCTGTCAGTTGTCCGCACCTGTACAGCCAACTCACGCTTGCAGGACTTCTCGCGGGCGGCTTCCTTCCTATGGAATAGCCTGCCTACCGCCATCAGACTCTCCCCTAGTCTTGCATCTTTTAAGAAGTGCCTTTAAACCCATCTCTTTACGAAAGCTTATGGCCTCCAAGACAAAGCTCTACCTCACATACCTGTCTCTTGCTCTCCCCTAAAGGGCAGCCCACCTTATTTGATTGCAAATTCCTGTCCTAATGTGTTTTACACCCCACCTCCTATAGAATGTAAGCTAAATTGAGCAGGGTCCCGTAAGTTTTTTTTTTTTTTAATTGTCCTATTTATAGTTAACCCCTTAAGACCGCAGGACGTACTATGCCGTCCTTATTTTGGTGGCTCTAAACGCCGCAGGACGGCATAGTACGTCCTGGGCGGTCTTCAGCCCCACGTGGCCGGCGGAACATGGCCGCTGCAGATCGCGGTCGGGGGGCATGCCTGGCCCCCCAGGCAGCCCCCCTGTGCCTGGGGACCGCGGTCTGCAGCTTCCGATCGCAGTGACAGGCTGTCACTGCGATCGGTATTTACCATGTGTCAGCCGATTTTAAAATCGGCTGACACATGGAGCCGGCGGAATTCTCTGCAGCAGATCGCGGTCGGGGGACATGCCTGGCCCCCCAGGCAGTCCCCCTGCGGTCAGTGACCGCGATCTGCAGAGTATGATCGCAGGGAGAGGCTGTCTCTGCGATCTGAATGCAGAGACAGCCTCTCCCTGCGATCTGATCGCAGTGACAGTCTGTCACTGCGATCAGAGGTTACTATGTGTCAGCCTATTGGCTGACACATAGTAACTGCAGGCAGGATCCCCCTGCAGATCGCGGTGGGGGGCATGCCTGACCACCCAGGCACTCCCCCTGTGGCCAATTACCGCGATCTGCAGGAGGTGATCACAGTGACAGCCTGTCACTGTGATCACTGATCCTGTGTGTCAGCCAGTGATGTAAAATCACTGGCTGACACTGTCTCTGCCCCTCTCCTCCCCTATTAACCCCTTAATGTAAAAAAAAAAAAAAAAAATTAGAGTTAAAAATAAAATACACTTACATCATTTATATATATATTATATATATGATCTATATATAATATATATATATATACGCACACATTTACACATACACTAAGTGTATTTTAATATTTATATATATAATTATATATATATATATTAATATCAAAATACACGTAGAAGGATATTGATTAAATCTATACATAATTATATATATATATATATATATATTATAATAAAAAAATATGTAAATACGTAAAAAAAATTAAAATAAAAAAATAAATAATTAAAAATATATATGTGTGTAATTTCGTTCTAACTGTATTTTGATAATATATATATATATCTATCTATCTATATATATATATATATATAGATAGATAGATATATATATATATAGATATCAAAATACACGTAGAACGAAATAATATACCCAAGTATATACGTATACATCACTATATGTATACCTATATATAAATAAAAATAATAGTAAAAAAATTATATACATATATATACATATATATATACACACACGTGTATATATAATAATTTTACATATATATTTATGTAATAATTTTACATAATTAGGTATCCTAATTAATTACAATTAGCGGGACCTGCCTAACAACCCAGGCCGAAAGTATAGGGAATTTAATTTGCTAGCACTATATTTAACCCTATAACTTTCCAAGACACTATAAAACCTGTACATGGGGGGTACTGTTTTACTCGGGAGACATCGCTGAATACAAATATTTGTGTTTCAAAACCGTAAAATTTATTACAACAATGATATCGTCAGGGAAAGTGAAATTTATTGCCTTTTTCGCACACAAACGGCACTTACACTGACGATATTTTTGCTGTCATACTTTTTACTGTTTTGAAACACAAATATTTGTGTTCAGCAAAGTCTCCTGAGTATAACAGTACCCCTCATGTACAGGTTTTATGGTGTTTTCAAAAGTTACAGAGTCAAATATAAGGCTTGCGTTTCAGTTTTTTCACAATGAAATTCGCCAGATTGGTTACGTTGGCTTTGAGACCGTATAGTAGCCCAGAAATAAGAATTACCTCCATAATGGCATACCATTTGCAAAAGTAGACAACCCAAGGTATTGCAAATGGGGTATGTTCAGTCTTTTTTAGTAGCCACTTAGTCACAAACACTGGCCAAAATTGGCTTTCAAATTAGTTTTTTGCATTTTTCACACACAAACAAATATTAACGTTAACTTTGGCTAGTGTTTGTGACCAAGTGGCTACTAAAAAAGACTGGACATACCCCATTTGCAATACCTTGGGTTGTCTACTTTTGCAAATGGTATGCCATCATGGGGGTAATTTTCATTCCTGGGCTACCATACAGTCTCAAAGGCAACATAACCAAACTGGCAAATTTCAATGTGAAAAAACTGAAAAGTGTAACATGCTATATTTGACCCTGTAACTTCCCAAAACACCATAAAACCTGTACATAGGGGGTACTGTTTTACACGTGAGACATCGCTGAATACAAATATGTGTATTTTATTGCAGTAAAAGCAAACAGTATTATGACATTCACAGTTAGAATGTCACATAGAACTAAGAAAATTTAAAAAAAATCATATTTTCTCTCATTTTTTTATATTTTATTCATATTATGTTATGTTCCATACCTAAATATTGGATGTTAAATGAAAGCCCTGTTTCCCCTGAACAAAATGATATATAATAAGTGTGGGTGCATTTAATATGAAAGAGGTAAATTATTGTTGAACAGACATATAGTCAAAATCTGTGGTTTGTTTACATTTTTTTTGGTTCACAACTTGTACATTTGGCTGCGGTCTTAAGGGGTTAAATCACCCACTCATAATATTGTAAAGCGCTACAGAATCTGTTGGCGCTATATAAATGGCAATAATAATAATAATCAATTTTAGCGACTTTGATTTGAAAATATGGATTCCCAAGCACGTGCACTCAATCCCTTCAGCTTGAGGTGTCATAATTAGGAACACTTTGTCATGACATCTCATTGGCCAAAATGTTGTATTTTAAGGACTTCAGCAAAGAGGAGGTTGTGTAATAACATCATCCCGGGGAAGATATACAGAAAATATTATCCATGTAGCATATCATGTATGAGAGCATATCAAAAAGTATTAGCATTTTTAAAATATCGGTTTTGTTCCACGCAATTAAAATATATTTAATATTTTGAATTTGAAAATTACATATTATTCAGAAGATGATAATATCAGAGCAATCATCACTCATTACTTCTTACAATATATTTTATTAGCTGCACAATAGCACTAAACATAATTAGTTTCAAACTAAAAGTTTTTTAATGCAACCTTTTGCTTTGATAAAGGTTGTTTTGACACTTAATAAATTATTTAATAAAGATTTCAATTTACTGGTACATGTGTTTTATTAATTAAAGCAAAAATTAGATCCAGTTGTCAAAAATGTGCTCTCTTGGTGGTGTAGAACATAGCTTTAAGATAACATTTCTTCACCTGTGACAGCGTCAGCATCATAATAAATCGATATTCCATAAAGTGTCCTGTGATCCATTGATAGCAGCAGTGGGTAGCTTACCAGTACTAATAATGGTAACTGGTGTCTTCATGTTCCCAAATATTCTAGTCACCACGTGTCTATCTACTAATGTTATGGCCATATTAAATTACTCCACTACAGGAGGTTAGTTACCGTATATACTCGAGTATAAGCCGAGTTTTTCAGCACATTTTTTGTGCTGAAAAACCCCAACTCGGCTTATACTCGAGTCAATGTCTGTATTATGGCAATTTACATTGCCATAATACAGACTGGGGCTGGCAGAGCTGTAACTTACCTGTCCTGCAGCTCCTGTCAGCTCCCTCCTCCTCCGCGCCGTCCGTTCAGCACCTCGGTCAGCTCCCAGTGTAAGTCTCGCGAGAGCCGCGGCTCTCGCGAGACTTACAGTGTGAGCTGACAGAAGAGCTGACCGGACGGCGCGGAGGAGGAGAGAGCTGACAGGAGCTGCAGGACAGGTAAGTTACAGCTCTGCCAGCCCCCCTCTCCCCCCCACTGAACTGCCAATGCTGGACCACCAGGGAAGGAGAGCCCCCCTCCCTGCCATATATCAAGCAGGGAGGGGGGACGAAAAAAATATATAGTAATAATAAAAATATAAATAATTAAATTAAATAATAAATAATAATAAAAAAATAATAATTAAACTAAATAAAAAATAATAATCAATAATAATAAAAAAAAATTAAAATAATAAAAAAATGTAAAAAAAATTGCCCACCCCCCACCAAGGCACTGCAACACACACACACACACGCTGCACTCATACACTCACGCTGCACTCATACACTCACGCTGCATTCATACACTCACGCTGCATTCATACACACACACTGCATTCATTATACACACACTGCATTCATTATACACACACTGCATTCATTATACACGAACTGTAAATAAATATTCAATTAATATATGTTTTTTAGGATCTAATTTTATTTAGAAATTTACCAGTAGCTGCTGCATTTCCCACCCTAGTCTTATACTCGAGTCAATACGTTTTCCCAGTTTTTTGGGGTAAAATTAGGGGCCTCGGCTTATATTCGGGTCGGCTTATACTCGAGTATATACGGTAATTGGCACTGTGGTGCTTTTCTCTCTTTCATATTTCCTATCCATTATGTCCTTTTTTAACCTAAAAAGGGTTAAATTCTTTCTTACTTAATTCCTAATGCTTAATTAATGTGCTGTCCTTTACTTAAAGAGACACTGGGTTTGACTGTAGAGTGCATTTAGGGAACCAGCAATATGTTGCTCAAACTCCCGCAGACGATGTGGATTGAAACCCTGGTAGGCTGTTAACCAGTGGTGTACACACGATCCATTGGGCCCCGGTGCGAAAATTGATCCGTGGGCTTACACTGCGCAGGCCAGGGCCGCAACACATGGCGGGCATCTGGTCCTCTAATGGGTCTGGCACCATTCCTTTTGCTTTAGAATTTCTTACTCTTAAATTAATTTCAACTTTAGCAGTCAGTGCCATCAAGATTTATGGGTCTGGTTTAAATTTTCTTACCAAGGATGTTATGTATTTGAGATTATTAAAGGACCAATATAGTGCTAGGAAAACAAACTCATTTTCCTGGCACTATAGGGCCATGAGGTCCTCTCCACCCTCAGGGCCCCCTTCCCACTGGGCTGAAGCGGTTAAAACCCCTTCAGCCACTTACCTTGGTGACCTTTCCTCCCCCTTCCAACGTCACATCCGAATGCACATTCAAACATTCAAACCGCCCATAGGAAAGCATTACTCAATGCTTTCCTATGGACATCCAGCATCTTCCCACTGTGATTTTCCCAGTGAGAATCGCAGAAGCGCCTCTAGCGGCTGTCTGTCACATCCTGCTCTGTTCTGTGGAGATGTCTGGCCTTGGCTTCTAGTATCCAGTACTCTTGTTACAATTCTTGTTTAGTTTTAGTTTTTCTTGGTTTTTGGTTTTTGGTTTTCTATTCTATGTCTGGTTTTCTTTATGCTGGGATTTCTGGGTTCATTCCTGTAATCCATCCCTGGGATTCCCAGTCTCCAGGTTTCATTTAAATGTTTGTTTTATGTTGCCACACCCGTTTGTTTTCCATCATTCACTCTGTTTCAGTGTTCCTGCAGGCATCTCCTCAAGGCTTCTGCCCTTTCTTGCAGGTAAGTGCTTTATATGTCTTTTGGTTGTTTTAGCATATATTAGGCAGTGTAGGACCTGCAAGATATGGGGTACATTGGCGTTGTTGGCAGGCTTATGCAATGTATGATCATATAGTGTGACTAAATCCCCATGATTTTCATATGTAGTACTTGGTTATTTCTCCTCTTGTTTTGCCTATGTTAACTTGTCTTGTTTTAGTTTGTATACCCAGTCCATGTACAGTCCTGTCCAGTCTTGCCCAAGTTATGTTTTCCTCATGACTTGTGTATATGTTCTGGGTTTAGCTTAATATCCTTCTCTGGTTCTGGGTTCTACTAGTTCTGTCTTGTTTTTATGTTTAGTGCCTATCTCTAGTCTTGCCTTGTTTCTAGTACTGGATACAATCTTGCTGCAGAGCCCCCCTATTCAGCCCTGGGAGGTCTGCTTAATTTCCAAGCTCCTAGTTCCTGGTATCCGCTGAAGCTGATTCAGGGTCTTGGTATGTGGCTGCACAAACGCTGGTGCTCAACACCAGGGGGCGAGCGGTTACCCTGCACCAGACCCTGCTAATCCACCTCCACACTGTGACTCCTACTCTGAACATCAGGCATACTGGGTCCTGGTCCTGCACCGCCGCCTGGATAGTGTCTGGGTCCCGGGCACCGGACCGCCACCCTGACACTGTCAGGGAGACAGCCACTAGAGGCTGGATTAACCCTCAGTGAAACATGGCAGTGTCTCTGAAGCTGCAGGGTTAAAACTAGAGGGTCCTGGCACCCAGACCATTTCATTGAGCTGAAGTGGTCTGGGTGCTTATAGTGGTCCGTTAAAATGGTTATCAGTCTGCTGCCCATATACTCCATGTTACACATCTACTTGAGATGTAGACCTCTTATTAAATGTCCTTAATTCCTTTTACAATGGACTGCTATTAAGTTGGCTTCTCTTGGTTCAGTATCTATCCAAACCAGGCTTTTGGTTTAGTCAGTATGTTATTATCTTACCTTGATCTACCTGCTGCTATTAGCACTGACATTAGTCACTTATTTATTACATCAAGGAAACCCTTTTGTTCAGCCAAAGTTAATAGAATTAGAGGTTAGATCCTTTCCATTATGGCTTTGGCTGGTATTGACATCTCTGTTTTCAAAGGTCACCCTATCTGGGTTGTCTCGGCTACTAAAGCAGCAGCAAAGGGCCTTCCCCTTCCTATTATTTTGAAAGCTGCAAGGTCGTCATCCAGAAAAAACGTTGTTGATTTTACTGGAGACCCTCATGTGCCTTTAGTTTCTAATGACCACCATCAGTTGTGTGCTATTCTACCCACTGGCTTTGCTAGGTGGTTATGCTTCCCGTTGGACAAAACAGAGTTTGTAGGAATCTATGCTCTGTAAACTCTCTCTCTCTTAGAATGAGCATAACCAAGTAGCATTAGCGCCCGTCCCACACTCCCTGATTATACGGGTTCTGCCTGCTGGTGGTAGCTTTGCTTTCAAGATGTTACGTTTATCTTGTGTGTTTTTTTTTTTTTTTGTTTTTTATTTGGTCCATTTCTAATTAGTTTCATTTTTTTTTTTTTACAGATTACAACGGTAATTCCAGACAGGACCAACAGTCCATGGACCCACCTAAGTAGGAAGATTGGATGCTCGTCGTATCTGCAAGATGGAATTTATACCTGCTCCTTGCATTCAGCATCCAGCTGTCAGAGACTTGTTACATTTTGTTTTCTTTCATTTTACAAATGTTTCTCCTGTTGTGATTTATTATATAACATTTTCAGTGTATTTTCAAAGTGTTCTCATGTCTATACATTGTTTCCTTGTTATCAGTTTAGCTGTGTCGAGTATTAATACATTTTCATGTTCCTGGTATATGTTTTCTTTATAAAGTTATTAAATATAGTTCTGTTTTTCCTTTCCTATGGGTAGTATCTGTTTCTTGAATTTTTATTTTTTGTACACCTATCTTTACGTTTACTTCAGGTTCTCTAACCTTTTTGCTGTCACTTGTTGTTTTTGTTTGTTTTGGTATATTGATATGCTTTATACTCAGTGCTTTTGTGGGTAAACTAACCATGCGCAGTTTCCCCAATTTCAAAAATCTGAGGTAATCAGGACTCCCGCACTCTGCACGTCTGTCTTGATGACCTGATTGGTTGGATCTGTTGTTGTGCATGACCAGCAGTGCGCAGGACAAGCGTATTTTCAGCTCTGGCAGTTAATCTCCGGGAGGCTGCCCCATACTCACTAACTTTGCTATGCACCTCCATACGACAAAGAAAGTTTGCAGATCATAGGTTCCTACAAACTCTGTTTTTTCAAGTTTGAGTGCTTATATTTGGGGCTTAGGCAAAAGGGGTGTTTAGGGTATGTAGAGTGTGAAAATGTATTTGCACTCACTCTCCTATGTCCACTGTAGTCCAGTTAATCTACTATGATTGTTTGTTAAGCTGCAGTAGCTGTTATACAGTGTGCATCAATCACTGCCTTCATTGCATTTCCTGCAAGGCACTTCCTGTGTACGAGGCTATTAGTGGGCAGATAAGACGTGATCACTTCCACTTCCTGTCCAGCCTCATACACAGACACCGGAGAAGCTGAGATAGCACTGTGTTTTACACCCTATATAACTGTCCCAAATGACTGGACTATAGAGAACACTAGCCAAGGATCCTGTTACTTATCTCTCTCCATCAGCCCACTTCAACTCTAAAAAGGCTCATTATAAGTGCAGGTGGCCCCCTAGAGGACAGACTCCTTTAAGCAGGTGCCCACTCTACCTAATGGGAAATCCAGCCCTGGTGATTAGGTTTTTAAGCAACTTTCTTTTATAATTACTCGTGAGCCAATCTCCCAAGCTTTTTAATAATGCAAGAGCACCTGAAAGTAAAAGCTGCAAGCCAACAGAGCACTGGCTCAGTAATTACACTAGAACGCTTCTTCTAGAACAATTGTCTTGATTTAATTTGTTTGGATAAGCATCTATTATAATTTTATTTTTTTTATAAACGTTTTAAATCATTTAATATTATGAAAAATATTTTATTTATATATTGTATTATTTTATTTTTCAAAAAAAATCATTTGGAAAGCATATCCAAAAATACTTACTTAAAGTCAATGTCAGAAGCTGACTGTATAACACAAAGCACAGCTGCCTAGCCTGAAAAAAGTGCAATACCAATCAATCAGTTGCCAGGCTAATGGAGGAGAGGCAAGGGGAGAGCACAGAGTGTAATGACACGATGACAAAACTGTCTTACTGTTAAGGTAGTGAGATTGTACACCTATGAGATGTTCACACTAAAGTAATTAAATTGATATGCGTTGCCATTGAATAAGCAGTTGCAATTTAATTGTGTTACTTTTAGTCTTCTGCTTGTTTTTTACGTCTTTTTGAAACTAACCATTTTAATTTGAGTTATAATACAACAGCTAATTATAACTACTGATTATACCAGCCAAACATTTTGGTATTTAGTAAAAAAAAAACTTAGCTTCAATTTAAATTTTTCCCTTATCGGACCTTTACAATTCTCAGTTAAGTGAATGATTCCAAATACATGCAAAACATTTTACTATTTGGTATCAAATGAAGGTGTCTTTGGAACACTCTAGCTAAACAATTACAGTGCTCTGTTTATGAAAAATACACTGTTGAAAAACAAGGTATAGCTTACAACTATATGATACTGAATCAGGGATTTGCTCAAATTTTATACAATTTTTAAGTGTCTAATCTTTAGTGTTCTGTGGTCTTTGACTGTACTGATGTCTTTTTAGCTTTGACAGACAATGACCTGTAACCTCCTCCTTTGGCCTCACGCAGTTGTCTACTTCAGCAACACATACAGCAGGAAACACTCTTGACCTCTTCTTCACCAATCTATGTACCACCTCTAATCTCTCCACTGTTTCATTTCCATACCCTCTACCCAAATTTCACCACCCTCAACTCTCCAATCTCACAGAAACCTCAACTGCCTTGATCTCCAGCATTTCTCCACCAAACTCCAATATCTCCTTTTACCCATCTCAAATCTAACTTGCCCTAACTCTGCAACCTCACTCTACAACTCAACTCTCTCCTCTCAACTCGACATCAAGGCAGATCATAAAATGAAACGCAGCAAGTGCCCCCAATTACAAGCCTGGCACACCAAGCTGACCCATTAACTCCAAAAATGTTCCAGAACTGCTGAACGCTGCAGGAGAAAGACTCACTTTGCATCTGAATTATAAATTTATGCTGCGCTCCTACAGCCTGGCTCATTCCTCTGCAAAAGTAAATTACTTTACCACCCTCATAAGTACACTGTGCCATCAACCCAAACACCTATTTCACACTTGATGCTCTTCTTCACCCTTTTACTCCCCCATCCTTCTACCACCTTATCCACCACAAACTTTGCATCTCACTTCACTGAGAAGATCTCTACAATCAGAGAAGAGATCTCGAATTTCTCTCCTTCCCCTACCAATAGAGCACCCAACCCCACTCCCTCCACCATTCTACACTCATTCGCACCTGCTTCAGCAGAAGAGGATTCTGCTCTGCTCTGGTCCTCCTGCCTCACCCCCTGTTCCCTCGATCCCATTTCCTCATATCTCACAAGCAATTTCTCTCCTGCTTTTGCTCTTCCTCTCACTAAAATTTTCAATATCTCCCTTTCCTCTGGCACATTTCCCTCACCCTTCAAAAACACAACTGTAACCCCGATTCTGAAAAAGCTCAACCTTAACCTCAACTCCCCATCCAACTACTGCCCTATCTCGCTACTGCCATTTGCCTCTAAGTGTCAGGATCGGGACAGGGATCCAACACGCAGAGTACAAACAGTAGCCAGATCCGTATACCGGACCTTAGAATGGCCGGACTAACGTAAGTAGTACAGTAGAGAATGGTCAAAGACAAGCCGAGGTCGAGGGTAACAGAAGACAGGTAAGCGAGAGACAAGCCGAATCAAGGGTAACAGAGATAAGCAGAGTAGAGCGAACAAGCCGGGTCAAAACCAAAAGGGATAACTAGAATACACGAGCACTGAGTGACTAGAACAAGCTAGAACCACGACAGGGCAATGAGCTAATGAAAGAAGCACTGTTAAATGCCCTGTTCAGATAAGTAAACACGCCTCCGAGGCGTCCTGATTGGTCCTGAAGCAATTGAGTTACAGGTTGTTCCGGGTTGGCGTCCTGACGTCGACTTCCGGACGTCATGCTATAAAAGGGAGTCACTCCCTCGCGGCCGGCTTTGCATGACCGGATAGACCGCGAGGAAGGGGGAAATCAGACCGTCCGGATGGATGAACGGCTAAGTCTCTACCTCCGACACTAAGATCCTGGAGGGAGTTGTGTACACCAGATTGACTGACTTTCTCAAATCAAACTCTCTGCTTGACCCCCTTCAGTCTGGATTCTGCGCTAATCATTCTGTCGAAACGGCTATGACCAAAGTATCCAATAATTTAATTGCTGCTATATCTCGTGGCCATTACTCTATCCTAATTCTCCTCGATCTTTCTGCTGCCCTTGACACTGTTGACCGTCAACAGCTTCTTCTCATTCTCCATAATTTTGGTCTACGGGATACTGCTCTCTCCTGGTGCTCCTCTTACCTTCAGTGCTTTTCAGTGTTTCTTTCTCTGACTTCCCCCCAACCACTCTCTGTTGGTGTCCCCCTAGGTTCTGTCCTTGGTCCCCTAATGTTCTCTTTCTATACTGTCTCCCTTGGAAAACTCATCAGCTCCTTTGGCTTCTGTTACCATTTCTATGCGGACGACACACACATCTACCTGTCCTCTCCTAAACTCTCTCTCCGCCCATCGTGACTCGTGTCTCTGACTGCCTCTCTGTGATTTCCAACTGGATGGCTGCTCACTTCCTGAAACTCAACCTATCCAAAACAGAACTTTCGGTCTTTTCTCCCTCAAGTGTTGCTATTCCCGTGTATGTCTTTCTCCAAGTCAACGGCGCTACCATCGCCTCTACCTCACAGGCTCGCTGCCTGGGTGTTCTTTTTGACTCCAACCTCTCCTTCACCCCTCATGTTTAATCAATTGCCAAATCCTGTCGCTTCCCTTATTTAACGCCGAATGCGGCTAAGGTGCTGGTTCTTGCTGTTGTTCTCTCTCTCCTTGACTACTGTAATTCCCTTCTCAGTGGTCTTACGTGTTTCCAGCTTGCACTGCTGCAATCTATAATGAATGCGGCACCGAGGCTCATTTTCCTGTCCATGCAGTCCCTGCATTGGCTTGCAGTTAGATATAGGGCTCAATTTAAAATTCTGGTGCTTGCTTACAAGTCCCTGCATAATGTGGCTCCAACCTACTTATCCTCCCTAATACTTAAGTATGTGTCGTCTAGGCCTCTGTGCTCTGCCAAAGACCTACGTCTATCCTCTATCCGTACTACCACCTCTGATGCTCGCCTCCAGGACTTCTCCAGGGCTGCACCTCTTCTGTGGAACTCCCTGCCCTTCTCCATAAGACTTTCACCCCAAAAAATAATTGAAAACTCCCTTCTTCAAGAAAGCGTATCAATTGAACTGATAGCAGGTTTTTTTTTGTTTTTTTTTAATTCTTTATTTTTGAGCAGACGATTTTGACATTGAACGTATAAGCATTTACATTTATGCATTTGATATAGTTACTTATAGAGCTTTACAGAGTGTCAGTGGTGAGAGTTACATTATACATTTTACATACGTTGCTTTTCCTGTATTCATTTTCGTCTGTTATTTTCTATTTTGTTGGCAAGCAGAATTAACTATGTACAATAGCATGTAAATAGAGGGTTGGGTTAGGAAGTAGTATTTCGGTCTCTGGCCCTGGAGGGTGTGTGACCGTTTACCCGCTTCCCGTTAGTTTCTACTGATAGTAAGTGTGTTGTGATTTATTCCCTCGTTTGTCAGTTTATGAGTTACTAGAGCTTGCATTCAATAAAATAAAGGTAAGAGGAAAGTAAAAAGTAAGAGACAAGTACATAGGTATCTGTAGTTGCTGAGGTTGCGTTTCCGTTGTGTTTTTCGAGTTTGATCCCTCACTCGTCCAGTGGTGGTGCCGCTGCCACCCGTCCGGGTGATGGGGTGATAATTGGTAATATTCGTGCTTTTAGGTTTCCGCTTTTGAAGCCGCGTGGATGCTGCCCTGCTCCCCGGGTTGCTCCCTTAGATGTCGTATTGTTCCCATAGGTCCCATACTTTTTGGAACTTAGGCATTGTGTTTCGTACCTGGGCGGTTAATTTATCCATTATGTAGTTATCTTGCATTTTTGTTCTGACCAGGGTTATACTCGGGAGGTCTGGACAAGACCACTGTTGTGCCAAGGCCCTGCGGGCCGCCAGGTAAAGCATATTGAGTAGCCTTTGTTCGTGCCTGGAGAGGCCTTCAGTGGGTCTCGAGAGTAGGCACGCCCAAGCGTCCACTCCCAGTCGTCGTTGTAGGATTTGGGAGCTAAGTTCTACTATGTTGCGCCAGTAGTTTGCTACCCTTGGGCATTCCCACCACATATGAATATATGTTCCTTTCCCCCCACACCCATGCCAGCAGTCATCTGTGGGGCTTAATCCCATGTGTTTCTGTTTTACCGGTGTCATGTACCACCTAAATAGTGTTTTATAGGATTGCTCTTGAAGTGTTATACAGATTGTGGTTTTGGTGCATGCTTCCCATATATCCTGCCACTCCGTTCCCTCTAGTGTCTCCCCCAGGTCGGTTTCCCACCGTTTGGTATACCGCAGTGCGTCTTCCCCGTCTGGGGCCCCTATGAGATGATTGTACATTAGCGTGATGAGTTTAGTTTGTGTGGTCTCGTTGTAGCATAGTTTTTCGTAGAAAGTTAATGGTGTTAGGGCTGCTTTCCGTACTTCGGGTTTGCGTGCAAAGTCTCTGATCTGCATGTATCTAAAGTAATCTCTTGTATGTAAGGTGGCTTTGGTGGCTAGGTGTTCATAAGTGACCACTTGTTGGTTTGTATATAGGTGGACATATCTTTGGAGCCCTGTGGCTTCTATCCCCTTGTAGTCACCTGCCCTCATTCCCGGGGGGAAGGCCCTGTTTCTAAGGACCGGTGTCATGGGGGATAATTGGGTACTGAGGGTGTATTTCGTTTTGGTTTGGTCCCATATCTGTATGGAGTTGAGTATGGCTGGGTTCGCGGTTCTTAGTATGGCTCTTTGGGATTTGGGTGCCCATATGAAAAATTGTGGGAGGTCCTGACCTGTCATCAGCGACTCCAGGTCTACCCATCTTCTTTTTCCTGGTGGTGTGTGCCACTGTATTATCTGTGTCAGCTGTGCAGCTAAGTAGTAGGCGTATATATTGGGCAGTCCCAGCCCCCCCCTAGGTTTCGGTCTGTACATGAGGGCGCGCGCTATCCTTGGGCGTTTGTTATGCCAGATGAAGGCATCGATCGCTCTTTGTATGCCTATCAGGTCCCCCCTGGTTACTGGTATCGGGAGAGCCTGAAAGAGGAACAAGATCCTCGGTAGCACGTTCATTTTTATAGAGTTTACTCTTCCCATCCATGAGATGGGTCTGTCTGTCCACTGCTCTAGTTCCATAAGGAGGGTTCGAAACAGGGGTGTATAGTTGCAGGTAAACAATGAGGAGGTATTTGCTGTTAGTCGTACCCCTAGATACATAAATTCGTCAGTGGCTATCTTGAAGTGATACATGTCATGTATGCGGGCTACGTCCATGGGTTCTAGGTGAAAGGGCATTGCCACGGATTTGGAGTAGTTGATTTTGTACCCCGCAATCGTCCCAAAACGCTCCAGTACATGTGTGAGGTGCTGGAGAGACTGCATAGGTTCCTGAAGTGTTATCATGACATCGTCAGCATAGGCCGAAACTGTGAATGGTGTGCCTCTTATTACAATGCCCTGTATGTTTGGGTGCTGTCTAATGGCTTGTAATAGTGGTTCTAAGGTTAGAGCAAAGAGTAATGGGGACAGTGGGCAACCCTGTCTGGTGCCGTTCCCTAGTGTGAAGGGTCTTTTGCGGGCCCCTGAGATGAGTATTTGCGCTTTTAAGTCTGTGTATAGTGCTTGTATTGCTGTGACAAAGGTCTCTGGGAACCCTTGAAATCGGAGTAGTTCAAACAGATAAGGCCATAGCACTCTGTCAAACGCCTTCTCTGCATCTAAAGAGAGTGCCAGAGAAGGCGCCTTGGAAGCCCCCATGTGCCAGATCGTGCTAACTCCCCTGCGTGTGTTTTCATATAGTTGGCGGCCTGGCATAAAGCCCATCTGGTCCGGGTGGATCAGGCGCGGGAGCAGGGGGGTCAGTCTGGATGCCAAAATTTTAGCGAATATTTTAAGGTCGGTGTTGATTAATGAGATGGGCCTGTAGCTCGGGGCCAGTGTCTCGTCCTTCCCTGGTTTTGGCAGAAGGACAACGTTTGCCATTGCCATGTCGCCATCAGGTGTCCCTCCCTGTAGAAAATGGTTGCTAAGGGTTGTAAGGGGTGGGGCTAATATGTCTTTAAATTGTTTGTAGTAACTAATGTCATAGCCGTCTGGTCCTGGTGCCTTATTGCCTTTTAGGGATGCTATTGCTGCCTCAACCTCTAACTGTGTGATTGGTGCCTGCAGGTCATCGGCTTCAGCTCCGCTCACCCTCGGAATAGTGAGTTCGGAAAGGAAGCGGCGCATATCTGCCATATAAGTCATATTGGTGGTCCTGAGTTGGGGGTAGTGGTTGTAAAGGTCGGAGAAGTAGGATGTAAACACTTTGTTTATAGTTTCAGGAGTTTTGACTAGTGTGTTTGTTGTTGTGCATATTTTTGTTATGATTTTGCCTTGCGGCCTCGGGCGGAGGACTCTTGCCAAGAGTGTATCTGTCTTATTGGCCTTTTCATAGAAAAGTCGTTTCGACCATAGTATGGACCGTGAGACCGTCTCCAGAGTGATGTCCCTGATTGAGTGTCTGATGTCGTTGCGTTCCCTGAGGAGTGGGTCTGTTGGGTTTGTTTTGTGTTGTTGCTCCTTTTTACGTAGAGCAGATTGTAAGTCAAGTAGCCGTTTCGTTTTGGCCCTCTTTTTCTGTGTGGCTAGTTTTATGAAGTGTCCACGTAGTACTGTTTTATGCGCTGCCCATACCGTGGTGGGGCTAACCTCGGGGGTTGTGTTTATTTCAAAGTATTCTGTGATGGCGTGTTGGATGGTTGTTCGTGTTGTGTCATCTCTTAAGAGGCTGTTGTTGAGCCTCCACGACCAGTTGGATTTGTAGCACAGATTGCTGAGTGTGAGTGTGATGTCTGCGTGATCTGACCATGTGATGTTGTTAATTTCCGTGTGGATTGTTTTGGCCATCCCTGCTCCGTTAAGAAATATGTTGTCTATTCTGGAGTAGGTGTTGTGTGGTGCTGAATAGAACGTGTAGTCTGTTGTGGTTGGGTGTTGCAGCCGCCAGGCGTCAAGGAGGCCTGTGTGTGTCAGGAATGTGTGTAGTTGCTTGTCTTGGCTCCCTCTGCCCTGTGATCTTACGGTGCCTGGTTTCGTGCTTCTGTCAGCTGCTGGGCTGGGTACAGCATTAAAGTCGCCCCCTACCAGGAGGACTCCTCCCCCTGTTCCCGCCACCAGCATTTCTAGGCTCACCCAGAACTGTTGGTCTGGCTCGTTGGGAGCATATACATTAATGATATGTATTTTTGTGGTGTAGAGTGTGCCCCCTATGAATATAAATCTCCCCGCTGGGTCAGCTTGGACGGTGGTAATGTTTAGGGGACAGTTTTTATGTTGGAGAATCGCTACCCCTGCTCGTTTCCGTAGTGCTCGTGCTTCGTGAACTGTCGTGTAGTTTCTGTCTGTCAACCTAGTGGTCGCCGACCTGGGGAGGTGTGTCTCCTGTATTAGTGCTATGTCAATTTTTTTGGCTTTTAAGTCCCTCACCAGCAATCTGCGCTTGTTGGGGGAGTTAAGGCCCTTGACATTTAACGATAGTACCTTAAGGGCCATTTGGAGGTGCATTCAGGGCATTGAGTGTGGCGGGGTCCCCCTTCCTCCGGGAACCGTGGGCTGAGGTGTGCGCTGTGTTGATTGCGGGGCTCCTCCTCGGGGGCGCAGGCAGCATCCAGGCAGCGAGAACGGATGGAGAATCAGTACTTGTCTTAAAGAATAGATTAGGAAAAAGAAAAATAACTTGAGTAATAAAGAACATTTGCGTCAAATATTCACATAAACATTTAACATAAACAATTGTTAGCCATCTGGTCTTAACCTGTGCCAGATGAGAATGGGGGTGTTCACCCCCTCCGGGTGGCGTATAAAAAGTCACCTCTCGGAGTCGGTGATTGCCCCGCGTTAATCCACTGTGGTGTGAGTTGCAACCATCTTTGTGTTGCTGCCCCTGGGGCCTGTGGGACCTCCCATGTGAGTGTCTGCTCTAACTTTCATATCCTCCTGGATTAGTCTATTTATTGTGGGGTTGTGATTTACAGGATTGTTGTGTGCCTTGCTGCATGCCCTCCTGTTCTCCCTCCTTCATTATTCCTCATCAGTGCATTAGAAAAACTTTCCTACCCCGTGTGTTAGGCACATTAATGGGATGGCGGAGTAAGGTGTATTTGGGTGTGGTTCAGCATGTCAAGGTGTGTCCCCCTACATATATGCAATCTTTGCCAGAGAGTCACCCCCCCCCCCTCCTCCCCCCTCCCTTTTGTACTCGGGTGTCCATCCCGGCTTCTTAGTAGTGAAACGCATTAAAGGTGTAATATATAAAGTCGAGATGAAATGGGATTTGAACTGTCTCAGTGCATCACCCCCAATGCAAGCAGTACCCTTGTGTTAAGTCCCTTCGGGCTGTGTTTGTGTTCTGCAGTGCTTTTTGTGTCAGTGCCGCTATGCAGCATGCAGTGAGTTCTCCTGCTCTCTCCCTCTTCTCTCTCCCCCTTGGTTTGCTGAAGACAGTTTCAACCATAGATATTAAACAAATTGAGGAGAAGGTTGATAGGGGCATAATGGGTGTGTGAGTCCTGGTGTCTTCCTTCAGAAGAACTTAACCGTCCAGAGTGGCAAATTTGCTGCAATAAGTCTTGTGAGCGCTCTTTTGGGGTTGCGCCTGGTTGTTTGCGGGTCTCAGTCCTCTCGGTCCGCTTGTGCTGTGATTGTGTACCACTCTCTCGGGAGCGGTGTAAGAGCCGGTCGGGTAGGCCCCGGTAGGGCGAAGTCTTGCGGTGGTATGATATCTAGATCCCTGAGGAATTTGTGTGGGTCTCCTCCCGGAGTGTAGGCGAGTGTTCTTCCAGCTTTGAAGGCCACTATTTTAAATGGGTGTCCCCAGGTGAAGCGGATTTCATGTTGCCGCAATATATCCGTCAGCGGTCTCCACTCTCTCCTTCTTTGCAAAGTGCTCGGGGCCAAATCCTGGTATAATGCGATGGATTTGCCCTTGTAGGTGAGTTCATGTTGCCGGTTATACCGCAGAAGGGCCTCTTTGGTTGAGAAGTGATGGAAGCATATAATGATGTCTCGTGGCACATCTGTGTTCGAGCGTCGGGCCCGCAGGGCTCTGTGCGCCCGGTCCATAGCCCATTGGGTCTTAGGGACGTCTGGTAGGAGGTTGCTGAAGTATGCCTCCATGATTGGTGCCAGGGGGCCCTCTTGTGTTGCCTCTGGCCATCCTCTGACTCGGAGGTTATTCCGCCTCGTGCGGTTTGATAAATCCTCCACTTGCATTTCCAGGTCGCTGATGTAAAGGTTTAGGGACGTGGAGTGCTGTACCACTGTGTTGTGGCCTTGCACTATGGTTTCCACGCGCTGCTCCAGTACTGCGGTGCGGGCCCCTAGGGCCTGAATCTCGGCCTTGATATCACGGGCGCTACGGGCGATCTCTCCCGCCAGATAGGTTCTCACCTCCGCAAGCTGTTTCGATATTTGTGCGGCGATATCCTCATTCTGTTCGGGCTGTCCCCTATCTGTGTTGGAAGATGGGGAGTGGGAGCCTCGTGTGCCTGCCCGGCGGCCATCTTGTGTGGCCTGTGTGGATCTGGAGGCCGCGAACATGTCAGCCACTGTGGGAGAGGATTCGTGCGGTCCCCCCTTTTTTTTCTTGCGTGGGGTGGCACTAGGACCTTTGTGGGGCATGTGAGTACCTTTTAGCGGTTGCGATGCTGTTTGCCGGTGCTGGATTTAGCGTGGATTCGCGGGAGCTCCCTTGTTAGGCTGCCATCTTCGTCGGCTGCCAGGCCACGCCCCCTCACTGTTAGCAGGTTTTTATCCCCCACCCCCCATGACTCCTCTCCTGCAACTGTCAAAAATTACTTACTAAGCCCTCAGTGAATACTTTTCTAACAACCTACGTACCCCTACTTTTACCCTTTGTGTCACTATACACTGCTACCTCTAGCATGTAAGTTCATTGTTCCTGTACGTCCGGTTGTGTGGTTACAATTACATGTCTGTTAGGCCACCCATTGTTCAGCGCTAAGGAATCTGATGGCGCTATATAAATAATAAAATAATAATAATAATAATATATATCTAGAGCTCCAGTGCAGTGCGAAGCCATGGGAGTTCCTTTACTTCAAACTGTGGGAAGGGATGAGCACAGCTTATGAAGAACATACATACAAAGAACTGGGCATTTTAATATTGAGAGAGGAAACTTAAAAGGAAACTATAGGCTAGCATAACAAAATTGTATTATTATTATTATTATTATTATTATTATCGCCATTTATATAGCACCAACAGATTCCGTAGCGCTTTACAATATTATTAGAGGGGGGATTTAACTATAAATAAGACAATTACAAGAAAACTTACAGGAACGATAGGTTGAAGAGGGCCCTGCTCAAACGAGCTTACAGTCTATAGGATTCTTAGCATTATAGTACTCTCTAGCGCACTCCTCATATGCCCCCCCCCCCTGCTCTTTCAGTGCAGAAAGGGGTAAAACATCGCCAATGTCCCTCAGTGCTTGGTCAGGCTCCGCCTCTGCTCCTCCTTCCCTGATGTTGAATTATCTAATGCGCATGTGTGGTGAGCACCATGTTTGCATTAGTACTACCACTCAGGAAAACATTGTATCAATGCTTTCCTAAGTGGTTCTAACTGAAGCTGGATGTCCCCTAAAGGTCCAGAAATGCCTCTAGTGACTCTGGTATACAGCCACTAGAGGTAGAGTTAACCCTTCAATTTAATTATTACAGTTTATTAATAATTGCAGTAATTACTATTGCAGGGTTAAACTGACAGGGGCACTGCACCCAGGCCACTTCAATGAGCTGAAGTGGTCTGGGTGCCTATAGTGTCCTTTAAAGGAAAATTATTGTCAGACTATTAAAATGTTGTGCCTTAATAAGATCTTGATTTTTTTTATTAAATATTACCTCTAATCCAGGGCCAAGATCTGCAGTCCAAACCATCTACTATTTCATCATAATGATGTATTACTTCATCCAATGAAATTGTGATGGACCGCCTGGTACCCCGACTGGGTACCTCCGCCAAGCATGCTCCCTAGCTAATGCCGAGACACCATCAGCACTACAGCCACTAGCCGCTGCCGCTTGGCCAAGGTCTCGCCATCGCTTCCCACCTTGAAATAGGGTCCTGGATACAGCTTCTAATGATTAAAGCTCTCCTTCAGAGAGTATAGCTGTATATCTGGTACAACCAAAATAACCTACACCAATCCACCTCCTCCACCCGCCTTACTGCTTCGTGGCAAACCCCCTCAGCATCTAAACCGATAGTGAATAAAGAAAGTTACATGAAAGCAAAATAAATTGGAATCCCTGAATAAAAGAATGAGTAACATCCGCGGGTTGCAAAGTCGTTCAAAGTCCGGGACCAAGTTGTCCGGGAGCCGCACAGCCACCTTATGCCGAAAACTGTTCCATAACATTTATGGCTAAGTCCTGCTGAGGTGACCGGGAACCAACAAAGTCCTCATGCCTAGTTTAGTTTCATGACGATCCCGGCTAAGTACCGCTGAGGACAATTCGTGAGTTTCTCCATGGGAACGGCCACCAGGAAAAGTGAAGGGAAAGTGCTGAACCAAGGGCACCCAGGGAAACTGCTGATGGTTGCTGTGGAGGTTTAACTCCCAAAGAGGCGCTTTGGATACAGCCCTTGGGCAAGAGGCTAGCTAGCATGCTCCTCCAGGTGCTCGTGGCATAGGCATGTTTGCCACAGAAATATTTTACATTGAGAAGTACTGGTATATATATATGCAGGGCACAATGCAGATCAATCACTGCAAGTGCTGCTTAAAGAGATGCATTGATTCAACATAACGTTGAGGCGCTGAATGTAGATTCTGCAAAGATTGCAGATTGAAAGCGGAAGGTCCTCTAGTATCCTTCTGAGTGACAGCAGCAAGAGGTGTTACTTGGAAACAATGTAAACACTGCTTCTTTATGTTGAAAACACTGCAGGGACTGGCTTTAGAAACCAGAACCACCACAGTAAGCTGTAGTGGTGACTGTAGTGTTTCTTTAGGAAGTGCTTGATGTTAATTCATTCTTATTCAGCTTTTAAATGCAGAGGAGTTATCTTAAGTACAGTGCCTTAATATTTTATTTTATTATAAAATTACCAAGTCTTGTCTTAAATGTTGCAAGTCTATATATCTTAAAGTGTGGTATGAGATGCAATCTTACAGCCCTTTGGCCCATAACATACTCACAATGCATTTGCTACCTTCAAGATGCTTCTTCAGTAACTCTTTTATTTAGGGCAGCTAACAAATTGATACTCGTGTCCATGATAGAATAAAATTGTTTAAGTGATAAAGTGTCTGTATATCTGATTCTGTTAAAGTTACAATTTTTACAACTATTCCACAATACATTAAACCCAATCTACACAGAAAACAACAGCAACATAAAAAATATTGTAAATATAGCCATATAAATTATGTATGTGCAAAACACAGATTGATACACATTAAATTTTATAAAAGCAAATGCAATGCATAACATAAAAGAACTTTGAAATAAGACAGAAATGTCATATTTTAGAAACTTTAAAATGTATTACCGTTCTTTGTTCCCTTGAGGAAACAGCAATCTATAGCATATATATGGAAATGTAGAACATATATAAACTGAAAAGCACGGTTTACCCTTATTAATATATCAAAGCATACAGATCTTAAAGAAAATTGTGCCGGTGATAACATTTTCGAAGATACACCCACCTTGTCTTAGCTTTCATAGTAATTGTAATCTCTCTTATAAATAAGTGTAAATTATAACAAAGAATGATCCTGCTAATATTTTTAGAGAAAACATAGTTACATAGTTACATAGCTGAAAAAAGACTTGCGTCCATCAAGTTCAGCCTTCCTCACATATGTTGCTGCTGTTGATCCAAAAGAAGGCAAAAAACCTAGTCTGAAGCACTTCCAATTTTGCCACAAACTAGGAAAAAATTCCTTCTTGACCCCAAAATAGCAGTCAGATGTCTCCTTGGATCAAGCAGCTATTACCCTACTAATTAGAAATTATATCCCTGTATGTTATGTTTTTGTAAGTATTTATCCAATTGCAGTTTAAACATCTGTATGGACTCTGATAAAACCACCTCTGCAGGCAGAGAATTACGTATCCGTATTGCTCTTACTGTAAAAAAAACCTTTTCTTTGCCTTAGATGAAATCTCCTTTCTTCCAGCCTAAATGTGTGACCTCGAGTCCTATATATAGCCCTGTTTATGAATAGGTTTCCAGATAAAGGTTTGTACTGGCCCCGAATATATTTGTATAAAGTTATCATATCCCCTCTCAGGCGCCATTTTTCCAAACTAAACAGATTTATTTTTTTAACCTTTCTTCATAACTAAAATGCTCCATTCCTTGTATCAATTTTGTAGCTCGTCACTGGACTTTTTCTAGTGCCATGATATCTTTCTTTAGAACAGGCGCCCAAAATTGCACAGCATATTCAAGGTGTGGTCTTATTTCGAGAATTTATGCCCCTATTTATACATGATTGGCATTGCAGATTGCTGCCTAGTTTGTTGTCTATAACAATTCCCAAATCCTTCTTGTGTGTGGTTATCCCTAATTCACTACCATTTAGTGTGTAAGTTGCTTGTGCATTCTTAACCCCGAAGTGCATAACTTTGCTTTTCTCTACATTAAATTTCATCTGCCATTTTAGAACCCAGTCACCCAATCTATCCAAATCCCTCTGCAGCAAAGCAATATCCTGCTCACATTTTATTACTTTACAAAGTTTTGTGTCATCTGCAAACACTGATACATGGCTCTCAATGCCTATTTCAAGATCATTTATAAATATGTTAAATATAAGTGGCCCCAAAACAGAACCCTGATGAACACCACTTACCACTTTTGTCCAGCCTGAAAATTTACCATTAATTACAACTCGTTGTACTCTATCCTTAAGCCAATGTTCTACCCAAGAACAAGAATATTCATCTAGAATATTTAGTTTTATTTTAGTTTGAAGACTAACCTATTGTGAGGAACCGTATCAAATGCCTTGGCAAAATCCAAGTATGTCACATCCACTGCAACACCCTGATCTAAACTTCTACTTACTTCTTCGTAGAATGCAATTAGGTTAGTTTGACATGCCCTATGTTTCATAAAACCATGCTGATTATTGCTAATAACAAAGTTCTTCCCAAGGAATTCCTGAATATTATCCCTTAATAGCCCTTCAAATATTTTCCCAGTTACAGAAGTAAAGCTCACAGGTCTATAATTTCCAGGCAAGGATTTTGAACCCTTTTTAAATATAGGAACAACATCTGCCTTCCTCCAATCCTCCGGTACAACACCTGAAACAAAAGAATCTTGAAAAATGAAATACAGAGGTTCACTTATTTCCCCACTTAGCTCCTTAAGTACTAGTGGGTGAATACCGTCAGGCCCCGGAGCTTTATTTACATTAATTTTCTTTAATAGCTGTAGCACCTTGTCTCGAGTTATCCAATCACAAGTTATCTGCATGTTTTTTGCAGCAATCGTTTGCATATCTCTTGCCATAGGATCCTCATTAATATATACTGAAGAAAAATAGTTATTTAAAATTTCTGCTTTTTCCTGGTCTTCATTAGCTAATAAACCCAACTCTGTTTCCAGTGTACCTACACTTTAATTTTTTGTTTTTTTAGAATTGATTTACTTGAAAACATTTTTGGGGTTGATTTTGCATTCTTTAGCTATCAATTTCACATTTTCTAGTTTAGCCACTTTAATTGCCTTTTCCAAGTGTTATTGGCTTCCTTATATCTTAAATAGGATGCCTCTGATTTGTCTGATTTAAATGCTTTAAATGCCCTTTTCTTATTTTTAATCTCTTGTTTTACGTCTCTACTAAGCCACATTGGTTTTAATGTGTTTCTTTTATATTTATTACCCAATGGTACATACTGAGAAATGTACCTTTCTAATATTTTTTTGAATAGTTTCCATTTATCCTCAGTGTTTTTATCACTAAGGAGTTTATGCCAGTCGATATGTTGTAGAGCCGCCCTAATCTTATTGAACTTGGCTTTTTTTTAAATTATCTGTTTTAGTATACCCCACTTGCTTTTGCTTTTTTTATTTGATTTTAAAATTTACCATATTGTGAATACTATTTCCCAAATGCTCCCCTACTTGAATATTGGTTAAAAGTTCAACATTGTTTGTTATGACGAGATCCAGACAAGCATCCTTTCTAGTTGGTGCTTGTACCAGTTGTGACATAAAGGTGTCATTTAACACATTCAAAAACCTGATTCCCCTTGCTGAAGTACTAGTCCATCTATCCCAATTTATGTCTGGGTAATTAAAATATCCAATAATTAACGTGTTACCTCGATTTGCAGCTCTCTCAATTTGCTCTAACAGCTGTTCTTCCTCAATAATATCCCAATCAATAATTGATTTCCCTTTGTTTGCCCCGAGCAGATATCTACCCATAAAGCCTCGACATTTTCCTCGTCATACTCCACATACCTAAGATTTGACTTTAACTCATGGTTGACATATAAACATACCCCATCACCCTTCTAGTTTTTCCTATCCTTCCTAAATAACATGTACCCATTTAAATGAACTGCCCAGTCATGTGTCTCATCCCACCATGTTTCTGTTATGCCTATTATATCATATTGTTTAGTGTATGCGATTGCCTCTAGTTCCCCCATTTTGTTATATAGGCTCCTTGCATTAGTAAGCATACATTTAATATTATCATGAGTCTTTCGTACTTTTTGTGAATTATCAATATTACATACCTCCTCTGTTCTGAGCTTTCCCCTCCCCCCATCTCCACCCCCTTTGTTCTGAGCTAAAGCCCATCTCCTTTCCATCCTATCTCCATTATCTAGATTGCTTTGACCCTTCCCCCCTACCACTAGTTTAAAATCTCCTCCAACCTTCTAGCCATCCTATCCCCCAGCACAGCAGACCCTCTTCCGTTTAGGTGCAATCCATCATGACTATACAGGTTGTACCCAAGCGCAAAATCGTCCCAGTGCTCTAAAAACCCAAAACCTTCGTTCCTGCACCAAGACTTTAGCCATGCATTGACCTCTCTAATCTCCCGCTGCCTTTCTGCTGTAGCGCACGGCACAGGTAATATTTCTGAAAAAAAATTACCTTGGAGGTCCTTTTCTTTAGCTTACTTCCTAGTTCCCTGAACTCATTCTTTAGGACCTTCCATTTTCCTCAGCCTTGTTCATTGGTACCAATATGGACCATGACAGCTGGGTCATCTCCAACCCCTGCCAATAATCCCTCTACTCTGTAGGCAACATGCCGGACCCGAGCACCCGGGAGACAGCAAACTGTCCGGTTGAGTCGATCATAGGGATGTTCCTTCAATATGTTTAATAGCTATACCTAAAGATGATACATCCTCCTACAGTGCCCTCTCTGCTGCAGTTGTACAGCTGTTTTGTTCAGTGGTATCTGTCTCTTGTACTAACCCAAGTTCTATAGTTCTGGAGCTTCTAAACTATTTATTTCTTACCTACATTAGAGCTGTACCTTGTCTGTCCTCTCTCCTTTTATTATGCAACAATCTCTAGGTAGGTGTAACGTGTCAAAGCAACATCCACATGAATTATAGGACGTGGCGAAAGTAACCTCGCCACTGGTTTTTGGAGAGGCCTGCTTGCCAACCTCTTGCCCTGTGACTGTGGCCCCTGGGGTGTATTGCCCTTTAAAGACACTATTTATACAAACATGTGGCGGCGGACATCTTAAATTGTCCAGCAGTGTTTTGTCGTCGAGTGTATGGAACTGTTTTGGGCATGAAACCATGTGCACGGTGGGGCAAAAATAAGACTTCCAGGAAATTCCTGAACCCCTGAACCGATCTGGGTGATGTGACTTTTGTGTTGTATTTTGGGGTACTTTTTGGGGTTTCTAAAAATGTATGTTTTTTTCTGCTTAGAGTTAATTGAGTTAGTCCATTGTCTTCGTTAATTATATCACAGGCAGAGGGGAGGGATTGTGTACACTGTATGGGAGTGACTGAATGTAAAACTATGTTGTTATTGGCTTGTTGTTCCTGTGTCCTTGTGCCCCACAAGGTCCACCTGAGTGGTAACCTTGTGGGGAAAACTGTATAAAAGACCAAGCTGTTCAATAAACCCTCAGATCTGCTGAGTTCCTGTTTTACCCTCAACATAGAGCCTCGTCTCATGCGTTACAGCCTCGTCTGCACTGGGGGATTGCTATACGCTGTATACTCCCCGAGGCCATAAATACTCCCCTGGGCCATAATCACTAAGCTCTGCTTCACTCTCTGAAGGAAGAGAGGTTCACCCACTGAAGCCTGGAGCTTTGTCGTAGGTCCAGGGTGGGTAGGAGACGGCGAGACTCCAACCAAGCTGCGGAGGTTCATGGGGTCTGCATTACTTATGGGGTCTGTTGCGGTGCTGATGGTCCTTGGTAAGCACTAGGAGCATCGATCGATGGAGGGTCCGTCAAATTAATTATCTCCCAGGCACTAGAGGTACAGAATTTTACAATAAACACTCCAAAATACACAGAATATCTATAGGAACTCCCACAAGTATTATATCCCCGGATAGCTGGGATCTGAGCGCCCAAGTTGTCAAAATAGTGCTCAGATCCATGGATTCTAGCCGAATCATCCCATGCCCCAATCCAGGCATTTGGTACTTTTGCTGGTCATATTTTGGGAGTTCTCATTCAAAAACAAATGTCTCCCCTGGCTCGTAGCGGAGGGAGCGAATGTTCTCCTAGTTCGTGTGAAGATTCCTACCGAACAGCGCTCTCCTGCCTTGTCGGGAACAGAAGCAGGCGTCGACACAAAGTCACAGAGGTTCGTGCGTGTAAGTATCTGACTTCGAGTTTCAGACACTCGATGACCAAGTGCCGTTTCCTGTGTTCGGGAGCAAGATGAACGCCATTTTCCAGAGCACGTGTTGTTCAGTTATACGAATGGCGGCCACACAGCGAGAGCACTTAAGTTTGTGGTTACTTTGTAGTTGTCATACATACCTGTTCCGGAGCACCCCGATCAGGCGGCGGGTCAGACACTGCACGCTCTACGTTCGCATCTATTTGTGCGGAGTCACACCGATGTCATAACGGCGGACTCAAAGTGCCAAACTGATCAGTTCACACGAACTGAAACTCCTGAATTTGGCTTTTGGACGAATTTTGGTGTTTAGGTGCTCCACAGTGATGCAGACCAATGGGGTTGGTTCCCTGGCTTTATTATCCAGGGCCTTTCAGTAGCAAGTTGCCCTGTTGTGGTTCTTGTTAACCCAAGGGTGCGCTTTGTATTATATTTGGATTTCTTGTCACCCACTTTGGCTTGTTTATCGTTTCTACGCTTTCTGTGTTCCTGACCTTGGCTTGTCGTACCGTTTATGCTGTACTCTCCTACGTTTGACCGTGGCTTTCTTCTTTACGTTAAATCTGGCCATTCTAAGTCCCAGTAACCTCTAAGTCCCAGTTATACCTCTCATTTAGCAGATTAGGGTCTGTGTGTTTTGGGTTCTCCTACTTTAACCGTTACAGTAGTTAACGAGTCAGGGGGGTGTACGGTGTTCAGTAGGTTGGAAAATGCCGAATGGAGAAAAGTACTTGAGTTCAGGGAAAGTGGGAAAACGAACTAGGGGTAACTGTTCATAGACATTGAGAATTAGTAATTTTGTCACAATAGTTATCTGGGTTAGTGTGCAGGAAACATTTTTTTCGTTGGTTTGGGCTGATGAATACTAATGCCACTGCTGTCACCTAAGTTTAGTGGGCATTTGAGTGAGGGCTAAATTATTTTCTTTCATTCTCAGTTTTAAGTCATTTTTCAGAAATGTGAATTGCAGTGATTACCCTTCCCCCTCAATATTTTGGCCTACATTGTAGAAGTAAATTGTAGTCCCCATAAGTCTGAATAGATCCAAATGCATGACATTCTTTGTAAATATAATAGCCAGTTATCTTTAAGCTGCCCACTACTCAGTCCTGTGCTTTTATCCTGAATCAAAGGGATATATCTTGAGTTGTATATATATATTAGTTTTATACACACACACACACACACACACACACACATATATATATATATATATATATATATATATATATATATCCATAGATAAATAGGAGCACTCAAAAGGACTTCTTTATCGTGTGTTTAATGTGACAAAAAAGTTTACATCAAAGTGTAGAACATCAAATTGACGTTTCGACCCCTCAGGGTCTTTTTCAAGATCAAACACTGAGTGAAATAGGTAGAGTTTAAATATAAAATACAAACAATCAACTCACCAATCTCGTGTGTGCGGCTACCCGAACCCGGAAGTGTCCAAGCACCTCACGTGATTCCTTCAACGTGCGTCAGTACGTACAACGTGGTTGCTAGGTGATAGAGTGTAAACTCTATAGTTAGAAAAAATACGCAACCAACATAACCAGTGCATAGGAAAGTGCTAAGTCAAGTGTTATGAGATCTCAGCCACGAGATCATACCGTGCAAATTAAAACGGAGAGATACATAAAGGTGTATTCTATCGGAAGATTTCCTGCTTTTTAATAGTGTACCTATGAGACAGGTTGCCGAAGGGTCAGAAATCTAAAGTGCAATGAGAAAGTGAAATGCAAAAGTGAGTGAAAAGTGAGGAACACTATAAGTGATAAAATCTGATCAGCAAAAATCTCATGAAGTTCATTTAAGAAGATGATAGTGAGCAGGGATAATGTAAGGATCAATGGCCAAAAAATCCTAAAATAAAATAATAGTAAACAATGATAAATATTAGACAACTAAGTAAATACTATACTATTACATATCAATACTTAATAATCTCAAAATTAAATATAACAATATCTGCAGTTCAGGACTTAGTATGTTGGCTAGATGATGTTAATTGTTCAAAGAAACATAGAGAATGAAATGTATTCATTTAGTCCTTTCGGAGTGACTGTGTCCAGGCGATGTATCCAATATGTTTCGCGTTGCAATAACAATTTGGATCTGTCCCCTCCTCTGTGACTGGGTGGAACATGGTCGATGGCCATAAATCTGAGTGTAGGAAGTCTGTGGTTTAGTTGGAGAAAATGTTTAGCGACAGGCTTGTCGGATTTTTGGTCTCTAAATGCGGTAGTGATGGTTGATCTATGGCCACGAATCCGTTCACGGAGAGTTAGGTCTGTTTTCCCCACATATGAGAGACCGCAAGGACAAGTGATTAAGTATATCACATGGTCGGTCATACATGTAATGTACTGGGTGATTGGAATCCGGATGCCACTGTGTGGATGGGCAAATGAACTGCCAATGTTCATATGGCTGCAAGTAACGCATCCACTGCATCGATAGCAGCCTTTCTTGCTGGGTCCTGTGGTTTTTTGATAGCATAAAGTGGGGTCGCTTCTAACTAGTAGGTCTTTAAGATTCTTGTTCCGTTTTAAGCTGATATTGGGTTTTTGACAGAAAATTGATGGTAAATTCTTATCTGAACCTAGAATGCCCCAATACTTGTTCATAACTCGTTGGATTTGTGAGGTGCCAGTATGGAGGGTTAGAGGTAAGTACATTTTAGTCGCTGATGGAGTTTTCCGTGTGGTCTCTAGGGGTTCCTCTGTCATATGTCTTATAGCTTTGTCCTTTGCTCTTTCTAGGACTTCAGGACTGTAACCTCTGGCAAGGAATCTCTCAGTCATTTCTTGTAATTGATTTGCTTGATTTATAGGATCGCTATTATATCTCAACACACGCATGTATTGGGATACTGGAAGCGATTCTTTAAGCTTTTGTGGATGGTAGCTGTTAAATTGAAGTAGAGTATTTCTTGCTGTGTCTTTACGATACAGAGTGTATCCCAACTTGCCTTCCTCTGTGTCTTTGTAGATGGAAACATCCAAGAATTGGATTATGTGAGTGTCAAATGTAAGTGTAAGTTTAACCGGAAGCTCTGAGGAGTTTATCTCAATAATTATTCGTTCCAAACTGCATAAGGTTCCTGTCCATATCAAGAAAATGTCATCTACAAAACGATGTATGACATTGTATGACGTTGTATGACGTTGTATGACGATGTATGTATGTATCATCGTTTTGTAGATGACATATATTTGGACGTTGGAAGCACCAAAGGCAAGAATAACATGAACTATTTTTAAGGGTGAGTGCCTAAACCATATCTTTTTGTATATATATATATATATATATAAAATACAAATGGGGGCGGGGCCTGACAGCCGAGCTAGCAAGACGTGTATACAGTGAGCTCTGACACAAACAAGCTCAATATTGGCTTTTACTGGCCCAAATCTTGAATTTAGTAGTCCTGCTCACAGATAACTCACTGCTGGATCGCGTGGGGGCTTGTGGAAACCTGTTTTGTGAACCTCAGCCGAGAAGCACTACGCTCCATAAATGCGGCCTAGCAAGGAACGCGGCCTAATGGTTGGGAGAGGCGGTCGATCTCCCGCCCTAGGGACCGCTACAAGCAGCAGCTCTTCTGGCATCCCGCGCCCCCCCCCCTCTGGACCGGTGGGGGTCATCCCGGTCCCCACTGGGGAATTCCATAAACTCACCACAAAATGGCCGCCGAGCAACAACTACTGCAGCCTCATGCATGCCCCACGGCCCAGATCTGGAGAGAGCACTTCGAGGCTCGATTTGATCAAATATGCCAGGAATTCTGGCAGCGTATGGAGCACAAAGCCACCCACCCTGATCTACCTCCTATGAAGGGGAAGGAGGCCAAAACGGCAACTTACCGACCCAGCACCCACAAGGAGTCGCGCCCATCTTGCCGACGAGCACGCCGGCGGACTCTCCCGACGCCAAGCCACACAGCTGCATGCCAACACCGACCACCCACATCACAACCTCGCCGCAGCCTTTCTGCACATCGCTCAGGTGGGAGCAAATCACCAACCCGCAAACCACTCAGTTGGAGAAAGCACGCATGGCAACGCAAGGGTAACAATCTGCCATCAGCAGGCATCGGTTAAGCAGTCCCAGGCAGAGTCATCTATGTTAAGCTTACCCCCACTTGCTGCATGGGGACAGGCAATAATCCTCAATGGATCATCCTTTCTCTATATGCTCCCTGATGGAGATGCTGCCCCAGGGTTATGTTGCTGGTAGTAATTTTATTCTTGATTAACTTTCAGCTTGTAGCAGCCACACCGTTAATGCAACCAGCTCAGGACTGCATCTAGTGGCAGTGGACACTGTGCTTTAATTATTATTTCATTTTCATTTTAACTACAATATGCGTACACGCCAGTCAACTAAATTGTCACCTACTGCTCATAACCAGCCAACACCATACTTAGCAATTACTCCTGTATGAAAATATGTTACCTCCACATAGTATGAAAATAAGTACCCAGTGGCTCCCACACGCAAACGTTAATCAGAGTTTAGCATGTTATACCATTTGTTTTCATATGACAAAGTTAATGTCAGCCTACACTACTGTTCATCAAGCTTAAAGCCATACCATTCTCTGACACAACCTGTATTAATCTGTTAGTTACATAAAAATGTGCAGTTCCTTTGTATGCCACAGTATAATGCCATGTGAAAAGCCTGTACTTGTTGCCGTGGCAAAATATGCATGTCTGTCAAGCTTTTGCACAATAAAAATAAAGAATTAAAAAAAAAAAATACAAATAGCTTGGCACAAACCACGATGCGTTCCAAATATAGACAAAAATAGAGAATGTAGGATGCACACTAAGGTCTTTGTGAAAAAATGTGTAGTTTTATTCAATCCAGGTACAAACCAAACCAACGTTTCGACCTCTGCAGGTCTTTTTCAACCTTGAAAAAGACCTGCAGAGGTCGAAACGTTGGTTTGGTTTGTACCTGGATTGAATAAAACTACACATTTTTTCACAACGACCTGAGTGTGCATCCTACATTCTCTATTTTTGTCTATATATATATATATATATATATACATACAAAATACACAATCTAGCGCACTCGCTTATTTGCTAAACATTGGTTTTGAATCTTACAGATTGCAATAGTTTTATTTAAAACATCTCACCTAGGTAAAAAATAGGGGTTTAGTTACATTTCATGATCATATATTGCATAAGCCTGCCACAACGTCAATGTACCCAATTCTTGTGCTGTGTACTAAGAAAAGTTATATATTATATAAAAGCTGTCACTTTTTAATGCCGCTTTTCTTAGAGAGAGAGGGAGCAAGTAAAGAAAAGAAATCAATGCGGGCACAAAGAGCATAATAATTGTAGTGAGAATGTACTGAATTACAATAAACCAACCTAGATTCAACTTAAAGTCTCTTGGGATTTTTCTTTTGTTTATTCTGTATGTCCATGGCTGTGTAGCTCTGGTATAGCCAAATACATTTATTAACCCTTTAAATGGCAGATAGATAATAATACATTGTAGAGCATTGCACCTCTCCCCTGTTCCCTAGTGGTTCTAGTGGTAATAGTGTTATAGGTAAAAAAAAAAAAAATAACACACATTTTAAAACTGATTAAAGCTTACAATTTAAAACAAATATTTAAACATCAGACATTTTGAGATGATACTGTACACAGAGAAGTCAAAGCAATGGGATGCTGTTGTTGTTGTTGAATGCTGAAGAGAGGCAGAATGGAAAAGTATGTTAGAGTTTGTGAGGACAAACTCAACTCCCATTTAATAGATAATTGCACAATGACGTATCTGTGTTTGGCGTTTTTTATCATGTAATATAAGACAGCTTGATATCCTTTCGGAAGGAGTGAATGCCTCTAGTTGTGTCAATTTTCCTCTTTGTTGGACAATTGGATTATAAAATAGATATGTTGTAGTTCTTTTGTAGAGTAGTTGGCCATTCACAGGTCCCTGTCCATGGAGTTTTGAGATACCAGAGAAGGTAACAAATATAAGAAATTAGGTTTAATATGTTGCCACTTCATTCATCTTAAACAAGGAGTATTTTTGGAACACTAAACAGTAGCAAAATCTTATAAAAGTTATAGAAAAAGCGCATTTTCAATAATAATATCCAATGGAAATCCGGAATAATACAATTGACGAGAACGCATAAACAAAAATCCACAACGATACCTGAAAGAAAAAGGAATCAAACATCTCCACCATGTGCTTCTGCACAAAATTAGAAAGTCAGAAAGGAAAAACTATTGCTTAGCATAGACTGGGCATGGATTCAAAAGGTTTGAAAGTTTTAGAATGTATGTCTGGGATGAAGGAAGAGCACTGTCGGTTTGGGAGATAGGTAATGGGCTGGGTCACCTCTGATAAGAATATAGCACCTATCAGCAATTATGACGATTAAGGTGCTTTCAATAAACTCCCAGGGATTAAATTCACCTCAGAAAAGGGTCTGCCTGTATAATTAATTAATAAATGGAAATATAGATATCTGTTTTACACAAGAGACACATTGGAAGGAGGGAGATAAACAAAGATGGACATATGCAAAATTTCCATTGATTTTTGAATCCAGACAAGATAAAAAAAAGAAGAGAGGGGTTGCCATATTGATAGCCGCACGATTAAAATTGGATCTGATACTAGAACAAAAGGATACCAAAGGCAGATATATCATAATTATTTGTAAGATTAATGACATATTGTATACACTAGTAAACATCTATGCCCCAAATGTATATTCCCAAAAAGTTTTAGGAAGGTTTTCTCAAATACTCTCAAAATACAAAAAGGGAGATTATTAATAGCGGGAGACATGAACGTGGCCCCAGATGATAAAATCGATAGAACCAAAAAACAGATAATAAACAATAATAACCAAGGGGAAAGGAAGAAAATTAAAAATTTTCAAGCTCTTCTGTCTGAATTTAATTATTATGACATATGGAGGGTTCAACATCCTAGAGAAAGAGATTATTCATTTTTTTCTAAGGTTCATAAGGTTTATTCAAGAATTGATTTATTTATTACAGATGCCTATAATTTAGAAATGTTCGTAAATTCTAAGATAGAAGTTATCACCTGGTCAGATCATGCCCCAATAACCCTGGAGATAAATGAGGAAAATAAAGGAGCAAATATACCTCAATGGAGATTAGACAAAGCCATATTGAAATCAGAAGAGAATCTTAAATTCTTGCAACTCAAAATAGACGAATTTATTAAAAATAATGATAATGGGGAAGTAAATATAGGTACTTTATGGTGTACATTTAAATGTTATATAAGAGGAGTTCTAATCAAAATGGGGATACGACAAAAGAGAAAGCTGGGTAAACCATTACAGGATTTATATATTTCCTTAGCACTGTTAGAAAAAGAGAACAAACAGAAGGTAACAGTATATAACACACAAAAAATAAATGATCTCCAAAAGGAAATAAAAAAGAGATTAGAACTTAAAACATCAAATGCTATTTCGAAATTAAATCAATTATGGTATTACGCAGGGCCGGACTGGACCACCGGGATACCGGGAAATTTCCAGGTGGAACGTGGCGCTTGGGGCCGCACAGTGCAGCAACCCTTCCTCTCCCCACCCAGTACACACACTCACATTGGGGGTACTGGGGAGCACAGGTCAACTCTTACCTCTTGAAGACACTTTCCTAATTCACTCGCGAGCAGCAGGTGCAGTAAATAGAACTTTCATTGCTGCTCGCGAGTGAGACAATGAGCAGACAGCCGGCAGGAGCCTGGAGTGAGTGCAGGGAGGGTGGCAGTCTCTGTCCCTGCCTGACAGCCTTCACACACAGGAAGCATGTGACCCGCCAATCAGGCAGAGCATGGCAGCCCACGCGGGTCCTCTGAAGTCTTGCTTCCTGTGTGTAAAGTGCTGTCAGGCAGGGAGCCCTGTGAGAGAGCTGGAGGGAAGCTGCTGGGAAAGAGCAAGGTAGGCTCAGTGAGCAGAGGCACCCAGGCATTTCATTTTAATTGTACTGATTCTTAGAGTGTTTATATTTGAGGGTGTAGTTGTGAGTGTGTTTGGTGTGTATTTTTGTAGTGTGTGTGTCAGTATGGATCAATGTGTGTGTGTGTGTGTGTGTGTGTCAGTATGGATCAATGTGTCAGTATGGATCAATGTGTGTGTGTGTGTCAGTATGGATCAATGTGTCAGTGTGGATCAATGTGTGTGTGTGTCAGTATGGATCAATGTGTCACTGTGGATCAATGTGTGTGTATGTCAGGGAGTGTGTATGCATTAGTGATTGTGTGCCAGTGTTTGTATGGGATGCAGCATTAGTTTGTGTGCCAGTGCCTGTTGAGTATATGTCAGTATATATGGGCATCAGTGACTACACGCCAGTGTGTGTGCCAGTGAGTATTTAGTAATTAAAAATCCATGTGTCTGTCTATGTTTTTTTTTTTATTTAAAATAAATTGAATTTTAAAAAAATTATATATATATATATATATATATATATATATATATATATAGTTTTATATAGTTTTGCTTTATCTATGTGATTTGGTGATTTGTGGGAGTATTATGCATCTATCTGTGGCTGGCCCCACCTCCATGGCTGAAATCCTTAATCTTGACAATCTCAGCCAATCCAATGCTTCCTCATAGCAAAGCTTTGGGAGACTATTGCGCATGCACGGCAAAATGCATCCGTATAGGGATGCATCCGTATAGGGAACATTAACGTAGGTGCTGCACAGTGTGAAGCACTGACCCAGGAAGCACCTCTAGAGGCCTTCTGAGTGACTGTTGCTAGAGGTGTCACCAGGCAGCAATTCAAACACTGCCTTTTGTCTGAAAAGTCAGTGTTTACATTTAAAAGCGTTCACGGTCAGGATATAGACTTCAGAGCAACTACATTAAGCTGTAGTAGTTCTGGTGATTATAGTGTCCCTTTAAGAATCGTAATTTTGACGTCGATTTCTCTGGCTCCTAACTTTTCTAGCTGGCTGCTAGATTCCAAACTAATTTGTAAAACTGTGTGTGTGTGTGTGTGTGTGTGTGTATATATATATATATATATATATACACACACACACACGTAATCTTATAAATTATTATGGTTATAATATATATATATATATATATATACTCAGTGTGCACACTTCCTTTCAGTCCCGCCGGAAACCGGAACCTGAAATTGAAGTTCCAGTACCGCGGTGCGCGCTGTGAAGCCGGCCCACGCTTCAAGACAAGTAAGTAATTGGGGGACACTATGAGATGAGGGGAGGGGGGCACTATGAGGGGAGGGGGTACTATGGGACGAGGGGAGGGGGACACTATGGGACAAGGGGAGGGGGACACTACGGGACGAGGGGAGGGGACACTATGGGACAAGGGGAGGGGGGACACTATGGGAGGGAAAGTGCACTATGGGACAAGGGGAGGGGGGGAGAACACTATGGGAAAGGGGGGATAACACTATGGGAAAGGGGGAAGAACACTATGAGATGAGGGGAGGGGGGAACACTATGGGGTGAGAACACTATTGGACAAGGGGAGGAGGGGGTTAAAGAACACTATGGGACAGGGGAGGAGGGGTTGAAATCACTATGGGACAGAGGAAGGGGGGGTTAAAATCACTATGGGACAGGGGAGGGGGGTTTAAAGATCACTATGGGACAGGGGAGGGGGGTTAAAGATCATTATGGAACAGAAGAGGGGAGTGGGTGGTGTAACGGATCGCCTGGCACCCCGACCTGGTACCTCCGTTAATGGATGCTCCTAGCGCTTCCTGAGGACTCCAAGCACTCTGGCAGACACCATAATCACCGAATCCGAGAAACCTTTAAATTTCTCCCAAGCATATGAATGCTGTAGACCATTGAATAGGAACCATACGAATAGGCTTGTACTCCTAGCAGTCAACTGGAATAGCATACAATAAATCCTTCCCCCAATAATGAGACGACACATCACTTTGAGGGTAAAACAGGAACTCTGGACTGGCTCATCCAGCCTGGCTTTTATTACACTTGTACACTTACAGGCCACACCCAGGGGGAGGCATAAAATAACCAATCACATACATGGTACAACCCACACATCCCCTCCCCTCAGATAACCAGTTAACATAATTATTACAGCCAGGAAAACTACAGTTTTTATACATGTGCTATAACTTTAAATCCATACTTCCCAAAAACCACATATTTAGAATCAGCACACTTTAAACACACACCCTTCCAAAAATCAGCCAAATCCCCCCAGTGGATCAAAAGTTAGCTGGAGGTCCCTTTATGACCGACCGCAAGCACATTTTCCTGCCCAAAACAGTTCCATAGATTTGGGCTGTGCGGCCGGTCAATTTCATGCGAAAAAACGACTAAGTCCCATTTCGAACGGGACTTAGTCTCTGGAGCTGCAAGTTCAGTATGGAAGAAGGTAAGGGTCAGCGGTGTTCGGTAAAATGTGTAGCCGATTTCAGTTCCACAGAATCTTTAGCATACACCGCTGACCGCATTCGACTGAACAAAGATGGCCGCCGCCACGTGCAATTAACCTGCAGTAACCTCACAGCCTGGGAGGTAAATTGCCTGCACTCTTTAACTTCTGGGTGGTCCGCCTGTGTGGTACTTGGTTCAGTAAGCCCTATTTACTGAACCAAGTGGGAGAAAGCCAGGGGCAAGTTATTTTACAGGTCTGGGGACATAGTCTTAAAGGGGCATTGTTCACCAAAGTTACAAGATGTTCCCAGATGGTTCTTAAAGGGCCATACACACCCAATAAAAGTCCATTCCTTTTCAGGGGCCATAGTCTTAAAGGGCCATACACACCCAATAAAAGTCCATACGTTTTCAGGGGCCGGCCATAGTCTTAAAGGGTATTGTTACCCGAAGTCTCAATATGTCCCCAGACAGTTCTTAAAGGGCCAGCAGCAGTACAATAAAATACAATATGCCCCAAATAATCCAGGGGCCATAGTCCGCAGGTAGGAGGCGGCAAACAGGCTTCTCCAGGGCCCAGTGGCGAGGTTGGTTTCGCCACAGGTGGTAAGGAACACTATGGGACAGGGGAGAAAAAAAAGTATTCTGAACAAACTTTCCCATAGTAAGAAACACTATGGGACCGTTTGTTAAGAATATTTTTTTTTCTGAGTTTCCTCCTCTAAAAACTAGGTGTGTCTTATGGTGTGGTGCGTCTTATGGAGCGAAAAATACGGTAAATGTAACAAGGGTTTTACATTTTTCAAAGGGTTATTCACTAAATTTCTCATTTTAGAAAATTAAAATCTAAATTGCGTAATTTATACCAAAATAGCGTATTTGAAAAATCCAAACTTCGCCATAGTGACAGCTTGACTATTGTAGCCTAATTTTTGGAATTTATTCACAAAAATTATTAGTTTAACCCTGCCCTTCTCTCAGTCTTTCATTCCCTGGTATCAAACTATATCCAACGCAGAGTGCACTCATAGAATTGAGGACTAAACAAAATAAGATTCATTTAAATTAGACATACAGCAGCTATCAGTCAATGACTATTCAAGTTTTGGGGATGAAACGTTGGGTAAATAATTTTCAATCTTTTGTGTTTTTCCACCTGTATATCTGTCACAGTTGGCACAATTAACGTAAGGGCTGGTGTAAAAAAATTCCAGGGCTGCTTTTTATTCCCAGTCCGGCCCTGGTATTACGCAGATAATAGAGTGCGGAAATCATTCTCAAATAAATTAAAATCTAAGAAAAACCTTTCTCTAATTAAGAAAATAGTTTTTGGAAATAAGATATGTTTATCCCCTGAATCAATTAGTAACGCTTTTGAAGAATACTATAAATCTTTATATAATTTGATTACTCCTAAGGTATCAATATCAGATATCAGAGATTTTTTAAAGAAAATTAAACTCCCAAAGGTGGATAGTATAATATTATCAGAATTAAATGCTCCCATAACCAATTAAGAGATAGAGAGGAATATTAAAGAACTAAAAACAGGAAAAGCTCCAGGCCCAGATGGGTACACATCACTGTTTTTGAAGAGATTTGGGGACTCGGTTATTCCAATGCTAAATAAACTATTTAATGGAATTGGCAATCAGAAGGAATTTCCTAAAGAAATGTTGCAAACAAATATAATTCCAATTCTTAAGCCAGGTAAAGACCCGAACTATGTTAGCAATTATCGTCCAATTTCTCTTATAAATATTGACATTAAGCTATATTCTAAGATTCTAGCGGAAAGAATGAAAAACATAATACCCAGCCTAATTCATCAAGATCAAACAGGTTTTGTGGTTAATAGGAGTGGAAGTGACAATATACGAAAAATATTGAATTTGATACAAAAAATAAATAGAGATAAAGACCCTGTAGTTTTTGCTGCTTTAGATGCCGAAAAGGCCTTCGATAGGATTAGTTGGGTATTCATGTCGGAGTTCTTAACAACTTTTGGGATACAAAATATTTTTTATGATCGAATAATGAGTTTATATAAATTACCATCGGCAAAAGTATGTGGTGGGGGATTGAATTCTAAAGGATTTATGATAAACAATGGGACGAGACAAGGATGTCCATTGGCTCCAATGCTTTATATTCTTACCATAGAACCATTGGCCACATTGATCAGACAAACAAAAGAGATACAGGGAATTAATATAGCAGCCCTACAATATAAGATTTCACTATATGCCGATGATGTAATCCTTACACTATCTTCACCTAATACATCTATCCCAGCAGTAATATCGAGTATTGAACAATTTAGCTTATTCTCAAACTATAAAATTAATATGTCAAAATCTCTTGTTCTGTATTATAACATCTTAGAATCGGATCTCAATATTTTAAAAGAGAAGTATAAATTTAAATGGACATCTGACTTTATTGAATATTTGGGAGTTAGACTGGGATTTAATTGGAACAAAATTATTGAGATAAATTATCTACCTCTTCTTCAGGACATAAAAAATACATTATCTATATGGAAACCTTTATATATTTCATGGATGGGAAGAATAAGCGTTATTAAAGATTACGTATTACCCAAACTTGAATATCTAATGAGATCAATCCCAATGAGGATACCAAAAAAAACATTGCTCGAGTTTCATGAAACCTTCCTGAAATTTGTCTGGGGACATAAAAAGCCAAGAACATCATACCAGATATTAAGCCGCAGACAAAATTAAGGAGGAGTATCTTTTCCTGATTTGATCATGAAACACGATGCAATTATGATTATGCACTTAATTAATTCAAAGTTTAAAGATTCAGAACAAACTTCTTGGGTAAATATAGAACGACTATCGAAGAATCTAGACTCAATTGCTTTAATTTGGCTGGATAAAATAGCTTTTAAGAAATTAAAAGTACAAAATAATATCTTGATAGAACTATATAATTATATGAATTACCTAAAAAAAAAGATATAAAATTGAAAATAATATTTCAGTATCCGCTCCAATAGAGGTACTGAAGGGATATTTAATCGATATAAATTTGAGTAAATGGAAACAGGAAGGATATAAAGTCATGGGAGATTTTTATATAGATAAAAATATAAAACCTTTTCAAGAAATATATGAATTAAATACCCCTTTAAAATCTGAGTTCTTAGTTTACCAAAAAATAAGAAACATTCTGAAAATTAGGTGTATTGAAGAAGATCTCTTTGATAAAATTGTATCGATTAAGGGGAAAGATACGTTAATTTAAAAAATAAATAGAATATTATATGATTATACTACTAGGAATGAATTAAATAAAATCAGTAGTTGGGAACAAGAAATAAAAATAGTTTTTACTGAAGAAGATTGGGCAAAGGCATTTAAATTAACAAAAAAAAAACCAATACATAATATTATTACTTATGAAAATTACATCAAGATTCTACATCGGTGGTACATGGTACCAGTAAAACTTTTTAAATTTCAAACAGGTTCTAGTGATATTTGCTGGCGATGTAATCTGTTTACGGGCACACATTTACATATATGGTGGGACTGCCCAAGGCTTCAATTAGTGAAAAATAAATGGGAATTGGTTATAGGTGAAATTTATGGAATGAACATCCGATTAACCTCTTACACATTCCTATTTCATTTAGAACTACCAGACAGCAATATCTATTCACATAGATTGACGATACAGATTATAATGGCATCAAAAATCTGCTTGGCTAGGCGATGGAAAACTAGTATAATCTCGACGTGGTCGGAGATACAAGCACAGATAAATTTTCAAAAAACTATGGAAAAAGCAGTGTATGTCAATATGGGAAAAAAGAGGAATACTATAGAATATGGAATCCCTGGGAGATTGCGGACGTTTCAGGCGTGGCCTAGAAGGCTGATCCCTTCTCCTCCCGACAGTGCTCAAGAATATATGAGATTAGTGTGAATGGATGGGTAATTGAGGTAGACTGTAGCTACGTCATCATGTTTAAATATAAATATTTAAAGTACGAAAATTATAAAATACTTTTAACAAATGATGATAAGGTGTTTGATATTAAAACATATTATTATAAAGACGTTATGAATCAAATACCATTATCTAATGTTAGAAAAAAAAAAAGAAAGTCAGAAAGGAAAAACTGATCACCAGCTCTATGCTGAATTACTGCTATACCGAACAAATACACCTACAAAATGGGCCTTTATGATTTATGGAATTGCTTACAGCTCAGCAAAAGATGCAAAATGTTTGTCTACACCCCAAGTGACAGAGCTTCAGAAGGAACGTTTGTTGGATATAAAGAACACGGTAACTCATGTAGAATCCGCTCTGAAAAACGAATAAAGTTATAGTGTATACATAAATGAAATCAAGGAACCAAACTGAAAATGTATGTACTCCTTCTTTCTCCAGATTCAGACTTGCACCCTGACCCCCCTCAGCAAAATCAAACGTTTAAAAAATGTTGCAATATCAACTGCAAGTAATTTTATCCAGACCAGTGGCAGATCCAGGGGGATGGGGGGGAGAGGCAACAGGGCAATTGCCCTCCCTCCCCAAGAAAATAGGAAAAAGCAGAGGCTCTCCTACTCCCTTGCTGCCCCCCTGCACCTTCATGGACCAGAGGGGAGATCAGAGATCTCCCTCGCTGGCCCGCTGGCACTGAAGTAGGATAGGGGAGGGAGAGAGGACCCAGGGAACTCTAACCTGCAGATTCACCAGGTCCTCTCCTCGCAAGCTCGGAGCGTTGCCGCGGTTAACATGGCAATGCTCCGATCTCGCGAGAGTGAACTCTAGCCCTTAGTGCTGCCGCTACACTGCCGGCAAGAGTTCACTTCCTACCAGACCACCAGGGATACTCCACCTGACCACCGGGGATGACAGGAAATGTCCCCCTCCTTGAGCAAAGGTAAGAAGGGAGGGGGGGGGATTAAAAATATATTTATTTTTAATTGGAAAAAAAAAATAATATATAATAGATATATTTGCTTTGATCTGTCCAACACATTGAAATAATGCCCCCATACTCACACACACTCACTGGGCCCATACTCACACACACACTGCCCGCACACTCACAATGCCCCCCTCACACACACACTGCACCCATACTGAAACACTGCCCCTCTCACACACACTGCACCCATACTGAAACACTGCCCCTCTCACACACACACTGCCCTCTCACACACACAATGCCTCCATACTGACACACTGCACCCATACACACACACTGGCCCCTCACACACACTGCACTCCTCACACACACACACACTGCCCATACATGAACACACTGCACACCTCACACAGACACTGCACCCACACACTGCACCCCTCACACAAACACACGCATACTATACCCCTTACACAGACACTGCATCCCTCACACACACACCTACTCCTATTCCTTACTACAGACACCATCCCGGGAGACCCCAGGTAAGTTGTCAAACTGTTCTTAAACAGTTTGACTACTTACTCTGGGAGGGCGCCAAGGCACTCATGGCACCATAACCACTAAAGAGAGCTGTAGTGATTATTGTCCCTGCATTGTTCCTACCAGTGCCCCTCCCGAGATTTGGTTCTGCATCCGCCCCTGATCCAGACGCGCACCCTGATTCCCCATAGCAAAATCAATAAGCAAGCAATTATCTTGTTCAATATTCTCCTACATTTTTGTAACTATTAGTATCCTATGCCTCGTGACGGTTAATATCTGTAATGTTTTTATATTATGTATGCATATATATCATAGACATTATTATAGAATATTTTTGCCAAAATGTTTCATTAACACACTAAAAGCTATACACCCCCCAGACATCTCCCCCAATCTCCCCATGCATTACGCTGCATTAGTATAATGTATATTGTGTATACTGTTATATATAGCATCAAACAGCAATGCGAATCACAACACAAAGCATGTATTTGCCCTAAGCGATACTCAACACCATTTTGAAAGCTTTATGTAGATTAAAAAAACGGATCGTTTTTCTGGCACTGGAGTTTCCCTTTAAGCAGCAATGTAAATATTCCATCTGACCTATTTTATTTCCATGTTAAAATTAGACTAGCCCACTGGTAATGGACTATTACATTGAAGTGTGTATATACCAAATTCTCTTAGTTTTCAGTAGACTGTATTTGAGAATTTTTTTTTTTTTATTATTATTATTATTATTCTTTATTTTTGTTTTGCTTGAGAATACAGAGGCAACCTGTAAAGCCACAACTGCAATACAGGAATAGAGATTGACAAATAAATACACATAGATTGAGGTCATACACATACACGTTATGTGGCAATCGCTATCATCGCACATTTTGATTGTTAATCAAGAGTGGATACTGAATAACTAGAGTGACTCACAGACACTTAATGTGCATATACAATATAGATAGGAAAACATAAGGATACTAAAACAGGCTAGATTATCATATGCAAAGAAAAAACAGTTAAACCACTGGGTACTTGTCAGATCAGAAGAACCTATTGAACAAAAGGTCCTCTATCATATATCAGGGTGGTAGTTGTAATTGGCCTCACCCAATACCACAAATAGGCCTCAGTAGGCAGTCGGGCTGCGGACCAGCCATGAGGTCGCCTCTCGCTTCCACACAGTCCCACAAGAATAGCCAAGATACATGCAGAGTGCTGTTAAATACAGAGTTTTCCTCTCCCTGAGCCAGAGTCTTAAGGGGAGACGGTGGTGCATATCAGGGGGTCCTCCTTCTCTGCTTGGTGTGAGGCCGGGCCCTAAGGCACTCTGACTTTCGAGGAGCCTTCCGATTACTAGTGCAGCAAGGGGTATGTTCCTCTGAATGGGCTTCCACCCTATTCTCCAGTGTAACAGGCAAAGCATGGGAGGGAGATCCATGCTGTATGTGATTCCAGAACGCTTGGCAGATTTGGTCAAAGTGAGCCTCAAAGCACTCCCTCCAATGCTGCATCTCGGAATCTTCCTGTGGCTGTGAAATAGGGCCGTGATGGCCATCTTGCGGTCTATGGCACAGCAGGAGCAGGTAAGTTGATTTCCAAGGGGGTACTAGTTTATCCCCCACCGGTCCAAAGGGCATCAGGACAGCTGCTGATCAGAGTGGACTCTGTGTCAGGAGAGTGTCTGCCTCCCTCGATCACCAGGTCACCTTCCACGTTAGGCCACATATTCACGTTGTGGTATATTTCAAGAGATTTAAGCGGACCACGTATCAGCAAGCGCCCCTTCAATTCAGCAGCAGACCACTGTCGAACAAGACAGTAAGCAACACGATTTTGGGCTGTAAATGTCAAGATTAAGCTCAGCAATGTTGGAGCTCCCAAAAAAAACATCCGGACATGTTGGCTGCCAGGTCCTGACCCTCCTCCCCCTTTTAATTGTATTTTGTATGTGTGTTGGTTTATTTAATTTAATATTTTGAAAAAAATTACGACCTTTTCAGCCACAACACTAATGAGCAATACATATTTAAAAAGTCAATTATATAATGGGTTTCTGAGTTTAACAAAATTCTTAGTGTTTTATTTTTATTTTTTTTAAATAAATCTGATTTTTTGTCCCTTGGACTCAGCCAAGTGCAATTCATGTTGGATTTTAACTTGCTTTGTAGTTTTAAGTCCATGACTGATTGCTTTCCAAGTTCATTCTATGTGGTCTGCTTCGGCATCTGTCCCTGGATCCTTAAAATGTAAACCATGATTAACATTTTATTAGTCCACACATTATCCAGTCTTTTAAAATCTGCCCAAAAGAAAATCAATCATTCAGTCAATTTACAAGAAACTTAAATTGTAGTTTAAACTGTTAACATTGGCAGAACTACAAGGGTCACTGAGGTCAAAAGTGTGACCAAGCCCTCCATGTTCCGCCTGTCAGGTGGGTCATAAGCTGGTCACCTTATGGCAGCTGATAATGCGCTAAGGCACATGTGTACAGAAGGATCAGCGCTTAAAAACTTAAATAAAGTCAGCACACCTAAAGGATAGGGCTCCCTCACAGGTCCTATGGGTATATAGGTATAAGGAAGGAGAAAAAGGTGGCGCCACAGAGATAATATATAAAATTAAACAAAGCAAGTAGTAATATAGAAATAAACAATGATATATAATACAGAGAGAGAACAATAAAAATAATAGGTATATATATCTATTATATAGAACACTATTTAAAAGGCAGGACGAGCATCATCCACACACTTTGACAAAGACCTGGAGGTCGAAACGCGTGGACATTCTATTACTTATGTTATTTTAGCTTATTTTACTTCTTGTACTTGATCCAGTAAAGTTTTCATTTATCTTTACCCAATTGGATATCCTGAATTATTGAGAGGCTGGAAAGAAGTTACCCTGGTGGGGAGTCTGAAAGCTTGAATAAGCTAATTATTCACCTGCAAATGAAGCCAGAGCCAGCTATATGTGGCTCTGCATACTGTGAGTGACCCATTACCCTTTACTGATTTATGTTCCTTTCAAAACAATATCACACTATGTATGTGTTTTTATTATAGGAAAATCAGGAGGTGTTCCACTAATTATAATAAGTATACAACATTTATGTATATTCTTTTTGCACCCCCCTTATAACCTTTCTCTTTCACTATAAACTTGAGTGCTCTTTAGTGATTTTGGGCACTGGGGGTAGTTGCTTATTCTTTGGGTTAAAGCGCCAATCCACCATTCTTTTGTTGTGCTTGCATTAAATTGTTTTTAGTGCTAAAAAGTACATTAGTGGGGTGCACTTCATATCTGAGAGTCAAATAGAAGCGTCAAATACTGCTGTCACATTGCAGTTTTAAAACTTTTAAATTTTTGGGTGCTAAAAAGTACATTAGTGGGGTGCACTTCATATCTGAGAGTCAAATCAAAGCGTCAAATAGTGCACTTACAGCGCAGTTGTAAACATACTAATTGTTTTGCTGCTAAACTGCTGAATAGTACATTTCGGGGCGTGCTCTTCATATCTGAGAGTCAAATAGAAGCGTCAAATAGTGCGCTTACAGCGCAGTTGTAAACATTCTAATCGTTTTACTGCTAATCTACTAAATAGTACATTTTGGGTGTGCACTTCAAATCTGAGGTCAAATAGAAGCGTTAAATACTGCTGTCACATTGCAGTTTTAAAACTTTAAATTTTTTGGGTGCTAAAAAGTACATTAGTGGGGTGCACTTCATATCTGAGAGTCAAATAGAAGTGTCAAATACTGCGCTTACAGCGCAGTTGTAAACATTCTAATTGTTTTGCTGCTAATCTGCTAAATTGAACATTTTGGGCCTGCTCTTCATATCTGATAGTCAAATAGAAGCGTCAAATACTGCGCTTACAGTGCAGTTGTAAACATTCTTATTTTCTGGGTGCTAATCTGCTAAATAGTAAATTTTGGGTGTGCTCTTCATATCTGAAAGTCAAATAGAAGCGTCAAATAGATAGAGTCAGATAGAGCGATAAAAGGAACCATAATAGATTTAACGAGCCATTCGCAGTTTCGCAGTCTGGTGACCAGGACCCAGACACTGTCTGGGTGGCGGTCGGATGACCGGGACCCAGTATGCCTGATGTTAAAGTTAGGAGTCACAGTGTGGAATGGATTAGCAGGGTCTGATGCAGGGTAACTGCACGCCCCCTGGTGTTGAGCACCAGCGTTTGTGCGGCCACATACCAGGACCCTGATGCAGCTTCAGTAAAAAGAGTACTGGATAACAGAAGCCATCACCAGACTGATCCGCAACTTGGAACAGGATGTGACATTCACTGTAGCGGCTGTGCGCGCTTTCGGCGTTCTCACCCTGCTGCTGTTCGCCTGTCTGCGCTGCAGCGTAACTTTGGCCTTCCCGCTCACCACCTCATATGCGACGTGCCCACAAGGTGGAACTCCACCATGCACATGCTGGAGAGACTGTGCGAGCAGCAGCAGGCGATAGTGGAGTTTCAGCTGCAGCACGCACGGGTCAGTCGCTCTGCACCAGACTTGCCCTCCAATTGATCAGAGTTAATGGATTTCAAGTGGACTCCTTACAATTACAGGGCCTCTAAAGAGTCCTGTACTGTTATTTGTCGTCACTACCTTCCCGCGTCGAGAGTGGGTCATTTGCGCGCCTGCTGCCTTCCTTGCATGTGGTAGCCGTTTCTCAGGCTCCCTCTCAGGAATCGAACCCTGATTCCCCGTTACCCGTGGTCACCATGGTAGGCGCAGTAAATGGCATCGAAAGTTGATATGGATTGACATACGAATGCGTAGTCACCTTATCGTTGGGGAGCACATTGAAAAAGTTCTCTAGCATGACGAGCTGGGTGTTGGACAGTGTTGGCTACCTCCTCCTCCACCGCTGCTTCCACCTACACCGCCACGATCACCGCCTCCTCAACCTATGGGTCACTTAGTATAAACTATGTACACAATAGCAGAGGCTTGTGAAGGCCTTTTCTCCATTCATCAGGAGTTGAGCATTTCTCCATGCATCAGGACTGCAAGAAATGCACCGCAGGCCGCAAATGTATCTTTTCTTATATGTCCCAATATTTTGGGGGCTACCCCAATTCAAAATATATATATATATAAAAAACAGTGTTGGCTACCTCCTCCTCCATCGCCGCTTCCACCTACACCGCCACGATCACCGCCTGCTCAACCTATGGGTCACTTAGTATAAACTATGTACACAATAGCAGAGGCTTGTGAAGGCCTTTTCTCCATTCATCAGGAGTTGAGCATTTCTCCATGCATCAGGACTGCAAGAAATGCACCGCAGGCCGCAAATGTATATTTTCTTATATGTCCCAATATTTTGGGGGCTACCCCAATTCAAAATATATATATATATAAAAAACAGTGTTGGCTACCTCCTCCTCCATCGCCACTTCCACGTACATCGCCACGGTCACTGCCTCCTCAACCTATGGGTCACTTAGTATAAACTATGTACACAATAGCAGAGGCTTGTGAATGCCTTTTCTCCATGCATCAGGAGTTGAGCATTTCTCCATGCAACAGGACTGCAAGAAATGCACCGCAGGTCGCAAATGTTTCTTTTTTTATGTGTCCCAATATTTTGGGGGCTACCCCAATTCAATATATATATATATATATATATATATATATATATATATATATATATATATATATAAAAACAGTGTTGGCTACCTCCTTCTCCACCGCCGCTTCCACCTACATCACCATGGTCACCACGGTCACCGCCTCCTCAACCTATGGGTCACTTAGTATAAAATGTACACAATAGCAGAGGCTTGTGAAGCCTTTTCTCCATGCATCAGGAGTTGAGCATTTCTCCATGCATCAGAACTGCAAGAAATGCACCGCAAGCCGCAAATGTATCATTTTTTTTATGTCCCAATATTTTGTGGGCTACCACAATTAAAAAAAACCCATAAAAAACAGTGTTGGTTACCTCATCCTCCTCCTCCACCGCTGCTTCCACCTACACCGCCACGGTCACCGCTTCCTCAACCTATGGGTCACTTAGTATAAACTATGTATACATTAGCAGAGGCTTGTGAAGGCCTTGTCTCCATAAATCAGGAGTTGAGCATTTCTCCATGCATCAGGACTGCAAGAAATGCACCGCAGGCTGTAAATGTATATTTTTTTATATGTCCCAATATTTTGGGGGCTACCCCAATTAAAAAAACAAAACAAAAAACAACAACAAAACAAACAAATAAAAAACAGTGTTGGCTACCTAATCCTCCCCCTCCACCGCCGCTTCCACCTACACCGCCACGGTCACCGCCTCCTCAACCTATGGGACACTTAGTATAAACTATGTACACAATAGCAGAGGCTTGTGAAGGCCTTTTCTCCATGCATCAGGAGCTCAGTTTGAACAATGCATTGAGCTCAGTTTGAACAATGAAAGAAAATACCCTGCACTCCAACCCTCTCTCAAATGGATAATTCTGGTGATCTTCCTGACAGCCATGCTTTAGATTTTGATTTATGTTCTTCCAAAGCTAAAATCAAAGATTCCATCTAGTGCTATTTTATGGCTCAGCTGTATTTTTAATTTGTATGTATTTTATGTTATTTTAAGTGATTTCCCTATCCACATTTGTTTGCAGGACACTTGTCCTACTCTTACCCCCATTTTACTTCCTTTTTGCAGCTCTCTAGCCCTTTCCAGGAGTTTTTTAGAGGAATTTTTTGTGGCCAAAAGTTCGGGTCCCCATTGACTTCAATGGGGTTCAGATTCGTGGTCAAGTTCGGGGTCAAGTTCGATCATGAACCCGGACTTTTTTTAAAGTTCGACCAAACCCGCCAGACCCAAACATCCAGGTGTCCGCTCAACTCTAGTTGTAACCAGACAAGTGTTAAAAAATGATAAGCTTAGAGTCATGTCTACGAATGCTAGCAGTTTAGGGAGTAAGATCTATGAACTTGTGGCAATGATGGCCACTAATAATGTAGATTTAGTTGCTGTTAGACATGTGCAATTCGTTTCGGTCCGAATAGGAATTCGGACGAATTTCGGACATTCGGGTACTTCCGAATGTCAGAAGTGCCGAAGTGCCGAATTGCCGAAGTTCCGAAGTTCTGAAATTACCGAAGTGCCGAAGTTCCGAAGTGCCGAAGTTCCGAAGCACAGTATTGCCTAAGTACTAATATACTTACCCAGTGAAAGAACAAGAATGTTACATTGTATACAATTTTAAATAAAAAGTATGCAAACATAGCCAGGATTCACCTGTAAGCATTTGCAACACTTACAACAATCAAGTAACATACATTCATATAAAATGTAAGTTACTTGGCCAGTCAGTTTAATGACAGGAATGAATAAGTAGATAACTCCCTAATTCCCACGGTATTAGGGAGCTATCTACTAAAAGGGTGAAAGACCTAAATTGGTATTTCAGCCACATTTACTAATACTAAGTAAAGATTACTTAGTATTAGTAAATTATGCCCCTACTCGCTATCGCGCAAGTAGGGGCATGTCTATTAAACAGTGTGCAGCCTGCTCACTGTAACCAAAAAAATAAAAATAAGCCCCCCCGGCCCCCACCCCTGAGTGGCGGGTGGGGGCCCTAATGTAAAATAATGAGGGGGACCTATTGTCCTCCCCCCGGGCCCCCACCCCTGAGCGATGGGTGGGGGCCCTTAATCAGAATAAGGGGGGGGACCTAATGTCCTCCCCCCTGGCCCCCACCCCTGAGCGGTGGGTGGGAGCCCTAAATACTAATAAGGAGGGGGACCTAAGGTCCTCCCCCCTGGCCCCCACCCTTGAGCGGTGGGTGGGGGCCCTAAAAAATGTCCCCTCTGCCCCCATGGAGGGCTCCGTGCAGACTGAGCTTGCAGGGCAGGGGAAGGCTTATAAAGCCTTGCCCTGCCCTGCAATTAGGCTCAGAGCACTCTGATTGGTGGGTTTAAGCCATCCAATCAGAGTGCTCTGACAGGTAAATGAAGAGACTGACAGGTAAGTCTCTACATTTACCTGTCACAGCACTCTGATTGGTTGGTTTGAAATCCACCAATCAGAGTGATCTGTGTCATTTTACACAGCGTGGGAAAGTTCTTTGGAATTTTCCCACGCTGTGTAATTTGACTCATAACTCTCTGATTGGTGGATTAAGTAACCCCTAGTCACCTGGGGGGGGATATTTTTTTAGGGCCCCCACCCGCCGCTCAGGGGTGGGAGCCGAGGGGGAGGACCTTAGGTCCCCCCCCCTTATTAGTATTTAGGGCCCCCACCCGCCGCTGAGGGATGAGGGCTAGGGGGGGAGGACACTAGGTCCCCCCCTTATTACAATTTAGGGCCCCCACCCACCGCTCAGGGGTGGGGGCCAGGGGGGAGGACATTAGTTCCCCCCTTATTAGTTTTTAAGGCCGCCACCCGCCGCTGAGGGGTGGGGGCCAGGGGGGAGGAAACTAGGTCCCCCCCTTATTCTAGTTTAGGGCCCCCACCCGCCACTCAGGGGTGGGGGCCAGGGGGGAGGACATTAGGTCCCCCCCTTATTAGTATTTAAGGCCCCCACCCGCCGCTGAGGGGTGAGGGCCAGGGGGGAGGACACTAGGTCCCCCCCTTATTACAATTTAGGGCCCCCACCCGCCGCTCAGGGGTGGGGGCCAGGGGGGAGGACATTTGGTCCCCCCCTTATTAGTATTTAAGGCCCCCACCCGCCGCTGAGGGGTGGGGGCCAGGGGGGAGGACACTAGGTCCCCCCCTTATTCTAGTTTAGGGCCCCCACCCGCCGCTCAGGGGTGGGGGCCAGGGGGGAGGACATTAGGTCCCCCCCTTATTAGTATTTAGGGCCCCCACCCGCCGCTCAGGGGTGGGAGCCGGGGGGGAGGACCTTAGGTCCCCCCCTTATTAGTATTTAGGGCCCCCACCCGCCGCTGAGGGATGAGGGCTAGGGGGGAGGACACTAGGTCCCCCCCTTATTACAATTTAGGGCCCCCACCCGCCGCTCAGGGGTGGGGGCGAGGGGGAGGACATTAGGTCCCCCCCTTATTAGTATTTAAGGCCCCCACCCGCCGCTGAGGGGTGGGGTCAGGGGGGAGGACACTAGGTCCCCCCCTTAATCTAGTTTAGGGCCCCCACCCGCCGCTCAGAGGTGGGGGCCAGGGGGAGGACATTAGGTCCCCCCCTTATTAGTATTTAGGGCCCCCACCCGCCGCTCAGGGGTGGGGGCCGGGGGGCACTATTTTTTTTTAAACAGTGAGCAGTCACAGGCTGCTCACTGTTTACAAGACATGCTCCTACTCGCGGTATAGCGAGTAGGGGCAACATTTACTAATACCAAGTAATTTTTACTTAGTATTAGTAAATTTGGCTGAAAGCCCAATTTAGGTATTTCAGCCTTTTGATAGATAACTCCCTGATACCGTGGGAATTAGGGAGTTATCTACCAAGCGGCTGCAAGAGAAGTCCCGAGGTGCCGAAGTCCCGAAATTCCGAAATGCCGAAGTTACGAAGTGTCGAAGTACCGAAGTGCCGAAGGGCTGAAGTGCCGAAGTTCCGAAGTTGCCGAATTTCCCAAGTGTCGAAGTGCCGAAGTGCCGAAGTTCCGAAGTGCCGAAGTGCCGAAGTTGCCGAAGTTTCGAAGTCTGGAAGTGCCGAATTGCTGAAGTCCCGAATTGTGAAAATCCTGAATTTCGTAATGCCGAACCAAATTTTTTTCAAATGCACATGCCTAGTTGCTGTTACTGAAACATGGTATAATGACAGGGACATAGCAATACCAGGGTACTCTTTATATAGAAAAGGGACAGGGAAGGCAAGAAAAGGGGAGAGGTGGACCTGTATGTGCAGGATAGCATAAAAAAGTTAATGAGGTGAACATAGAGTCCATTTGGGTTATGTCAGAATTTTGTAATCACACAGTAACTTGTGTAGGTGTGATTTGTAGGCCCCCGGGACAAATAGAAGAGTTAGATAATCTACTATTTGAGGAAATAGCTAAAATGACAATGAAGGGGGAAGTTATCATGATGGGTGACTTTAATGTGATCTGATGTGAACTGGAAAACCAAAATAGCTGCTTGTGCCAGTGTGGATACGAATATCCATTTTGCTATCTATCCTAACTGTTCATATAAGGGTTAATTTGAACCAAGAATACATTTGGAATTGTATTTCCGATTCTCAGAAAAATGTATCTAAAATCCTAGTTACGGGAAAAGTACTGATTTGTTAAATGTTAATGTTAATTGTCCAAAATTTTGGTATTTGTAAATATCAGTTTTTTATCAAATATACGTGCGTTATATAACGTAGGATATAACGAGAAACAGCTGCTTATAACTTGTGAAAAACAGTCTGTGTCATAGATAGTGATGTCGTGAACATAAAATTTTCGGTTCGCGAACGGCAAACGCGAACTTCCGCAAATGTTCGCGAACGGGCGAACCGGGCGAACCGCCATAGACTTCAATGGGCAGGTGAATTTTAAAACCCACAGGGACTCTTTCTGGCCACAATAGTGATGGAAAAGTTGTTTCAAGGGGACTAACACCTGGACGGTGGCATGCCGGAGGGGGATCCATGGCAAAACTCCCATGGAAAATTACATAGTTGATGCAGAGTCTGGTTTTAATCCATAAAGGGCATAAATCACCTAACATTCCTAAATTGTTTGGAAAAACGTGCTTTAAAACATCAGGTATGATGTTGTATTGATCAGGTAGTGTAAGGGTTACGCCCGCTTCACAGTGACAGATCAAACTTTAACGCACCGCAAACAACCGCAAACAGTCCATTTGCACAACCGCAAACTCCCCATTTGCACAAGGTTAGATACCAAGCTAGCCATGTCTCGTTCCTTGTCCTCACTGATGTAATTGAAGGTCTCTTCCTCCACCCAGCCACGTACAACACCAAGGTTCCCCGAAAGGTGACAAAAAGCCCCCTGGGACGCCTGCTGTGTTTGGTCTTCCACCTCCTCAAAGCCAACTTCCTCCTCTGACTCCTCTTCTTCAGACTCCTCTCTCTGCGTTGCCTCTCTCTGCGTTATTATAAGGTGTGTTAAGTAGTACTATTCCTATCAGTTTAATCCATGTTACGTCCCCTATCAGGGGACGTGTATATAAGGCATCGATTTTAGGAAGCGGGAGATTGAAAAACATGCTTGGTCGGTCCTCCTACTTCAAATTTGGGGCACTGCACGTGCAGTCTAATGTGCCACCAGATAGGAGTGGTGTGTTAAGTAGTACTATTCTTATCAGTTTAATCCCGGTTACGTCCCCTATCAGGGGACGTGTATATAAGGCATCGATTTTAGGAAGCGGGAAATGGAAAAACATGCTTGGTCGGTCCTCCTACTTCAAATTTGGGGCACTGCGCGTGCGATCTAATGTGGCGACTTCTCTTCTCAGTGACAATACCTCCTGTTGCACTGAAGGTCCTTTCTGACAGGACACTTGAAGCGGGGCAGGCCAGAAGTTCTATCGTAAATTGGGATAGCTCAGGCCACAGGTCAAGCCTGCACACCCAGTAGTCAAGGGGTTCATAGCTCCTCAGAGTGTCGATATCTGCAGTTAAGGCGAGGTAGTCTGCTACCTGTCGGTCGAGTCGTTCTCTGAGGGTGGACCCCGAAGGGCTGTGGCGATGCGTAGGACTTAAAAAGCTCCGCATGTCCTCCATCAACAACACGTCTGTAAAGTGTTCTGTCCTTGTCGGCGTGGTCGTGGGAGGAGGAGGATTACTTTCACCTCTTCCCCTGTTAGATTCCCGTTGTGCTGTGACATCAACCTTATACGCTGTGTAAAGCATACTTTTTAATTGATTTTGGAACTGCTGCATCCTTTCCGACTTGCCGTAATTCGGTAACATTTCAGGCACTTTCTGCTTATACCGGGGGTCTAGTAGCATGGACACCCAGTACAGGTCGTTCTCCTTCAGCCTTTTTATACGCGGGTCCCTCAACAGGCACGACAGCATGAAAGACCCCATTTGCATAAGGTTGGATGCCGAGCTACTTATGTCCTGTTCCTCGTCCTCAGTGATCTCTCTGAAGGTATGTTCTTCCCCCCCAGCCACGTACAACACCACGGGTACCAGATAGGTGACAACGAGCACCCTGGGATGCCTGTTGTGGTTGGTCTTCCTCCTCCTCCTCAAAGCCACATTCCTCCTCTGACTCCTCTTCCTCACAATCCTCTTCTAGCATTGCCGCAGGTCCAGCAAGCGATGCTGATAAGGCTGTTTCTGGTGGTGATGGTGACCACAACTCTTCCTCTTCACGCTCATCTACGGCCTGATCCAGCACTCTTCGCAGGGCACGCACCAGGAAGAAAACAAATGGTATGATGTCGCTGATGGTGCCTTCGGTGCGACTGACTAGGTTTGTGCACATGAGCGTCCAGTAACGTGGCAAAAAAAATCCCAGCTCCGCAGAGGCTGTGTAATAATATTGATGTTACAAAGTTTTGGAGTCCAGTAGCCAGATCAGCAATGTTTTCTGCCAGAGGTAGCCACTCGTTACCCAGGTGGTTGAGCCCCTGAGCCTTGAGTGGCCTTCTGGTCTTAAGCAGAGATGGGAGACTGAAACAGAGAGATGATAATCGTAGTGAGGCAAGCCGAGGTCAGTGGGAAGGAGAAGCAGCAAAGTCAAAGCGGTCCAAAATCAGCAACAGGTAGGAGAAACAGGAACAAGCTTGATTAGAGAGTACAGGAACCACAATAATCTGGCAAAGGTACAGAGACAGGAAGTGGCTTTTATAGGCCAAGAACCAGACACATGACCAGACACAGCTGAAGAGACTTGTCACTGATACCAATGCTTATAGAGTCAAGGTTACCAGATCTCAGGTACATTTGCAAAAGGCAGGGTGGTGTAGTGGTAAGGAAGAGGTTTAGCAGCATGTAAACCAGGGTTCGGAACCCAGCAGAGTCAGTTCCTCACATTACTCCCACCTCTACGGGCGCAGCCTCTGGATGCACTATTTCCTGGTTTAGCAGGGTACTGTGCATGGAAAGACTGAAGAAGATCAGGAGCATGAATATTGTCCACTGGTTCCCATGATCTATCCTCTTCACCATAGCCGTTCCAAAGAACCAAATATTGAAGCTTGTTGCGGAATATCCTGGAGTCAAGAATTTTTTCCACCTCGTATTCATCTTCACCATCCACGAGGACTGGTGGTGGGGCAGGCAGGGCTCGACCAGGGAAAGTATTTTCATGAAAAGGTTTAAGCAGTGCAACGTGAAACACTGGATGTATTTTCATGGAATCTGGAAGTTGCAGACGGAAGGTGACAGCATTGATCTGAGCAATGATCTCAAAAGGTCCCATGAACTTTTGACCCAATTTATGAGAAGGAATCCTAAGTTTAAGATTCTTTGTTGACAGCCAAACCTTGTCACCAACATGATAAACTGGGGCCTCCTTTCTGTGCCTATCAGCAGCTCTTTTGTAACATTCCTGAGCCTCCGAAAGAGTCTTCTTCAACAGTTCTTGGGAATCTCGTAAGGCGGTTAGGCGGTTAGCCGGTCAGTGACTGCAGGAATGGAAGTAGTAATTGGGAGACTCACTAGAAAGGTTGGATGGTAACCATAATTAGCAAAAAATGGGCTCAGAGAAGTGGAGCAGTGTTGGGCATTGTTATAGGCAAATTCCGCCGTGGGTAGAAAATCCAGCCAGTCATCCTGCAGGTAACTAATATAGCACCGCAAATATTGTTCTAAAGTCTGGTTGGTTCGCTCAGTCTGTCCATTACTTTGTGGATGAAAAGCTGACGACAGATTTACATTAATACCTAGAATAGAACAAAAATATTTCCAAAAATGAGATGTAAATTGCACTCCCCTGTCAGAAATTACTTCATCAGGCACTCCATGCAAGCGAAATATTTCCCGAATAACTAGGTCAGCAGTCTGTTTAGCTGAAGGGAGTCCACAAGCAGGTATGAAATGACTCATCTTAGTTAACCGGTCCACAACAACAAGAATGGTAGTGTGTTCCTTAGAGGGAGGTAGTTCCACAATAAAGTCCATGGAAATAGATCCCCAGGGACGATGAGGAATAGGAAGAGGCTGAAGCATGCCAACAGGGGATGAGCGAGGAGTCTTATGTCTGGCACATACATCACAAGAGGACACATACTTCTTAACATCCTCATAATATTTAGGCCACCAAAAGGATCGGGTAAGTAGTTCTTGTGTCTTTCGGATTCCTGGATAACCTGCTGGTTTTGAGTCATGGTAGAGACGTAAAACGTCCAGTCGCACTGATTCTGGAACAAACAGACGTTGTTGAAAAATCCAAAACCCATTAAGCATGGTCATATGAAGATCACGAGGAGGATCACGAAAAACTGGATCATCAGCGTAGCCCTTTTTAATGCGAGACATTAGATCAGAAGGAAAGGTAACTCCTAAAAATCTACTCTCAGGCAAGATGGTGGCTTTGGTTACTGTAGTATGGAGGGGGTCAGCTGTCCTAGACAAGGCATCTGCCTTGCCATTTCTGGAACCAGGGCGGTATGAAATCAAAAAATTAAACCTTGAGAAAAATAGGGACCAGCGTGCTTGTCTGGCTGACAGTCTCTTAGCTGATTGAATACATTCCAGATTTTTGTGATCTGTGAGGACAGTAATTGGATGGGTGGCTCCCTCCAAGAGATGTCTCCATTCGGCAAAGGCAGCTTTTATAGCCAAAAGTTCTTTATTCCCTATGTCATAATTTCTTTCTCCTGGTAACATCTGGCGGGAATAGAAGGCACATGGATGTAACAACATCTTAGGTCCAGTCCTTTGAGACAGTATAGCCCCAACAGCTGAATCAGAAGCATCTACCTCTACAGTAAATGGCAATTCTGGCTGAGGATGTACCAGGATAGGGGCAGATGTAAACAGAGTCCTTAATCTGGAAAATGCAGTGTCAGCCTTATTGGACCACTGAAAAGAAGTCCCTTTACGTGTAAGTTCAGTGATCGGTGTAATAACGGCAGAGAAATTCTTAATGAAACGCCTGTAAAAATTGGCAAACCCCACAAATCTCTGAATATCTTTTTCATTCTTGGGGATGGGCCAGTCCAGCACAGCTTTAATTTTACTTGCGTCCATACTTAAACCTTTAGGAGTTATTACATATCCCAGGAATTTAATTTCTGTTTGTTCAAACTCACATTTTTCCAGTTTAATGTATAGGTGGTGGGTACGAAGGCGCTCAAGAACAATGCAGACCTGTTTTCTGTGATTTTCAAGATTATCAGAAAATATCAGGATATCATCCAAATATGCCACAACAAACTGATCCAGGAGATCCCGTAGTACATCATTGATTAGATGCTGAAAAGTTGCAGGGGCATTACAAAGCCCAAATGGCATTACTAGATATTCGTAATGTCCGTACCTGGTTCTGAAAGCTGTTTTCCATTCATCATTTGGTCTTATGCGAACCAGATTATATGCCCCCCGTAGATCAAGCTTTGTAAATATTTTAGCTGAACGAAGTCTCTCCAGAAGTTCAGGAATGAGAGGCAAGGAATAGCGGTTTTTAACAGTGATTTTATTAATGTCCCTGTAATCGACACATGGCCGTAGACTGCCATCTTTCTTTTCTACAAAGAATATAGGAGCTCCTGCTGGAGAAGTAGATGGTCGAATAAAGCCTTTGGCAAGATTTTCTTGTATGTATTCACGAAGTGCTTTCAATTCAGGCTCAGAAAGGGAGTATATACGGCCAAATGGGATAGCAGCTCCAGGTAGCAGCTCTATGGGGCAATCATAAGGCCTGTGAGGTGGAAGCTGATCAGCATTCTTCTTATCACAGACATCTGCAAAATCTCGATATTGTAGAGGAAGCTTAGTTAAGTTTGTATCAACCATTTCATTAATTGTTGTGGCAACAGTTGTTGCCTTAGAGGGTTGACAATTTATTAAGCAGTGTTCTGAAGGAAAGGACAAAGTTCTAGTCTTCCAATCAATCTGTGGGTTATGCAGAGCAAGCCAGGGTATACCCAAAATCACTGGAAACTGTGTTGAGGAAATTAGGTGGAAAGATATAGACTCATGGTGATTCACTTCCAGCATCAATTTTAAGGACACAGTCTCATGTGTAACCGGGCCTGACGTGAGTGGAGAACCGTCTACTGTTTCCATTAACACAGGTGAAGATTTAGGGATAGACTGAATTTTATTTCCTGCTGCAAATTTGATATCCATAAAGTTTCCGCCTGCTCCAGAATCTATCATAGCTGTAGTTGAAATTTTATTATCACCATATTGCAACGTGATAGGCACCACCAAATGAGGATGTTGAGTCATCATACCCTCTTCACCCTGAGCCAGAGAAAACAAGGGTTGTGTGACAGAATCCAGTTGGTCTGAAATCTGGGATTGGTGTTGAATCTGTGCACCCTCAGCAGTCATAGCTATTGTTCTTTTAGACTTGCTAGGGCAATTGATGGCATAATGCCCTGCACTACCACAATACAGGCATAAATTGTAAGTGCGTCGCCACTGTTTTTCTTCATTGGATAATGACCCTCTTATTAGATCTACCTGCATAGCCTCAGGTTCAGATTCTGTAGGTGTTTGTGGGGTCGGAGTAGAAATTCTTGAATAGAAAGTAGGAGTAGCACTTGGTTTAAAAGAGCCCTGTCTTTCCAATCTTCTTTCTGAAAGTCTCCGATCAATACGGATAGCCAACCGCACAAATGCATCAAACTCAACAGGAAGATCAACACGAGCTAACTCATCGTTTATAGCTTCTGAGAGACCCTTTCTGAAGTGGAACCTCTGGGCTGATTGGTTCCAAGTAGTATCAGCAACCCACTGTCTGAATTCAGCAGCATATTCAGCCACAGAACGCCTCCCTTGATGTAAATGAAGGAGAGTGGCTTCTGCTGTAGCACAGCGATTGGGGTCATCAAAAACTAGGCACATGGCCTCAAGAAAGTCTTTTAAATTTCCCAAGACTGGACTGTCCTGTTCCAGAAAAGGGGAGCCCCAAGCCAGGGCTTCATCTTTGAATAGGGAGAAAATAAATCCCACCTTCTCTCTTTCAGATGGAAAACGGTTAGGTAACATCATAAAATGCAAACGGCATTGATTTAGGAAACCCCTAAATTTTTTGCGGTCTCCTCCAAATTTTTCTGGTAGAGGCAAGCGGGCATCTTGTGCAGGAGTAACAGTAGTAGCAGCAGCAGCCGCAACATCATGTGCCCTGTAGCTGGTAAGCTCACCATGCATTGATCGAACTTCATTTTGCAGTTCAGCTACCTGATCCTGCAGCACTTGAATGGTCTGTGCATTAAAAGCAACCTGCTGGGCCAATGCAGAATCTGATCCGACGGTCTCCATGAATGGGCCAGATTATTCTGTAATGATATTGATGTTACAAAGTTTTGGAGTCCAGTAGCCAGATCAGTGTTTTCTGCCAGAGGTAGCCACTCGTTACCCAGGTGGTTGAGCCCCTGAGCCTTGAGTGGCCTTCTGGTCTTAAGCAGAGATGGGAGACTGGAACAGAGAGATGATAATCGTAGTGAGGCAAGCCGAGGTCAGTGGGAAGGAGAAGCAGCAAAGTCAAAACGGTCCAAAATCAGCAACAGGTAGGAGAAACAGGAACAAGCTTGATTAGAGAGTACAGGAACCACAATAATCTGGCAAAGGTACAGAGACAGGAAGTGGCTTTTATAGGCCAATAACCAGACACATGACCAGACACAGCTGAAGAGACTTGTCACTGATACCAATGCTTATAGAGTCAAGGTTACCAGATCTCAGGTACATTTGCAAAAGGCAGGGTGGTGTAGTGGTAAGGAAGAGGTTTAGCAGCATGTAAACCAGGGTTCGAAACCCAGCAGAGTCAGTTCCTCACAGGCTGTCCTAGCACCCCGGTCATACAAATACTCGTTAACGGCTTTTTCTTGTTGGAGCAGGCGGTCGAACATTAGGAGTGTTGAATTCCAACATGTCGGCCTGTCGCAAATCAAGCATTCCATGCTTGGCAGCCGTCAGCAGGTTTACCCAATGCGCAGTGTAGGTGATATACCTGCCCTGACCATGCTTTGCAGACCAGGTATCAGTGGTCAGATGGACACTTGCCCCAACCCTGTGTGCCAGACATGCCATTACTTCCTTTTGCACAATCGAGTACAGGTTGGGGATTGCCTTTTGTGCAAAGAAATTTTGGCCGGGTGCCTTCCACTGTGGTGTCCCAATAGCTACAAATTTTTTGAATGCCTCAGACTCCACCAGCTTGTATGGTAAAAGCTGGCGGGCTAAGAGTTCAGTCAAGCCAGCTGTCAGACGCCGGGCTTGCGACATTGGCTTCTTACACTCAAACATATCCTTGACAGAAACCTGACTGTGGGCATATGAGCAGGAACTGATGGCGGCTTTGAGTTTGTGTGCTGCTTGTACTCATGTGTTGATCCCATAGGCGTTTGTGATGTGTGATCATGTGCCTTCGCAAAGCAGTTGTACCTAGGTGGGTGTTAGACTTCCCACGACTCTTTTTCTTTTGGCACAGGTTGCAAATGGCATCGCTATTGTCAGAGGCAGGCACACAAAAAAATGCCACACTGCTGAGCTATGCAATGACGGCATTCTGGTGGTGGCAACAGCATGCGTTGATTGGTGTGCTGTCTGGCTGACCCCGGGTGCCGATGCATGCTGTCTGACTGTGCCACTAGCTCCTTGCGACGACCTCCCCCTGCTTCCAACTCGTCTCCTCCTCCTCCTCTCTGTCTCCCCATCTGAACTTTCCCCTTGTTCTTCTTCTCTTCTAGCGGGCACCCACGTGACATCCACGGATGCATCGTCATCATCAATCGCTTCACTTGTATCTGACAACTCAGCAAAGGAAGCAGCAGTGGGTACAACATCATCATCATCACACCGTATGTGTGTAATGCTGCCTGACTGAGACATATCCCTGTTATCTACATCCTCTGGCAATAATGGTTGCGCATCACTCATTTCTTCCAACTGATGTGTAAATAACTCCTCTGACATACCAAGTGAAGTGGCTGTGGTGCTAGTGTTGGTGGTGGCGGCAGGCGGGCGAGTGGTAACTTGAGAGGTGCCCGAAGTTAAGCTGGAGGAGGATGGTGCGTCGAGGTTCCGAGCGGAAGCTGTAGAAGATTGGGTGTCCTGTGTTAGCCAGTCAACTATGTCCTCAGAACTCTTCATGTTCAGGGTACGTGGCCTCTGAACACTGGGCATTATTCTGGGGCCAAAGGGAATCACAGAACCACGACGGCCCCTGCGGGGTGGCCTGCCTCTGCCTGTCATTTTTTTTTCGATTAGTGTTACTATGCGTGCTAGCTACTGTGACAACAGATATGAGTGGCACTGGTGTGACACTGTGCCCTGGCAGGCCCTGAAACGCACACTCGTGAAGGAAACTGACTGCTATTATATTACAGTCCAAAAGGTTTATTTTTTATTAAATGCAAGCTATTGGGACACCAGATATGAGTGAGTGGTGGCACTGGGCAGGCCCTGAAACGCACACTAGTGAAGGAAACTGACAGCTATTATATTACAGTCAAAAAAGTTTATTTTTTTAAAATGCAAACTATTGGGACACCAGATATGAGTGAGTGGTGGCACTGGGCAGGCCCTTAAACGCACACTCGTGAAGGAAACTGACTGCTATTATATTACAGTCCAAAAAAGTTTTTTTTTGTTAAATGTACACTACTGTTACACCAGATATGAGTTGCACTGGCTTGACACTGTGCCCTGGCAGGCCCTGAAACGCACACTCATTAAGGAAACTGACTGCTATTATATTACAGTCCAAAAAGTTTTGTTTTTTTTAAATGCAAGCTATTGTGACAACAGTGAGTGAGTGGTGGCACTGGGCAGGCCCTGAAACGCACACTAGTGAAGGAAACTGACTGCTATTATATTAAAGTCAAAAAAGTTTAGTTTTTATTAAATGCAAGCTATTGGGGCACCAGATATGAGTGAGTGGTGGCACTGGGCGGGCCCTGAAACGCACACTAGTGAAGGAAACTGACTGCTATTATATTACAGTCAAAAAAGTTTCGTTTTTTTTTTAAATGCAAGCTATTGGGACACCAGTGAGTGAGTGGTGGCACTGGGCAGGCCCTGAAACGCACACTACTGAAGGAAACTGACTGCTATTATATTACAGTCAAAAAAGTTTAGTTTTTTTTAAATGCAAGCTATTGGGACACCAGTGAGTGAGTGGTGGCACTGGGCAAGTTGGCACAGTATACGCTGTGAGCCTGACACACACGATGGCAGACAACTAACTGCTATTTAATCTATTACAGTCAAAAAAAATTTTTTTTTTTTTTTTTTTAAAATAATACGCTGTGAGCCTGACACACACGATGGCAGACAACTAACTGCTATTTAATCTATTACAGTCAAATTTTTTTTTTTGTATTTATTTTTTTTAAATGTACACTACTGTTACACCAGATATGAGTTGCACTGGTGTGACACTGTGCCCTGGCAGGCCCTGAAACACACACTAGTGAAGGAAACTGACTGCTATTATATTACAGTCCAAAAAGTTTATTTTTTTGTTAAATGCAAGCTATAGTGACACCAGATATGAGTGGTGGCACTAGGCAAGTGGGCACAGTATATGCTGCGAGCCTGACACACACGCTGGCAGACAACTAACTGCTATTCAATCTATTACAGTCAAAATTATATTTTTTTTTAAAAATGTACACTACTGTTACACCAGATATGAGTTGCACTGGTGTGACACTGTGCCCTGGCAGACCCTGAAAGGCACACTAGTTAAGGAAACTGACTGCTATTATATTACAGTCCAAAAGTTTTTTTTTGTTTAAATGCAAGCTATTGTGACACCAGTGAGTGAGTGGTGGCACTGGGCAAGTGGGCACAGTAAATGCTGTGAGCCTGACACACAGGCTGGCTGGCAGGCAGGCAACTGCAATTACATTACACAGAAAAAAAAAGCAGACTGATGTTCTAGCCCTAAAAAGGGCTTTTTGGGGTGCTGTCCTTACAGCAGAGATCAGATGAGTCCTTCAGGACTGTAGTGGACATCCATCTAACAAAGAGGGTCTCGTGTATAGCTGATTTTATCCCCAACAGCCAGGAGCACACATATTCTAAACTCCCTACTGGGATTGTCTCTAAAACAAGTAGTTGAGGATCCAACTGTTAAGGAGGCCATACTAGATTTAGTGTTCACAAATGGAGATGGAGTGATTACCAGTCAGTGTGGTTTAATATAAGAACAGTGACTGGGGGGGCTGAGCCTGACCACGAGCCGGAGCGGTCGCAACTCAGCACGGCTCCCGACCGCAACCCGCAAAAAAGCCCGACAAGTGGGGAATAAAACCCCCAACTTACCCGCTCCTGACCAGGGGCACCATCGGTACTCTCCCCTACAACCTCCCATGCCGTTTGTGTGCCCGGCACGTGTGACCCGCCGGAAGCGCAGACCCGCGGCCTACAAGCCGGCTGCAGCCCTCGATTGGACGTCATTCCTCAACGGCCTCGATCAGCCAGAGGATTCAGCAGGGGACGATCCCCATACGGCACCCTTACCCACTCGGGCAGAAATGGGCCGCCGGTCCCAGAAACCCCCACCGGAGACGGCATCAGGGTCCAGGGATATCAGCACCATGCTGCAACAACACAGGCCGCCAGCCAAAATGGCGGGAGCAGCGGAGCAGGACACCATGAAGGTACACAGGGGTCCAAGCCCACATGCCCAACCCCCAGAACAGGCACCTACACCAGGGGGAACCACAGATGGGTCTGCCCCAGTCACCCAGCGGGACTTCCAACACCTAATTGGGGAAATCAAAAACCTCCTGGCGACCAGCATTGCAGCCATTAAGTCTGACGTGCAGGCTATAGCTGTCAGGGTTCAGACCACAGAGAACAATGTTACTAACATCAAACAGGGACTAACAACCTTGCAGGACACAGTACTGGCACTCCAGAATCAACAGCAAGCACTCTCCCTCCACTATATCGCCCTCGACGACAGGACAAGGCGAAACCACATAAAAATAAGAGGAGTACCAGGCGACGTCTCCTCAGACGAATTACCTCACTACTTGAGACGCCTCTTGGCCGCCATCCTGCCATCTACACAGGTCAAGAAATTTAATACGGATGGGATATACCGCCTGCCACCTTCGGGCAGGACAGCCCCAAGCGTGGCCCGAGACGTGATTGTCCGCTGTGCTACCTCCCAAGACAAAAGAATCCTGATGACTGCTCTCCAGGGCAAGACGCCGCTCACATTTGAAGGCGCACAGCTTAACATCTACCAAGACCTCACCAGAGCCACGCTACAATGGCGCAGATCGCTGAACCAAGTCACCAGCACCCTCAGAGAAGCAGGGATAGAATACCATTGGAGGTCACCCAGATTCCTGGTGGTCACTAGACACGGAACTGTTCACAAACTCTCCACACTTGAGGAGTTCCCGACATTCTGCCACGCTTTGGGCATACCCGCACCCAACCAGGCCATTGACCAACGACCTACTCCTGAGGCCTGACTCCAGCAACAGAGACTTTACCACACATGTTCTACGTTGCACAGTTATAGCTACACATAATCTGCTGGCCTTGAGCCACTCCTAGCTCACCTCATCCCCCCCACTGACAAGAGGGTGCGACCGCTCCAAACCTACGTACCCCCCCCCAGGCCCCACTGGGCCCTGGGTATACATAGAAGAAGGCCATAACTCAGAACCCGATAGGGTTACTACACACATATTATGGTTACTCACCCATTCTCCCGAGGCAATTCACACACTCACGATAACATACCATTGCAGGCCCACATTCTCTAGTACATGATTTCGTTTAAATGCTATTGTTCATGCCGTACTATGTTTTCATGATTATGTATGATGTACATTTCAAATATTCTTGACCCGCAAGGGTATGATAAAAATGAAATTTCAATAAAAAGAGATTGACAAAAAAAAAAGAACAGTGACTGAGTCACACCACACAAAAACAAAAGATTAAGACTTTAGAAAAACAGACTTTTCTAAAATTAAAATATGTGTAAAGGAGTCATTGTGAGACTGGAGCAGTTTAAATAGTCCAAGAGAAATGGGAATATTTAAAAGTTGCACTATTGAAGGCAACAGAAAATTGCATTAGGCTTGTCAGTAAAAGCACAAAATTAAAGAAACCACTGTGGTACTCCACAATAGTGGCTAAAATAGTAAAAAAAAAAAAAAGAAAATAGAATAAAAAAGTTAGCATTTAGTAATTAATTAAAAAAAAAAGAGTGAGGAAGATAGACAGATCTATAAGATTAGGCAGAAAAGGGTAAGCAAGTTATAAGAGCTTCCAAATCACACACAGAAGCGAAAATAGCACAGTCAGTAAAAAAAAGGGAACAAAACATTTTTTAGATACATAAATGAGAAAAGGAAAGTAAAACAAGGATTAGTTAGATTAAAAACAAAAGATGGAAGGTATATAGAAGAGGATAAAGGTCTAGCTGACTCACTCAATTAATATTTTTGTTCAGTATTTACTGATAAAAATGAAGGAAAGGGACCTTCAGGGACCATGTAGGAAAAAAGGACAAATGAGTCATTTGTTTCAGATGAGTTTACAGATGAAGAGGTTCTATTTCAACTCTAAAAAGTAAAGATAAATAAGTCAATGGGGTCTGATGGGATACATCCAAAGTTATTAAAAAAGCTTAGTGGCGTACTAGCAAAACCATTAACGGATTTAAATAACCAATTGTTGTTAACAAGAGTAGTCCCAGAAGATTGGAAGTTAGCGAATGTTTTGCCCATTCACAAGAAAGGTAGTAGGGAGGTTTCGGACAACTATAGGCCAGGCTTACTTCGGTAGTAGGGGAAGTAATGGGGAAGTAATGGAAACCATGTTAAAGGATAGGATTGTTGAACATCTAAAAACACATGGATTTCAAGATCAGAGACAACATGGGTTTACTTCAGGGAGATCATGCCAAACTAATCTTATTGATTTTGTTGATTAAAAAAATATATCAGGGTGGTGCAGTAGCCATTGCTTACCTAGATTTCAGTAAGGTTTTTAACACTGTTGGACATAGAAGGCTTATCAATAAACTGCAATCTTTAGGTTTGGATTCCAATATTGTTGAATGGGTAAGGCAGTGGCTGAGTGAGAGGCAACAGTGGCTTGTAGTCAATGGAGTTTATTCAGATCCTCAGGGATCTGTACTTGGACCCATTCTCTTTAATATTTGTATTAGTGATATTGCAGAAGGTCTTGATAGTAATGTATGTCTTTTTGCTGATGATGTTAAAATATGTAACAGGGTTGATGTTTCAGGAGGGATAAGCCAAATGGCAAATTATTTAGGTAAACTAGAAAAAGGGTCAGAGCTGTGGAAGCTGACATTTGATGTGGATAAGTGCAAGATAATGTATAATGTAAACCCAAGGGCAGAATATAGAACATTTGATTTAGGGGTAATTATTTCAGATGACTTAACGGTAGGCAGACAATGTAATACAGCAGCAGGAAATGCTAGCAGAATGCTTGGTTGTATAGGGAGAAGTATTAGCAGTAGAAAGAGAGAAGTGCTCATACCATTGTACAGAACACTGGTGAGACCTCACTTGGAGTATTGTACGCAGTACTGGAGACCGTTTCTTCAGAAGGATGTTGATACTTTGGAGAGAGTTTGGAGAAGGGCTACTAAACTGGTTCATGGATTACAGGATAAAACTTACCAGGAAAGGTTAAAGGATCTTAACATGTATAGCTTAGAGAAAAGACGAGGCAGGGGGGATATTATAGAAACATTTAAATACATAAAAGAAATCAACACAGTAAAGGAGGAGACTATATTTAAAAGAAGACAAACTACTACAACAAGAGTATATACTCTTAGATTAGAGGGGTAACGGTTTAAATTTTTTTAGGAAGTTTTACTTTACTGAGAGGGTAGTGGATGCGTGGAATAGCCCACCAGCTAAAGAGGTAGAGGTTAACACAGTGAGAGAGTTTAAGCATGCGTGGGATAGGCATAAGGCCAACCTAGCTATAAGATAAGGCCAGACACCAATGAAAGTATTTAGAAAATTGGGCAGACTAGATGGGCCGAATGGTTCTTATCTGCCATCACATTCTATGTTTCTATGTGGCGAAGAAAGAGACATACAGAGGGGCTGGGGAAAGGGAGAAAGTGTCTTCTGTCGGTGTGGCTGCACATAAACTAGGCAGCCACGCCGACAGAGATGTTTCAAACTTACCTTGGTCACAGTGGCGGACCCAGAGCCTGATCTCGTGAGGGGCACTTGTAGATTATTTAAAGAAATAATCCATGCACAATAACCACTACCGCTCGGTGTAATGGTAATGGTGCCAGGAGTGCCAGGACCCCCTTCCAGAGTAAGAAGTCCAACTGTTTAAGAACAGTTTGACAACTTACCTGGGGTCTGCTGGGTTATGGGTCTGTAGTAGGGCACAGGAGCAGTGGTGTGTGTGAGTGGTGCAATGTGAGGGGGGGTGTATTGTTTAAATGTTTATAGGGAGGCAGTGTGTGTGGGGGGCAATGTGTGTGTGGGGGGGCAGTGTGTGTATGGGAGGGCAGTGTGTGAATGTGTATGGTGTGGGGGAGCAGTGTGTATGGGGGGCAGTGTATGTGGTGGCAGTGTATGTGTGTGCGGGGGGTCAGTGTGTGTATGGATGGCAGTGTATGTGTGTGTGCGGGCAGTGTGTGTATGGGGGGCAGTGTGTAAATGTGTATGGTGTGTGTGGGGTCAATGTGTGTATGGGGCAGTGTATGTAGGGGCAGTGTATGTGTATGTGTGTGTGTGGCCTTGTATGTGTGTGTGAGGGCAGTGTGTGTATGGGGAAGTGTATGTGTGGGCAGTGTATGTGTGTATGTTGGGCAGTGTATGTGTGTGTGTGGGGGGAGCAGTGTGTATAGGGTGGCAATGTGTGTATGTGTGTGGGGCAGTGTGTGTGGGGGGGCAGTGTATGTGGGGGGGCAATGTGTGTGTGGGGGGGCAGTGTATGTGTGTGGGGGGGCAGTGTATGTGTGTATGTGGGGCAGTGTATGTGTGTGTGGGGTGGATGCAGTGTGTGTATGGGGGGAGCAGTGTATGTGGGGGCAGAGTATACTTGTGTGTGCCTGCATGGTGCCTGTGGGCCGGGTAGGGAAATCTCTGATCTCCCCTCCGGTCCTTGAAGGCAGATTGCAGGTCTGGCGCTTGGACACGATCATAGACGTCATAGACGTGTGTTTGACTGCCTGCCTGTGTGTGTGTGTGTGTGTGAGACTTTGCCTGCCTGTGTGTGTGTGTGTTTGTGTGTGTGTGTGTGCCTGTCTGTGTGTGTGTGTGTGTGTATGTCTGTCTTCCTGCCTGTGTGTGACTGTTTTCCTGTTTGCGTGACTGCCTGCCTGTGTGTGTGACTGTCTGTCTGTGTGACTGCCTGTGTGTGTGACTGTCTGTGTGACTGCCTGCCTGTGTGTGTGACTGTCTGCCTGTGTTCTGTGTGACTGCCTGCCTGTGTGCGTGACTGTCTGTCTGACTGCCTGCCTGTGTGGGACTGCCTGCTTGTGTGGGACTGCCTGCCTATGTGTGTGTGACTGTCTGTCTGTGTGATTGTCTGCCTGCCTGTGTGTGTGTGACTATCTGTCTGACTGCCTGTGTGTGACTGTTTGCCAGTGTGTGTGTGTCATTGTAGCTGTGCTGTTGTGTGTGCCTGATCCTGTATGTGTGACTGCCGTAACTGAGTGTGTGTGTCTATCAACGTGCCTGAGTGTCTGCATACCTGTAACCGAGTGTGTATGATTGTCTGCTTGTAATGGAGTATGTGTGACTGTCTGCGTGTGACTGTGTGCTGTAACTGTGTGTGTGACTGTGTGCCTGTAACTGTTTGTAATTGTGTGCCTGTAACTGTTCGTGATTGTGGGCCTGTAACTGTGAGTGACTGTCTGCCATTAACTGTGTGTTTGGCTCTGTGACTGTCTGCCTGTAACTAAGCATGTGTGACTGTCTGCCTGTAACTGTGTGTGTGTGTGTGTGTGTGTGTGGCTGTCTGCCTGTAACTGAGCGTGTCTGACTGTCTGCTTGTAACTGTTTGTATGACTGTCTGCCTGTGCCTGTGTGTGTTTTGGTAGTTAGTGAGAAAGCCAGGGTCTACACATTAAGTCCTTTATTTCTGGTGTTGAAATGTGTGATCATTTTCATCTCAAATGTCTTTCGTTCATGAGAGTCTTTGAAATTCACTTTAAGAACTTTAATCCTGAGGTTTTGGATGGAGTGACCAGTCTGGGTGAAGTGATGACCAACAGGTGTACAATATCCGTTTTCCTTGTTTTTCTTGATTGAGTGTCTGTGTAGAGTCATTCTGAGATGCAGTTTAAGGCCAGTTTCTCCAATGTAGCAACCTTTGTCACACTCTGTACACTGTATCATGCACACCAATATGCTAATCTTTTCATGGCTGACCTAAAATACAGATTTTTATGTACACAGCCCCAAGTCCCCAAGGTTTCGAGACTTTCAAGGCTGATGTTTGGCAACTCGAGCCTTCAGCTCCCTCCATAGATTTTCTATGGAATTAAGGTCTGGAGACTGACTAGGCAACTCCAGGACCTTAATGTGCTTCTTCTTGAGCCACTTCTTTGTTGCCTTGGCTGTGTGTTTTGGGTTATTATCATGCTGGAATACCCATCCATGACACATTTTCAATGCCCTGGCTAAGGGAAGGAGGATCTCACGCAATATTTGACGGTACATGGCCCCATCTATCGTCCCTTTAATGCAGTGCAGTTGTCCGGTCCCCTTAGCAGAAAAACACCTCCAAAGCATAATGTTTACACCTTCTTGTTTGACGGTGGGGATGGTGTTCTTGGGGTCATAGGCTCCTCCTCCTCCAAACATGGTGAGTTGAGTTGATGCCAAAGAGCTTGATTTTGGTCTCATCTGGCCACAACACTTTCACCCAGTTCTCCTCTGAATCATTCAGATGTTTATTGGCAAACTTCACATGGGACTGTACTTTCTTGAGCAGGGGGACCTTGCGGGCACTGCAGGATTTCAGTCCTTCACGGCTTAGTGTGTTACCATTTGTTTTCTTGGTGACTACAGTCCCAGCTGCTTTGAGATCATTAAATAGATCCTCCTGTGTAGTTCTGGGCTCATACCATTCTCATGATCATTGAAACTCCACGAGGTGAGATCTTGCATGGAGCACCAGACCGGGGGACTGACGGTTATATTGTGTTTCTTCTATTTGCGAATAATCGCACCAACTGTTGTCACCTTCTCACCAAGCTGTTTGGCGATGGTCTTGTAGCCCATTCCAGCCTTGTGTTGGTCTACAATCTTGTCCCTGACATCCTTGGACAGCTCTTTGGTCTTGGCCATGGTGGAGAATTTGGAATCTTGATTGATTGCTTCTGTGGACAGGTGTCTTTTATACAGGTAACAAGCTGAGATTAGGAGCACTCCCCTTAAGAGAGTGCTCCTAATTTTAGCTAGTTACCAGTATAAAAGACACTTGGGAGTCAGAAATCTTGACGAATGATAGGGGATCAAATACTTATTTCACTCATTGACATGCAAATTAATTTATAACTTTTTTGACATGTGTTTTCTGGATTTGTTTTTTTGTGTTATTCTGTCTGTCACTGTTAAAAGAAACTTACCATTAAAATTATAGACTGATCATTACTTTGTCAGTGGGCAAACGTTCAAAATCAGCAGGGGATCAAATACTTTTCCCCTCACTGTATATATAATATTTTGGGGCACTAATACTATAATACAATTCACTATTTAGGTGATGAGGAACTGCCTTAAAGCCCAGGCAGTCCGCCTGCAGGCAGATCCATAGACTGCTTTTGCAGCCATGTGATCGCTCTGTCAGACCGATCACATGGCTGCTTTTTCTCCCAGTCTGGCTCTGATGTTCAGGTACAACCTATATATTTTGAGGTGCTCTGCATTATGCAAATGTTTAACCCCTTAAGGACCAAACTTCTGGAATAAAAGGGAATCATGACATGTCACACATGTCATGTGTCCTTAAGGGGTTACGGAGCATTGTGGGGCTATAAGAGGGCCAGTGACTTTGCACTAAAAGTGGATTTTGGTTAAAGTACAAACGTGCATGTTCCTGAATGAATTTAATACTTAGAAGTGGGAGAATAAAGAACATTTTATTTTTTATTTTTTTATCTGGTTCTCTTATCCATCTGTTTTGTGATATGCAAACAGTATGTGTAATGGCAGAAGTGAGCAAAAACATTTTTGAGACCTGAGTTTATTTATGCTTAGTTTAAGTTATTTATGATTGTAGATGTGGCTACCTTCTGGGAACCAGTTTTTTATTGAGTTTCTAATTATACAAGTAGCAATTCAGTTAGTATGAAAACTTCTATGCTATACTTTGACTGTTACATAGTTACATAGCTGAAAAGAGACTTGCGTCCATCATGTTCAGCCTTCCTCACATTTGTTTTTTGCTGTTGATCCAAAAGAAGGTTAAAAAAAAAAAACAGTTTGAAGCACTTGCGACAAGCTAGGAAAAAAAAATCCTTCTTGACCGCAGAATGGAAGTCAGATTAATGCTTGGATCAAGCAGCTATTACCCTACATTGAAAACATGTATCCTTGAATATTCTGTTTTTGCAAGTATGCATCTAGTTGCTGTTTAAACATCTGTATGGACCCTGATAAAACCACTTCTTCAGGCAGATAATTCAACATCCTTATTGTTCATACAGTAAAAAAAACCTTTTCTTTGCCTTAGACGAAAACGTCTTTCTTCCAGTCTAACCTCGTGTCCTATGTAAAGTCTGGGTTGTGCAGAGATTTCCACATAATGGATTGTACTGACCCCGAATATATTTGTGTAATGTTATCTTCTGTGATTCTGTCTGGGTGGAATAATACATCTAGTACAAACCATATGCTAGTTTACTATCATATTGTGCTGCTCATTTGAGCCTTCATTTAATGATGTACTCAGTTTTAATTCAGTTAGTTCCATTGTTATTATAGACATGGAGAAGCATGGAAGTATAAGGAACTCAGGTGTTTACTTGTACTCTCTGGTAAGGGTAAAATCACCAGTATCTTAAAGGGACCACACTTTCTTGGCATATCTTTTGGTAAATTTTAAATATGTGTGTTTTATGTAAGTTTTTGTGTGTCTTCCAACCTAACAGATGAAGAGGGTAGATTTCTATTCCTCAAGGGCAAAATAGCTGGACAATTTTACACGTTTGCGACCATATACGCCCCCAATAGACTGCAACACCGCTTCCTCCTCCGAACACTAAATAAACTGCACGCTTTTGCTGACGGGGTCCTGATACTCGGGGGCGACTTTTTTTTTCCTTCAATACTTTATTTTTGTGCGAAAGTCTTGTTACATCAACAGCATACAATATTTGTTGTACATTGAATATATGGGATGGGTATTGACAATATTCATAGCTTATCTCCGTTTTTCCTTTGTCAGCTAACATTGCAATGTATGACATATAACAAGGACATTTAACTTTTTGTATTTTTCATGTAACTTGAGTATCAAACCAGCAGTATGCATCAAACGACAAACCATCTAAGCTAATGAGGTTTTAGTTGTGTAATTAATGTAAAAAAAAATTTGGTTGGGGCTTGTGTCACCGATCCCTTGTGATGCAGTCCTGGTCCGGCCAGGAGTCGTTATATTGTCATTGTGTAGGAATTTGGGACCCAACTCTCTTTCTGATGTTGTAAGAAGAAGAAGAAAAGAAGAAAGAAGAGAAGAGGTAGTGCATGAAGAAGATGAAGGGGGGGGGGAGGAAGAGGAATAGAGTAGTAGAAGGAGGGTGGGGGATGCGTCAGTTCCGTGTAGCGCGTCCGATGTCCCACCTTCCATTCCCGTCTGTTCAGGAGTCTTCTTTTTACTTAAGTCTCTGTCCTAAGGGAAGGGGGGGAGGTAAAGGTTAAGTTGTGTTATGGAAAAGTTCGCTACTTGTCCAGGGTTCCCATATTTTTCGGGGGCGACTTTAACGTAGCACTAGACCCAACAAGGGACTGCTCCAACGGCACATCCCACACCCCAACACAACAACTGCACTCCCTCGGGCCCCTCATACGCAAACACCGGCTAGTCGACTGCTGGAGAGCCCACCACCCAGACGAAAAGGACTTCACATTCTTTTCCCACCCGCATCAAACCTACACCAGAATAGACCACCTCTACATCACGCAACATCACCTCCCCCTAGGAGTGGCAACGTGGTCGGACCACGCTCCTGTCACCCTCCACCTCAAATCCCCACCATTCCGACCCACAATAACTAAATGGAAACTTAACGAATACCTACTAGCCAGAACAGACTTATCGAACCGCATAGGGGAGAAACTTAGGGACTATTTCATAGATAGGGACAGACGACCCCGATGATCAGATGGGAAGCCCACAAAAATGTGATAAGGGGATACTTTATACAACAAGGGGTTACACTTAAGAAACAATCTGAAGCCCGCCTGATCGAGATCCTGACAGACATCCAATACGAGGAAGACCTTAACAAACACGTACCGCATCACACCCACAAGACGTGACTCTTACAGCTAAGACGGGACTTAACCTCGCTACTTCAATCTAAGTTTCACAGAGACGTAATCAGACACAAAGCATTCTTCTCCCTACACAGAAACAAGAGTGGCAAACTACTAGCCAAGATGCTAGCTAAAAAAAGGCAGCTAACCTACATAGACCAAATCAGAGACAAACGAGGTACCCTACAACGCCTCCCGACCCACATCCTGACCGCAATACGAACATACTACTCTGACCTATATTCCCTGCCGCAACCACACACAGAAACGTCAAAAACACGACTCCAAGACCAAATACGGGCATACCTCACCGCACATCCATCTCCGACTATAGACAGGGACACATCAGCACTTCTAGACGAATCGATAACACTAGAAGAACTGACACTAGCAATAAAACAAACAAAGCCATGCAAGAGCCCCGGCCCAGATGGCCTCCCACTGAAATACTATAAACCTTTGCAGACAGTCTATACCCGCCGCTGGTGGACTCCTTCAACGCGGTGAGGGAAGGCCAATGCATTCCTAAGCAGGCCCTGACGGCACACATCACCATAATCCCCAAAGAGGGCAGAGATGGAGAACACTGCAGGAACTATAGGCCAATCTCTCTCATTAACTGTGATGATAAACTCCTAGCTAAGATCCTGGCAATGCGGCTCCGGGCGTATATCCCCATGCTGGTAGCTTCTTATGCTATACACGGACACGGAGAAGGCAGAGTGGGCTGGACGTACCTCTTTGACACCCTGACACACATGGGAATGGGACTATACATGAGGAGATGGATAGAAGCCATATACCAAGCACCGACAGCCCACGTCCTTGTCAACGGGGCACCGACCACCGAATTTACAATACACAATGGCAACAGACAAGGATGCCCCCTATACCCCCTACTGTTCATCCTTGCTCTGGAGCCATTCATGACACACATCAGACAAAACAGAGAATTCACAGGTATCAAAACCGACGAGGTTCACCACAAAGTAGCCGCGTTCGTAGACTATCTCCTTTTCTTCGTCACCAAACCAGAAATATCCCTCCCCAACATCCTACACACCTTTAAAGAGTTTGGAGAGATCTCCAATCTAAAAATAAACAACACTAAATCGCATATCCTGAACGTCAGTGTGCTGAACAGACGTGCTGGCCACCTATGTCAGAGCTTCCCATTCCAATGGGCTGATTAAAAGATCAGATACCTGGGAACCTGGCTAACCAGAGAGAGCAAAGACCTCTTTCAAGCAAACTTCACCACCACACTAACCACATTCCAAAAGGACATGAGGGATTGGGCACACCCGCACATATCGTGGCTAGGGAGGATACAGGTCATAAAGATGAATTTCCTCCCGCGACTATTATACTTATTTCAAGCCATCCTTATCAAAATCCCTGGGGCGTTCTTCAACTCTCTTAGAGCAGCCACGATAAAATACTTCTTGAATGGAAGGCGTCCCAGGAGGAAAGCCAACACACTCATGCAACCCAAAGGCAGGGTAGGCCTGGCATTGCCAGACTTTCACCTGTACTACACCGCAACACATCACCAAAGGGTAATGGAGTGGATGGAGAGCTGGGTCCATAAACTCTGGAACGTGGCAGAGGAGACGGAGGCGGGTGTGCCGCTATCAGTTATACCCTGGGGCCGGAGAGACCCGGGAAAACGGGACATGTCCCCATACACCAAACACACCCTGAACGTGTGGCGTAGGGCCTCGAGGATGAATGGTTTAGCACCCTACCCCTACCCCCTAACACCACTGACACACAACATCGACTTCACACCAGGCCTAAACCCAAAGGCATTTTAGGGAATCCTCCCGGCCCCGATCCTGAGACTGCACCACATAATCACCAACGGCAAATGTAAACCACTGACGGACATGCTCGGAGAAACCACACCTACATTTCTACACAGATTTAAACACACATAACTCGCCACCTTTGTGCACTCCCTACCAGAGGGAACCGCACTCACCAGAGACTGCACAACATTTGAAACACTATGCAACAGCCCAGATCCATTAGCGCATGGGATCTCCTTCCTATACACAATGTTACAGACAGAGACCCCCATTGACAAACCCCTCTTTATGGGAAAATGGGAAACAGCACTGAATAGGATGTTCACTGATGCGGAGTGGGAGCAAGTACGCTACCTCACCCACCACTGCTCAGTATACAGTAGGACCCAAAAGACAGCTTTTAAAATCCTGACAAACTGGTATCACACTCCACACCTCCTTCACAACATCGATCCAGAGCAAACCAACCTGTGTTGGAGGTGCAAAAGGGAGGTGGGAACTGCGATACACATCTGGTGGGAATGTGAGTTAATCAGACCATACTGGGAGGGAATACACGAAATTCTGGAAATGTTCTCGAATGCGCTTCCCCCCCTGGAACCAGCAGCAATGATCCTCCACCACACGACAGTACCTACATACAAGACAGTACCTACATACAAGAAATCCATGACAATTAGGATACTGAACGTAGCCAAACAGGTACTCCCCCAATATTGGAAGCAAAAAATGGCACCCCCGCTATGGGCATGGTTCACTCAAATGGAAGAACTCAGGGCAATAGAAGACTTCACCATGACAGCCACGGCCACGGCCACACAGTGGCTACTCGAGACCACTAAAGACGCTTTTACACTGAGGATTATGGGCAACAACACCACAGAATGCCACCCCCCTCCACACCTCCCTAAAAGACTGAGACCGACACAGGCTTAGCGGCCCACCTATCGGACCACCTTGACACTCCAATGCGAAACAAGAGACAGGTACCGTAAACCCGCAAAACGCTACGCACCACCTAAACCTCCTGAACAAACCAAATGCGGTAGACACCTGGATACACCTTAAACCACCTACTAAAGTGGACATGCATTGAAGCTTAATAAGGCATGAACAGTTGAACACATGCAAGCAGAAATCCGACACGCAGACTAGCAACTCATCACAACACATAAGGCAGTAGACATAGAGTAGAACACTAACATGACAACGAGACACCAAAACAAACCTAAACACAACACGTGACACATGCCCTAATAACTGCTTACAAAATGTAAGGGACCTGCGTGTCCGACAACATTGTGGGCCTGCGAGCCCAAAAACGCATATGACTAACTAAACCTAACAAAACTACGTATTGAATATACGGAGACTGCGAGTCTCACTGTTATCTAACACGTTAAAGAATAAACCACTGTGGGCCTGCGAGCCCAACAATGTATATGACTAACTAAATCTAACAATACTACGTACTGGATTAATACGGAGACCTGCGAGTCTCACTGTAACCTAATACGTTAAAAAACAAATAAAAATTATATTTACAAAAAAAAAAGCAAGGTTATTGAAAATGTCAGAGATACAGCAATCATTTAAAAAAACAAAAAGGCCTACATTGCTATCGATGGCACGTTATATCGGACAAAGAGTGAGAAACAACAGTAAAGTAACGATATTGTAATCTATGACTTTCGGTGCAGGAATAGTTATGTCTTTCGGGTGTGCCTGCGGTGGGAGTTTCCATTAGTAGTCAAGGCCAAAATCTGTGTGATTGGTGTAATGCTCCAATGCCCTCTGTATGTCGGAGTGCAGAGGAAGTGTGAGTGTTCCTATGTCAGTGAGTGTCTTAAGAGGTGAGTGGACTGAAGTAGTAACTTCGGTTCTTATGGGATGATGGTCGGTTTTTGGAACTGGCGTGTACTCGGTATGGGTCAGGGTGAAGTAGTACCCCTAACCATGGAGCTGCTGTGGGTGGGGGGGAGTAAGTAATGTTTAGGTTAGGCGGTTAGAGCCGGGTGTGGCAACGTGCCACTGGTCCTTCATGGGACTCTATCTATCTGCAGAGCTATCTCCTGTATATGGTGTAACCTGTGTTACAAATGTATAACAGAGCTTAACTGCACATACTCAAACATAAAACATTAAATATAAAAATAGAAAGAGAAAGTAAACATCTGCGCCAGGTAGGGGTCTGCTGGCAAGTGTTATTGCATTTAGGTGCCCATTCATGAGCCCCGGCACCTGCCTGGTATAAAAGGCATGACAGTATTGGGATCCCAAGCGAGGGTGGTGGACAGTCTCGGGTTATCCGGTGGTGGTGGGGCAAGACCCAGAGCGCCAAGGAAGGCTGTTGCCTCTTGAGAGGATGTGATCCTCAGGACAGTTCCAGTTTATGTGTGTACGAGAGGAATCGTGGTGTTGTACAGCGGTAGGGTATGCCTGCTTCTCGCAGTATGCTTGTAGGTTGCTCTGGTGACATCTTGATAGGTGGTGAGCTGTGTTGACTCACAACTGTAGGGCGTCTTGCCTTGTAGGGTTTTATGCGGTATACTCAATCAAATAAGATTCTTTTGGCTTGGGTTGGAGGAAGGAGACTGGACACTAGGCGCCTGAGGTAATGGGGTAATTCCTCCGCAGGGATCGTGTCAGGGATGCCCCAAATCATAATGTTGCAGTGCCTGCTTTTGTCTTCTAAGAGTGCCAATTCGGCGGTATAGAGGTTTGGGATTGGTGGAGGCTATGAATGGATTCCTGTACAGAGACTAGGCCTGTCGGCAGATCCTTGATGTCTTCTCCGGTGGCTTTGACCCTGTCTGTGACCACTTGAATTTCTGTTTTGACCACTGCTATGTCTGCAGCAAATAGTTTTTGTATGTTTTGATATAGGGTTTGAATGTCCTCTTTGGTTGCCAGGTTTGCCACCTCAAGGGTCCCTGCAGGTTCTAAGACAGCCCCTGGTGGTTGTGATGCCGGCTATTGAATTGGGCTGCTGGCCTCTGGGGGCTCGTAGCAGACCTCATGGCTGTCCCTGGCAGCCATCTTGGCTGGTGCCTGTTGCTGCCGCATGGTGCCAATGTCCCTATTGTTGGTGGATGCCGGCACTGTGGGTTTCTTTGACCTGCTTCCAATTAGTGTGGGGTCTTGTGGGCACCTTTGCGAGGTCTCAGGCTGAGTGGGGTTGCCGCCGGTCTCGGTGGGAGCTATATGGGATCCTGACCCGAAGAAGTATGGGGTGAGGTAGGCCCGAGTTATGAACATCAGTAGTTAAGGTAGCTTGTTCGCCTATTCTTTCCCAATTACTGAGCCTTTCCCAATTACTGAGTCATTATAGCTACAGATTGGGGGGTAGAGTTGAATAGTTCAGACGAATGCAGCTTACAAGACGAATCTCCCCAGCCAATAAAGAGTTACCCAAACATGAGCCTAGACTTCATGAAGGGTACAACAGGAATAATGTTTTATTGATGCCACACTGGCTTTTATGCAAGTCCCCATGCAAGGGGACCACCCACCTTGACCTTGTTGGGCACCAGGACACAAAAGTGACAACCAATAGTATTACTTTGTAACAGTTAAACACTCCCATTGTAAACATACAATCTCCTCCTCTCTGCCTGTGAGATAATTAGGTAAGCTAATGGATAATCCAATTATTTCCAGTCAGAGGAAACACATTTTCCCCAAAACCTGAAACACCCCTTAAAATACATGGTATCCCCACAAATGACACATCCCCTGATAGGCCCGATCTGGGTGACCAACGTATTCAAATTCCACCCAGATAGGTTCAGGGGTTTTTGAAATGTATGGAAGTCTTAGTTCACCGACCGCACACGAGGCTCCTGCCCAAAACAGTTCCATGAATTCAGTATGTGCGGTTGGTCAATTTCAATAAAGTCACAAAAACTAATAAAAGCACGAACCCCCTTGTTCGTGGGAACCAAACTACCGAACGGCGCTCTCCTAGCCGTTCGACAAAAGGAAGCAGGCGTTGGTATGGTTTTAGCGGTGTTCGGGAAGTCCAGTGTCTGATTTTAGTTCCAGACACTTGACAACCAAGTCCCGCTGCCTCCTTTTGTGCAAACAAGATGGCCGTCGTTTTCTCTTCCACATGGTGTTCGACAATACGAACGCCGGCCACCCAGAGAGAGCGCTCAATTGACGGTTCGCTTTGTAGATAATGAGCCTAGAGGGTGGTCAGTGTTTGGTAGTTTCAATCTACCGAACAAATAAAACATCAAAATAACGAATGGCCTTACAAAATCCCAAATTAAAAGTCTATTTTCTTTACAGCCCCTACCTTGTGGTGCTACCGTTTCATGCCCGGGTCGAATAAAAAGGGCATCGATCAGGAGGTTAAGGTGTCCAGTAGCAGTATGGCACCTTTTCATCTGGCACTGATGTGGGATGCGGTTGATATTTGTTGGGTTCTGGGCAGTAGCAGTATGGCATCTGCTGCGTTCTGCAGTCAAGCTCCGCCGCCATGAACATTTATTTTTAAGTAATAACTGGGCGTTAAAAAGCGGTGTAGCTCACAGCTGACTTCCGGCATAGATTAGCCTCAAATGTTTACAAAATCACAAGAAACCAATACTAGCATACAACATATGGAATGTTTTATAAAGTCTAGATTTAGTGGTAGTGATTCTGTAAAAGCTCATTTAGCTATAGCTCCAGGAAAGAGAAATCACAGGCAAGAGAAACTAGATCACAAGAACACTAATGAGTTTCCTTCGACTGAAATTAACTTCCTAAAAGCGTATTGATTATTGAATCTGTGATGTAAGGAGTAAGCTGCATGTAAGTCTCTATGAGAAGCCACTGCGCAAAACTCAAAATGCCTGGGCAGTGAACTGATATGCTTCACTTATTCAATTTTCGACAGCTGTTTTTAAATAAATGCATTGGGGAAATGTAACTAGCAAAACCTGGTTTTCCCGGGTGCACAGACTTAATTTTGAAAAGTCACTCACTAATAAACCATACACGCATTTTTTATTTTGGGATTTGGTTTCTAGATCTCTCATGTTGAAAGTATGAATTGCTAGGCAGGGAACAACTGAAACTGTAATTGGATAAGACTTTCACTTTTATTTTATGTATATTACTAATATCTGTTCTGCTTGTTTGTTCTGAGAACACGCAATTACATTATTCCGTCAGAATTAAGCCAAGACATTTATGTGAAAAAACAAGTAAATGTAGAGTTTGTAGAGGTTAATTGTGATATAGCATCGTGGAAATCCTCTCTATAGCAATCAGCAAGTAAGGCAGATGTGGGTACCCTATTTTAGTATTTTAATTGCAATAATAAACATTATAATGCCACGAGAGGTTTTGTATTCCCACTACTCCATACAAAGTTTTTAAGATCAATGAACACTTAATTGTATGCTTGAGTTGTTCTAGGTTGTTTTTTTAATTCAGATATTTCTTTTTCACATTATGCATAAACCCAGCAAGCTAAGATAATACTATGAATTATTTTATTTCTGTCTTTTTCAAATGAGCACCCCCCAGGTGATTTTAAATATTAAATTAGGTCAATTAGAAATGTTGTGTTTTTGTTTAGCTTCATTAACACTACATGTTACCATGTGTTACATCTTTAAAATTTGACATATTTACCTTCCTTGTTATAACCATGGGTTCTGCTTCTTTAAACAGCACTCATGGGTTCAGTAAAGTGACTTTATCTTTACTTTGACACACATCATGTACGAGGTTGTGAAATAAGTGAAGGATGCACTTGAGAGGGCTTAGACCGGCTGCTGCAAATAACTTTTAATAGAAATAAATACATAATAATGTATTTTGGAAGCAACAATAACTATGCCTCTTACAAAGTAAATTAGGCGAATGTAGGTCATTTCTTGATAGAGGACTATGTAGCAGCACTTAGCTGTGTCAATATCACACTCTATTATGCTGTTATGAATGGTACATGCAGAGAGAATGGTGCAAGTGCTGACAAAGGTACAAGTAGCGTGAAATGCACTTTAAAAAAAAAAATTTGTGTACCCATGTTATTTTTTTTCACATATATATATATGTTTGTTTGGGGTTTTTTGTAATTTATTTTAACATTCTTTTTTATTCATTTAGGAAACACTACCTAGTAAAATAGTGTATGGCCTATTTGCATATAGTTGCTTAAACTGTAGCAATTTACAAAAATGGCTGCAGTTTGTAGCCTGCCTGACATTTTTTCCTCTAACATCAAATAACTACAGAAGGACTATGCAAACAGATGCACATGCAATGCACGTACCCAACTCACCAGTTTGTCTCTCCAAGGTTGGATAAACATAGTACACAACACCAGTTACAAACTTGTGAATGGGGCTGTCGGTAAGCTATAGTTTATTCAGCAGTTTCGCTCATCAGGTCTGGTAATTTTAAATACTATTGGTGGCTGAGCTACATATGCTTCGACCCTTGCTGACCAGAGGGGGAAAAAAATGAAATCTGGAACAGAACGCACATTAGAAATATTATTTGTGGAATTCCCAGGAAAGCAGACAGTATCTACTGTGGCACTGTCCACCAGGGCCTCAGACCACAAAACAATACGCACCGCATTGTGCAAACAGACCCAACGAGAGGGATTGAGAGCTAAATATGTCCAGATCACGATTCTGACTAAAAAAAATACAAAGAGTTATGTGACAGTCCTGACAAACAGACTAACCCCCTCTATGACCCATCTCTTACATAATGACCAGGTAGGATTTGAGTAATCTCGCTAACCAGTTGATAACACGAGGAAATTTATTTACCTTTTCTCTCAACCACAATAAAACTCCCTGTTTATTAGGCTCATTAGATGCTGAAAAAGTATTTGATACTTTTTCCCCCAACCCTCAATGCTTCTTAAGGGGATTTCACTGGAGGAAGGCACTTTGCCGAAATGTTGGGGCTTATTGGTATTCAGCCTCTGGTCAGTACACGTTGGATTACACTTATTACATATTGATATGCACATTATAGGTACAAGATATTGGTGCATGGGCTTTATTTGTATGCACTTCAGCTCTGTCTATGTTTACTGCATGAACATATGAATACAATCACATTTTCTTTTTTTTTTCAGTGCATAAGAGTGGTACATGTAATACTGAGGTGCCCCGAAAGCAGTCCTCAGGCAATTCCTCGCTTAACATGCGGGGCAGAGAAGTAACAGGCACAGTTTTATATTTTAGACAAGCTTGGTTACGTAGATTTACACTGATTTTATTAATAAAGGTAACATGCTAGTGATATGAGGATCGCATACAGAGTATATGTACACATAGTTATGCAGACGAGTATATAGGTACAAAGATAAGGCTACCTGCAGGTGCTATAGTCTGTTCGCTTTTTACTGAATACATGCTTTAAGTATTTGCACAATCGGTACGTTTAAGTAATAGGAGAAGTATGCTTCAACATAGTGGACAGAGAAGCAAGTATATATCAAGCAGCCGTCTATGATTCACTAGTAGTGAGTAATAGTGAAGATTAGGCTAGACGTGTATATAACATTGGGGGTTATGCTTAAGGCGGAAGGCTTTGCGTTCTCTAAATAATAAACATTTGTACTGCACTAAATAGGTCAAACATAACAACCCTGCGCTTTGCAAGTATTAAGAATTGCTAGCAGGGGGGTAAACGTAAGGAGGGTAAGCCATGCTAAGGCATGAGAGATATCAAAGTACGGTATATGATTAATTAACTGCCTGTGCGATCTGACAATATAGTAGTTTAGTTGAGAGTTAATCTTATGTGCCAGGTAAACGTTACAGCATATGAGGTACTAATATAGAATTACAAACTGTCATTTTTGTGAGATGATAATTCCTAGGCTTAGCTAAAATACATACGATTAAACTAAAAAAAAACTAATTAAACTAAAAAAAAACAACTTGCTGATAAGACTTGGTTGAACTCGGGGTCAGGGCAACCTATAAGCTGCCAGACATATAGGCTATTTGGCATGAAGTTGGCCAGTAGCAGTCTATCTAAAAACACATAAGACATTAATATTATCATGCAGGTATCAGTGATATATGCAGTGAACATAAACGTTTGAGCAGTACCAAGAAGTAAAGTTCAGTGTTAAACAGCTAGCACGGTTTAAAGAGTTGCAGAATGGACTAGCCAGGGTTTATTACGGCAGAGGTACCAAACAGTGTCCCCCATGCCTTCCTGCGATGTGAGTCCTTCTTTATCCAATTCCCAGCAGGGGAAATGATGTAGGAGATGCATGGGGGTCTCGCAGAGGTAGGGCAAAGTCCAGCTGGAATGGTTCCCCTGGTGGGTACCTGAGATCACGGTACAGGTTTGTGGTGTGCTTGTCCGGGTCTCTATGGTTCACCAGAACTTTGTTGTGCTCCGGCGCCACGGCATGGGTCTGCCATTCAGCGGTCGCTGAGCAGTGCTTGATGTCGTGCAGAATTGACCTGTATCCTGTAGGTCTCCTCGGGGAGGTAGTGCAGCTCTGTATAAGCACCTACGGGCAGGCGGTAGATGTCTCCGTCTTCGGCGACATTTTTGTTTGTTGACTGTCGAGCGGGGTTTAGCTCGGCTGTGGCGGATACCTATGGGACTTTCTCTGGGTAGGTTCCTTTGTGCTTTAGCCTGCCGCTCTCTGGTTTCTAGTTTCGCCCAAAAGGCGTTGAAGATTGCGGTCAGCCTTGTCATCGTGGTAGTCTCCCCTCCGCAGCAGTCATGGTTGCACGTGGCGTCCGCCATTGTGGAGCTGGGGATTGCTTGTGGGGCTCCGCCATCTTTGTCAGCCGTGTCTCTTGTGTCTGGCAGGGTTGAACCGGGATCACCCCCACCGGTCCTAAGGGGGGAGGGCGGGCAATTAGTGGCTCAGCGCCCCCGGTGTAGAGGCGAGGAGAGCGGCCATCTCCCCCCATCCCCATCCACCATAGGCCGCAGCGGGCCACCTCCGTTACACGCTTGCGGAGTCCGGTATCAGTCAATTCGCCAGAGTGCCCGTAGCCTGGGCAGCGTATTCCGGCATCAATGTAAGCATTGGATCCGTGGTAATTTCCCTGAAATCAGCAATGGCTTCGGGAGCTCCTCTGCCATGCGACTACTCCGTTTGCAGGTCAGGCCCCGCCCCCCTCCAATCACATTTTCTTATATTTAGTGTGCTATGGGTTTCATTTTTTATATATGGTATTTCCTGGTGTGGTAAGAGGATTCTCCCATTTAGCACCCTTTCAATAGTGTGCACTTGACACCAATACACACACAGTTGAGTGCTCTCTATGTATATGTGTTTTTACCTAATGTCTATCCAGGCAGGAATGAGCAAATTAATATATGCTGCACAAAAGTAGACTAGTTTCTAGGCTCACATTATACCAAAGCAGAGAGGATGGCGTCTGGCAGTCCCATGTTTTAAATTCTACTATGAAACTTCCCTACTGGCTTAAAGTTTAATCTTCTTCACCCCAAGAGCACAGGTTCAATGGGTAGATATAAAGCACTCTATCCTAACACTTTGTAGCATCCAGTCCATCTTCCTGACTCCACCTTTACAGACACGCTTAATGTTCCCTCTGCTGCCAACCTCCAGACTCTCAATATAACTTTGGAACAGGGTTAGCAGGGCAGTACCGGCATTGACACACCTAACCAACCTCACACCACTAGAATAATTCAAGCACCATATTCCCAATGTATCGTTTAAAATGTGGAAAATATATGGACTCACAACATTGGCTGGTTTATGCACGCAAAGAATACTGATGACATTTCAGGAGATCTGTGACTAGGCTAAGTTACCCAAGAGATAATTTTCTTAATATCTCTGCTCTTTCTTAAATACAGACCCACCGAAACCGAGCATGGCCAAAAAGGATGTATGGCTACTGCAAACACTATTAGACAAACATGTCCATGCCAAAAAAAAAACATCTCCACATGCTATCATACACCCACCCGCGTAGGGAATGTATGGGCCTGCTCTTACAAAGCCAAATAGGCAATGGATCTACATGCGGGCAGCGTGAGAGCAGAGACCTCCCTGCTCAGCTCCCTTGTGCGCCTCTTAGTGATGCCGGAGCCGGATTGACGTCATATTCCGTCTCCAGCATTACTGCTGTGCGCGCGAGGGAGCTGAGCAGGGAGATCACTGCCCACTGCTCCCTCGCCGCCCGCGGCCATTTTTACAAATTTTGGCGGAACCCCAATTGTGTTCTCGCGGAACCCAAGGGTTCCGCAGAACACCAATTGGGAAACGCTGGTTTATAGTATGTTTATACAGATGAATGCAAAGTCATGGATTTTGGAAAAAGGAACCCACAAGCCACTTATACATTAAATGGAGTAGAGTTAGTGATAACATTAAATAAAAAGGACTTGGAAACAATTATAAATCACAAACTAGGTAACAGTATGAATGCTGCTCTGCCGTTCAAAAACTAGTAAGGTGCTTTCGTGTATAAAAAGGATTTTGATTCACGCGATCCAAATATAAATTTGACTTTTTACAACTCAATGGTAAGACCCCACCTTAAATATGCGGTGCAACTTTGGGTACCTGTTGTAAAGAATGATATTGCGGAACTAGAAAACGTGCATAGGCAAGTAATATAATTAGTAAGGAAAACATTAGTCATGAGGAAAGGCTAGAAAAATTGGGATGGTTTTCTTTAGAAAAAAAAGGTATCTAAGAGGGTATATGAAAGCACTATACAAATATATACAGTGTCAGTACAAACCGCTATGTGCTAACCTGTTCATACGTAGGAATAATCAACAGACAAGAGGTCACCCATTGAGTCTGGAAGAAAGTCTCTTGATTACAGCAGAGGAAAGGTTTCTTTACAGCATGGGTGTCCAACCTTTTGGGTTCCCTGGGCCGCATTGAGCGCAGAGGAATTGCCTTGGACCACACATAAAATCTATAATATAATTAATTTATGTAATAACACTTCAAAACCCCTTTTCTTAATTTTGATATTCCAATTGTTAGTAGATAACGCCCATATTTGTTATCCTTATGTGGGATTTCCAAATTTATGGATGCCATATTAGGGAGCTATCTACTCGCCACCCAGACTGCAACTGGGCCACACTGCTCTATGTAAACAGGTTGTTGATCCAAGGAGAAATCTGATTACCATTATGGAGTCAAGAAGGATTATTTACCTTTTTGAGGCATATTTGGAAATTACTAAAAAAAAAAAAAAAAATTTGTTTTGCCTTCTTTGCATCAGCAGCATAAAATAATAGGCTTATGTGTTAAACTTGATTGACTTCATTTTTTTTTCAGCTAGACAACTATGTACCTATAAATTATATTTTAATATGTAACCTGGTTGTCCCTGTAACAATTGTAACTACTGTTTTCTATCACTTTGTATTCTCTTTTTCAACTATGACATACAGAATAACTCAGTCATTACATAACATAATTTTTCAATCCAAAATGATGTAGTCACAATCCCAAACCAAAAACAAAGACCCCCAATTGAAACATACTTGGTTGTGTTTGGTCAGTTTATCGAAAGTATTAAAGTCAGAAAATGTTAATCTAGAAAACATTTTCAACAAATGGACATTTTTAATTCAGTTATTTAGTGTGCCCTCAGCATGTGTTTGAATACCAGCACAGATTATTAGCAATATTAAAGACGTAGAGTACATGTCTAGAATGATAAAGCAATAATTTTAGTGTGATGTGGATTTCTGAGATATTTTATTTCCATCTAATTGCATACTCGTCAATTAAACATTTAAGCAGAGCATAGTGGAACGGGTAGAAGGAAAATAAGTCTATTAAAGCTTTGTCTGTCCTAATCAGTTCATCAACTCTGAATTTACTGCTTTTAAAGCCACTGTAATGGGCAAGCCTCCCAGAGAGACGAATAAGACTGCTAGAGCTTTCACTGTTCAGATTGTTAATTTATTGTGCATTCTGAGGTTAATGTGGGTCCTGAAATGAGACTCTAAAGAGGCAGGTTTTACACATAAAGTATGCAGACCGTCGTTGTGATTATGTGTTATATTTTTATTTTAGATGCATAAGTCATAAAATCTATGAAACTTTTTTTTTACTGTGCTGAATAAAAAAAAATACATTGTCATAGTAACATAACATCATGTGCTCTGAATTCTGTTCTATTTTTCTTTTTTTTTACCTTCTGTCTGGGTCATAGTACAGAGACAATGTGAAGATATCACATAACCTTCTACCAAAAGAAAGTGTTAGTCATTTACACACACATACACACTGGCAAACATATAGACACACAGATACACTCACTGACAAACATGCAGATACACACTAACACATATACAGATAAACAGACAAACACACATATGCAGATACACACAATAACACACATACAGATACATACACAGACACACATGCAGTTACACAGACACACACTAACAAATACAGACGCACAGACACACACAGACATACACATACAGATACACAGACACACACAGATACACACTGACACACATGCATGTGCACAGACACACATACAGGCACAGACACTCACATACAAACATGCTGACACACATGCAGGTACACGGACACAGACATTCAGATACACAGGATGACACTGCAAACCTTGACACACACAGATACAGAGGGGCACACACAGATACAGAGGGGTACACACTGACACACACACACACACAGAGACATATACACATACAGACTGAGACACATACAGACACACAAATAGACAGATACACACACAGATCCACAGACACACATAGAGACAGATACACAGACAGATACACACACAGACACACATATAGACAGAAACACACACAAAAACACACATACATATACAGATAGATACACATAGATACACAGACAAATGCATATACACATGCAGAAAGATATACACACAGAAACACACATACAGACACACAGATACACATACAAACAGATACACACATACAGACACACAGATACACATACATACAGACAGATACACACACAGTTACACATACAGACAGATATACACACATATACACACACAGACAGATACCCACACAGATACACAAAGACACATGCATATACACATACAGACAGATACACAGACAGAACCACATACAGACACACACAGATATGCATAAAGATAGAGACACATAGACACACAGATATACACACAGAAACACACATACAGACACACAGATACACAGACAGACAGATACACACAGTTACACATACAGATAGAAACACATACAGACAGATATATACACAGAAACACACACAGACTGATACACACACAAACAGATTTACACACACAAGGAAAATATACAGTTTTAGTTACCCTCCTGTTTCTTTTTTTTTTTTTTAAAGAATCTTTTATTAAAGGGTTCACTCGCAGGTCCTATGGTCAGGATGAGCATTCTGCATGATCACAGGCTGGTGTAATTTTGCTATAACAAATATGCATTATGTTGGTATTTCTGTTATCACACCTATCATTATTGTGTGTGTCCATGTTACCATGAGCATCACCCAGTCTGCGCTACTCCTCTCTTCCTACCTCCCACGTGGCACTCTCTGCCACAGCGCTGATCAGACTTCTGCAGACTCTCGTCGTGCAGCCCATGGTGGTAGTTCCACATGGGCTGCACACACCACGGCAGCTGGAAGGCTTAAGGGGCAGCTGCTTTAGGCCCCCTAGGAATGACTGGGCTCAGGACAGCTGCCTCTTTTGCCCCGCATTAAAGGCGACCATGGGAACCACTGCACTCCAGGTGCTGGACCAATTAAATAGAGTACATCATTCCTCCTAATGAGTAAACAAACAGTTTTATATATATATATATATATATATATATATATATATATATATATATATATATATATATATATATATATATATATATATAAATCCTATTGCATCCATATAAAAGAATAATGCAAAATAACATGTCTGCATGTTATGGTCTATATTTATAAAATGACTCGTTCACCTGGGGAGTGCGAATAGAAAATATATCAGAAGCAGCGTGAGTCTAGCCTAGACAGATGAAATTGTGTAAGATAAGTGTCTACACTTAACCGAATGATTCAGAAACATATATAACAGTTCTTATTTGTATTATGTGCCCCAAAATGTAAACACTAAAAAGGCACTCCAAGTGTCATAACAACTTATGCTACTTATTTTCATTGCTAGTATGTCCCAGTCCCTGTCACGTTGCTTACATTTGTTTGTAGCTACAGTTAAAGTCGTGTTCCCTTTGACCCAGATGTCAGAGAATTCTACACTCTGCACATACATAATTGTACAATGTGAGCACAATGCATTAACACACAAGGTTATATTTTCTTCAACCAGCTGCTGCTGCTTGTATAGACTGCAGCATCTGCATCTATTTAACGGTCAGTATCTTTCTTTTTTATATATATATATATATATATATATATATATATATATATTTGTGTAAGGGGCAATAGCTGTATATGGAGTAAGGATCCAGCATAAGCGTAGGATAGTATAAAGTGAGCAAGTCGGTTGTGGTGTGCCGAGACCGACGATACGGTAGGCCTGTAAATAAAGAGGGCCCACCAAGGAGTAAGAAAGTAAAGTAAATGGAAAGAAAAGAGAAAGTGTTGAAATGAGGAGTGGGTGGGAGGGTCATTCTGATGCTGACCTCAAGCGATATGAGTCAGGTAAGGGGTGTCCCTTATATAGGGGAGTGAATTAATTTAAGCCCCTCCCACAAATACAGGCCAAACGGCCTTAATACTTGTGTAAGGGGCAATAGCTGTATATGGAGTAAGGATCCAGCATAAGCGGAGGATAGTATAAAGTGAGCAAGTCGGTTGTGGTGTGCCGAGACCGACGATACGGTAGGCCTGTAAATAAAGAGGGCAAAAATGAATAATCAAAGATTTAATACAGTCAACAAATATATACAAATTAACCAGACATTTCCTTAAATGCATTACAGTATTTAATTCCTGGAAGAATTTTGAAGGTAGGAATCTAGGACCGAAAGTGAACACCATTTGTTGTGGGTAGGATAGTATGTTATCTCTACTGTCGGTCCGTGTTGACTCGTTTCGGAATGTGGTAGAGCCAATAGGTAATGAAATATGTGTTTACGTACGTGGGATCGTTGAAGACAATGATCTGTCTGAGTGGTGGTGATGGTAGTGAATTCTCTGGCCTGAGAAAGGCATAAAAGGCAATGTGCATGGCTGGTAATGGCCGACTTGGTAGTATAATTGAATGGTTGTAGATCTAATAGGTCCGATAAGGATGAAAAGTTGGATGGCTATTGGTAATCTCTGAGAGGAACGTGGGAGAATGGATTCCTGAAAACCTCTGAGTATATTCTTGTCTGGTATGATAGCATGAAGTTATGGTAGTTTTGGCCATAGGTTATCCTGTGTTGTTGAATGCCTGTAAACTATATAATTAATGGTGTGTGAGATAGTTTAAGTTTAAGGTGGCAAAAAGAAGCAAACCCTAGGAGAAATGTTATGACACAGGTTGAGCTATGTCGTGTTCCAATAAGATTCTTTAAGCCAGGTGAAAAGCTGTGTTATGTGTTCTACAAGTATGGGACGAAAGTGCTAGGTGGGATAATGCATGCTATGCTGCATGAGTATGTCTAATCCATGATTTTGTCTCTGGAACGAAAGCGTGGCCGTGACTGTATGGGCGGCTGTAGGAAGCGTATGATGAACATGCCTGGAATATAAATGAGACAATTATCGGCAGGGATGTATACATATATATAGTGAGTTCCCCAAAAATATCATGACCTTATGGATGAGTAGTGGCGATTGTTGATGATATGACATGTGCCTAGTTGTCAGAGTAACAACGGATTGATGACCCTGACCATGATTTACCCTATGCCACAGCAGCTGCTACAATGGGGTAGATCTCCCAAAGGGGCTGAGGTGGTGGAAAAATTTCCAAACCTGGATGCCATGGCCAACAGCTCCAAAGCAATCGTTCCCGGTAGATCGCTGCCAAACCCGTGGTAGACGCCGCATCTGACCATCTGGTTGGAGAAGTGTCAGACAATCCTGGAAGGAACATGCTTTTACCATGCCAAGTGGTTAAGAAATTCCCCCCCCCATGTGCAGGTCTGCTGTTGCTGAGGTGTCTAGGGACATCCTCTGATCATCATGTTGGAAGTGTGGAAAAAAGGGGAAAGTACTCTGGATGTGAAAGCATGGTCTTGTGGTATGATTGGCATGGCAAAATTAAGGAACCTGGTAGGGATTGTAGTTCCTTGCAGTTGTAAGTACTAAGCAGGAGGTAGTGATTGATGTAGATGAGAATGTTCCCTATTTGTCTTGTGGTAACTTGCGTGTATGGATGCCGACTCAAGTCATATGCCCAGTAATGTGATGATAGTGTCTGGGCCTTCTGTTTCTTATGGGGTACTGGGACGCCCAAGTGGTCAACCAGACTAAGCTGCCGTGAGGTTTCTAGTGAAAAATATGTTATCTTTGATCAACAAGAAGTCTTCTAGATAGTGTATGACTGTAAGACCTCTGGATATGTTATCATAACCAGCACAGAGTATCTGCGAATATCGATAGTAGGCTAATCTGTAGCTCGAAAGTTGAGCAGGGAAAGGATTGCCCAATTTATGCCATGTAAGTGCCAGTGTGTAGGGTAGATGGTAGCCGTTTACTGCGTTGATGATATTGGTCTTACTTAACCAAGCTTCAACCCATGCTTGAGTGATAGCTGTAAAGGTAGATCAATGGTGTTGTATAGTAAGAAAACTCCTCGGAGGGTATGAGGGAGTTGAGACTTGGGGTAGCGGAGGTTTGTGGTGCAAATAGGTCTATGGTTAGTCTTTGTTTAAGGGAAGATTCCTTGTGACAATACCAATGTGTTTGTGTTTGGTGCCCTGCTGTAAATGGTGGAGATTGGAAGACCCCTCTGCAAATCTTGGCTATGAGTGTGTTTACAGCCAATGGTTTTGTTGTGCTGACTGTAAGTGAGGGCATGCTATATTCCTTGAAGGTGTGTTTATGATACCTGTATGGGAGCCCTTTGAAGCTCCAGAGCTTTAGTAAATCTACTACAAGTCTGGAAGGGTGATGAGTCAGTAGTGTTGAAAATGCATTGGTGTGTACAGATGGTGAGTACGTTATTTGTAAGTTGTATTGGGACACATGGTTTGTCATGTGCCCTGAACCATTTGAACATATATGCAACAGTCTATATGCAATGCAACTACTCATATCAATGGTCTCTGGTAGTTCAGAGGTGCTGGTACCTGGAGCCTGAGAGCGCTCGTCCATTTGTTTGGGACAAAATCCCTTCTGTATGGGTACCTGCAAAAATAAACATCTCTACATATTCCAATTGCCAACCCAACCAAGGGATGGTCAGTTCCCGATTTACCTGGAATCCCTGGATCTGACCACCACAGATACATCATCATACATATATATGCCTTGCTTCCCCAATGTGCTGACATCATACGTGCAGGGTTAACGTCTTGTGTGTCATAAGAATTGATTGTACCAGGTAACCGAGTTTTGGTTGGTGCTGGTTGTACAGTAGCATGAGGCCCAGCCTTGTGAGGGCTGTGGTGACCAACTCGAGATTGCCAGTCTGTCATAAATTTTTTGGCTCATGAGTTTATGAGTGAGGCTAGTATAGCCTGGGTGTCACCTGAGTTGATGTAGCTGGGCCTTCCCCTGCCTCCGTGTTGTCCGTTGATGTATGGAGGAGTTTGAATAACTCTGCTTTCCTTGCTGTAGCAGGGTAGGGGATTTGTCACCTCCTTAGGTCGGTGGTAATGTGTGGGATCGTCCAGGATCTGATTGCTGCTGGACTAGCAACATCTCCTCTGCTTGAAGGTGTATCAATTCTAGCCGGGGTGCTAGGAAGAGGTGATTCTTCACCATCTTTGTGAGAAATACTTAAATAACAATAAAGACTGCAATTATTATTTGTACCCAAGGTTCTTGCACTGGCTTGCTAGCTAAGCCGTCAGGCGAAACGATTAGGCTTGGTGTTTTTTGGTGACTGGTGAGGCCCTGCTAGTTGCCAAGTGGCTTGAGAGGCTCTATCTATGCTTGGCGTGAGGGGATTTTGAGTGGCCACCGAACGTTGTGGCAGGATGTTGGCCTCTCGGTGACAGTAACCAGAAAATAGGAAGGGGAGTGACAGGTGAGGCCCTTTCTATGATACAATGCGAGGCGGCTAGCTCACGAGTGGCCCGAGGGGTGTATGCCTCCGAGTGTGAGGCGGGGTGTTGGCCTCGCGGGACCACTAACCGAAGCATAATGCAGAGAAAAAAGGGGGTAATACCTATTGGGCCCTAGAACCCTAATTGCCAGTATACTATTACTATTCCAGGGAAGGTAAGAGATGAATAACTACGTGAGCAGGTGTATGTACTTGGTAGTATGGTATTGAACCTGACAATCCCTATAGGTTTTTTAGTAGTAACTGTAACCTGAATGGATAAAACTGTATGGCATAAGGAAATATGGCATAGACCAAGCTTATCTTAATACGTACAGTATATGTGAAAAGTAAAGTGCTGTGATGTGTAAATATTAAACATCGTAGCCATACTGGTTAAATATGTATCAATCTTAACCCATTAAGTGCCGTATGTACAAGTGAAAATGTGGTCTGTCTCCACCTTGTATGTTGTATGTCCCCTTGCTAGGGGAAAGTCAGTTGCGTGAGCAGCGTGCTGTGAAAAATGTATGTGAACTATATTACCAGTTACGTATATACAGATGTGTCTGCTATTGTGTAATAATATATGTATTTATACCAGATGTTGATATAGTGCTTGCTATGTGAATTGTTGGATGTCTTATTGAATGGTAGGGGTCAGTGAACATGGTGTTGCAAAATGCAAGTGCACTGGAGATCTGCCGAGTGCCCTATAGGTGGAAGTGTAGTTGGATACTGATTGGTATGTGAAATGTTGTTTGTCTGTTGACCTATAGGTGTCAGTGTTTTGGTGTTTGTAAAACCCCATGAAAATTGTCAATGTACTTGACAGACCTGTAGGTGGCAGTGTTGATAGAACCACTGTTGGTCTTGATGTGAAATGTAAATTATTGTGAATTAAACCTGAAGTTGAGCCCGTGCTGGAGTTTAATTTATGGTTTATGGTTATGTTTAAAACAATCTTATGTGTAATTTATATTGGCTGGTAAATTGTATATGACATGTGAAGACTGTTTTGCTGTTGACCAGTAGGGGTCAGAAATGCTGATTGTATGTTAAAATACCCTTTAACCCCTTAAGGACCAAACTTCTGGAATACAAGGGGATCATTACATGTCACACATATCATGTGTCCTTAAGGGGTTAATCCTACCGTTTGACAGATAGGAGTCAGTATAAAAGCGAAAATGCTGTAGTTAGTTTGTTTGCTTATGAAGTGAAATAAAGTCTGAGAAGCCTATAGTATACCGATTGACCGGTAGGGGTCAGCATGTAGGCGAAAATGCTGTGGTTAGTTGGTTTGTACATGAAGTGCAATAATATCTGAGAAGCCTGTAGTACACTGAATGACCAGTAGGGGTCAGTGTGTAGGCGCAAATGCAGTGGTTGGTTGGTTTTTACATGAAATGCAATAATGTCTGAGAAGCCTGTAGTACACTGAATGACCGGTAGGGGTCAGTGTGCAGATGAAAATGCAGTGGTTCGTTGGTTTGTACATGAAATGCGATAATGTCTAAGAAGCCTGTAGTACACTGAATGACCGATAGGGGGCAGTGTGTAGGTGAAAAATGCGGTGGTTGGTTGGTTTTTACATGAAATGCAATAATGTCTGAGAAGCCTGTAGTACACCGAATGGCTGGTAGGGGTCAGTGTGTAGGCGAAAATGCAGTGGTTCGTTGGTTTGTACATGAAATGCGATAATGTCTAAGAAGCCTGTAGTACACTGAATGACCGGTAGGGGTCAGTGTGTAGGCGAAAATGCAGTGGTTCGTTGGTTTGTACATGAAATGTGATTATGTCTAAGAAGCCTGTAGTACACCCAAAGACTGGTAGGGGGTTTAAACAAATGATATGCATGAACATGCAATAGTTTTAGAACAGACTTAGACAAAATTCAGCCGTAAAGTGAGGACCTGACCCGTGAATGGTGCCGTGGGACTGATGCCTGGCGTAACGGGTAGGTCGACTTACGGTTTGTGAGTCACTTGGGCACCATCCACGGCGATGGATTGAAGAAAGAAGGTGGTAGGCCAGAAAAGCCTGTGGCTGGATTCCTGACACAGCTCTGCTTAGAAAACCTCATGGAGTAATCAGGTAAAATGGCGTCTGGATGACCCGGAAGTGGAAATCATTCTGATGCTGACCTCAAGCGATATGAGTCAGGTAAGGGGTGTCCCTTATATAGGGGAGTGAATTAATTTAAGCCCCTCCCACAAATACAGGCCAAACGGCCTTAATACATATATATATATATATATATATATATATATATAACTTTCTATAGCTTATAATTTATATCTTCTAGATTGTGAGCTTGCCCAAGCAGTTTCGACATTAATCTTTTGTTCCTGTTAATATTTCAATATCTTGTTACTGTTAATGTCTCATTTGCTGTAATAACCCCACATTAAAATTGTAAAGTCCTGCACAATATGTTGATGTGTTATAAATGCCAATAATAATAATAATAATAATAATAATACATTATTAAAATAGGGCACTTCAAGCTTTAAATTAGATGCAACCACCATATAACATAATTATGATATACTTCACACGGCACTAATCTCTAAATGTAAAAAGTATTTTTGTGATCCAGTTACTCATGCTAAATGCTAAAGTATCAACGCCTATAGCCCTAGATATTTTATGGAAGAAATTGAGTAGTATACTCATGGCAATCCTTATCAACTTCAATGGTCCCTGGTTTTCATTCTCCTCAACATAGATAGTCAATATACCATGTACCTGACCTAGACTATCCGTATGATCTCAGTCTGACATCCAGGATTCATTATCTTCTGATATCTCTCCTTGTCAACTTTGTGTAATCTCCATCTTTTCTCTGTAATTACCTGATCCTAGCTTTTACTTATTACCACAAGACTTGTCTATGAGATACATTTCCTATTTGTTGTTATATTCAAATACCGTGCACTCATATCCCCTCCCCCAATTCTTACCTCTATCTATTGTCTTTCTCACCCACTCGTCACGATCATGCTTATCTGATATATTCTACATTGTTTATCCATTATGCCTTCTTTTGTTCAATTTTCTGTATTGCACACTGAAATTTCTCTTGTTTCAATAAAATAAGATTTACATAAAAAAAGAAAAGAAAATTGAAGTGGGTCAGAAAAGACTATCAAAACCTCGCTAGCAAAATGAACTATATTCCTGACTAATCAATGTGTGATTTGTGACATAATATATCATTTTAACATTGTATGCTACTGGTGAATCTGGTGGCAGTGGGGGAGGTCCAACGTATTCTTGAAGTTGTAATGTATTTTCATTAGGGTCAGGTTCAAACAGGGGCTTCAGCCCAAGGGTAAATTTTGGCCCTAAAAATGTTAATGTTCCTTGAATCACATTGTGAAACCAAATATTTGAATTAATTCAGTTTGTTACACAAATCTAACTTTATTATATAAGCTCCATACCTGCTGTATTAACCACAAGCAATGCTATTATAGCCCTGCATCCCACAGCATTGAAAACCTGTACGTTACATTAAAGTGGCAATTTTAAATAAAGAAACTGGAGATGTCATATGTCTCCCGGCATTACAGCATACTCGGTGCTATCAAAACAATAGTAACAAAATTAAACTTTTCAGGACACCATTTGTATATATTTGTATATAGCATTTTTTTTATTTTCATTTTAGCTAAAATGTTTAATTCCATTTAGAATTTTCTTTCAGTCTCTGCACTTCATACAGTCCTATAATATCCTTCACTATATTGGCTTAATCAAAGGAGTTAAACTGGTTTGAATGGGTCCCTGGATATGTCTTCTGTGCTACGCTAAAGCAGACGTTTAGTAATAGCAGTTTTTGTGCAATTTTGTATATCGTTTTTTTGGCTGATGGAGTCAGCTGATCTTTGTCCTGCTCTTTTTGTATTTTATTTTAATAAACTTTATTGAAGTAAGCAAGGCTTATTGCACCTTGTTGCATCTAACAACATTCTTGTCAATGAAGTATTCAAAAGAAAAAAAAGAAAATAACATACCAAATTAAGTTTTACAGATTTCTGTTATAAAGTGAACAGAAGTAGCAAGAACCTTTGGGAGACGAGCTCTCCACCATTGCCTCTACTTATTTAATCCACTCTTCTATTGAAGGGGGATCCAATGAATAGGAATTGAGGCTTTTGCCACATTTAAAATGTGTGGAATAAGGAAGTGTAGATATTATTTCTTGGGAATGGGAGATAAATGATCAGGGTGGCTATGGGACCAGGCACCCCCCAAACAACACATGATTTATATGGCAGGAGTACACAGACTATTCCCCTTCTGACCAACCTCTGCACATTACACCAAGCTAATATATGTCCTATATGACAATAAACTACCCTCCTTTGAAGTAATGTTCCATTGACATCACAGCTTCTTAAACCTGTAGTTCTTACTAAATTTGAACAACTCTGCTCAAACCCCTCTGAAGACCACTCTCAGTATTTTATGATATTGTAATATTGGTCTCCCATGTTTACTGCTACCTGGTCTACCAACCTGGACATCACACTATATGATGACTAGAGGAAAATGTTTGATATGAATTTAAAATCATGTGTTTGGTCAGTAACAAACTAGTGAGTAGGTGGCACCTCACCCCTCAAATTAGAAACCACATTTTTCCTACAGTCTCAAAGTCCTGTTGGAGATGCCGCGACTCAGTAGGAACTACTAGCCATCAATGGTGGCAATGTTACAAAATAGCCCCGTGTTGGAGAACTATAGCCTGCCTCATTAAAGTTCATAAATGGTATTTTAATGGGAATTAAAATACCATTTACACCTGAAACCCTCCTCTTCCATTGGAGTGCTCTTTTAAAAAATGAAGAATGTTTGGCAAGATGAAAACAGTACTGGTAAATTAATCATGCTAGCTGGCTGCTGTATTGTTGCTTAACATATTTGTACGTGAGTCCATCCAACGTTAAAATACTACATAAAATCTTCACATAATAGGTTCCCTGAATTGCCTTGATTTTTCATGTAGCCTTCAATAGGGCAAAGTAGGAACAGAAATGCTCTCTAGAAATTAATAAAAAAAAGAATTTACAATTTCTTTTGATGTACTGAAAAAAAAATCAGCTCAAGTGCTTTTAATGCATCTCCCTAGAGAGCCCAGTAGAAGGAAAAAATGCTCTTACAAAAGCTGCAGATAGCTTTTCCCTGTGCTGCCAATCATTCAGCAAGTACCTCTGGTCATTTAACCATGATCAATTAGGACCATTCGTGTGGACCCAATCTTATATTTTAATGTTCCTAAAAAAACCTATTGCTTGATTTGTATTGAATTTCAGACACATCATTAAACCAATCCATATGATTAGAAGAGTCATTAATGTGAGTGAATTATTGGATTGTGAGTGAGTGAGCCCAGTTTATAGACAGGGATGGTATTGGGGTCCGTGTAGAGTGCATCATATCAGTATTTCTGCATATCAAAATCTATATATATATATATATATCTAATCAAACAAACAAAACTATCACAAATCAATGCACAGATTATTAGACAGCTCTATTTTTTTTTTTTAATTATAAATTCTTTTATTCCTTTTTTTGACAAAAATACAAAGACCAACAACACAACACAAATCACTTTACACCATTACATAGTCAATACATTCGAAAGCCTCAATAGACACACATATAACTTATTACACCCTTATCTGCGGGGGATATGCCAGGAGAGAGAACTGTCTATGCTCAGGCCTCTATCTTATCAAATAAATACAAGTCAATATATTCCACTTTAATTTAAAGAATAATTTCCAAATTATTAACCCAACTTTGCCATAAATCCAATCTTTTTGGGGAGTTCAGGTATGGTATACTTAAATCTCTTTCCATCTCCACCTGAAGATTGATTTGAGTTTTAATATCTTCCCAAAATAATACTTGATTAGATTTCCAATTTCGTGCCAGAACATTTTAAATGCAATAAAGCAGTGAATTATAAAACATCTGACTGTGTATGGCATATTTGGCCAATGCATATGCAGCAGAACTACCTCCGGTTTCTTATCAAGAGCTATTCCTGTTAAATCCTTAATAAAACTTATCATTCTCTCAATTGAGATCTGAATATTTGAACAACTCCACCAAATGTGGAGAAATGATCCATCCTCTTTATCGCATCTCCAACACCTGGAAGTAACTCCTGGAAACATCTGAGATAGCTTGCTAGGGACTAAATACCATCTGTAGATGACCTTATAGTAGGTCTCTAATAGATTTAGACATTGGACCTGACTACGGGTATTGTTTATAGCTTTACACCAATCTTGATAATCCAGAGAACAATTTAGATATTTTTCCCATTTATTCTTCTGGGGGAAGCTAGATATCTCCTTGATGTTTCTAATTACGTCTATAGCTTTAGCTAGAACTTTAGGAATAATCTGGTTTGAGAATATAAATTTTATCAGAGTGGGAGCTTTTCCAGACTCTCTGATAAGATGTTTTTGCAGGAAGTGTTTAAGCCTCAAGTAGTTAAACCTCTCTCGTTGGGAGAGTTGATACTTTTGCACAATAGAGTCAAAATACATTATTTTACATGAAGATAGTATCTGTGACACTTTATTTATTCCCTGTGCTCTCCAGGTACACAGGGACAAATCTGTCATATTGGCTTCTATTATCCTCAGATTTGCCGTGTCCATAATTGCATACTTAAGATCTAATTTCTTTTTGATTTCCTCCCAGACAGGCAACAATTGAGCCCATATCAAATTATTATTAATGTCAATCCCCATTTTATCCGCATTTTTCGTATTCCATATCAAACCCTCAGGGTGTTTTAATCTCAAATCTTCCATTTCTATATTAAACCAGCTTTCTTCTTTAGCTGTCAACGTCTGGGATCTATATATATGGGTGATCACATTTGCCCAATACATAACTCTTATATTGGGAAAGTTTAATCCTCCTTCCTTAGTTTTCAAAGAAAGAATATTTCTGTTGATTCTGTTTTTCTTACCCTTATTGATAAAGTTTTCTAAATTGCTTTGTAATAGCGTCAGCCAGGTATCTGAAATCTTAAGTGGGATCATTTGAAATAGATAGTTTCATTTAGGAATGATGTAAGAATTAATAACATTAATACGGCCCCACCAAGTAATTTGCATATTTCTCCAATCTTTAAGTAATAAGTTTGTACTTTTTAATAACTTTAGGAAGTTTTCTTCCATCATTTTATCTATATTCTTTGTGATGGATATACCTAGGCAATCGAATTTCTGAGATGCCCATGTGAATGCATATTTATTACTTATTAAATCTCTTGATTTCTTGTCTAGTTCAATACTCATCACCACTGTTTTTTCTTTATTTAACTTATAGTTGGCTAATTGACTATACAGTCTAACTTCCTCCATCAAGTAATTCAAGGAACTGATTGGATCAGTAATTGATAACAAGATGTCGTCCGCATAGAGACTGATTTTAAATTCTTTATCCCTTATTTTATATCCTTTTATGTCTTCGTTTTTCCTAATATTTTCTGCTAAGGGTTCTATTGAAAGAATATATAATAATGGCGAAAGTAGGCAGCCTTGTCGTACCCCATTATTTACTGGTACCCAGTCTGAACAAACATTTGGGCCTACTATTCTAGTTGTAGGATTTTTTATATAAGGACATGATACCTCTTAACATCCAGCCATCTATTCCATATGCTTCCAAAGATAATTCTAAAAACTTCCAATTCAGCCTATCGAAAGATTTTTCTGCATCGACTGCTATAGTCATAAGGGTTCTTAAGTTCTTAAGACGGTCTGCTATAATAGATGAAAATATTTTTACATCTGAATTAATTAGTGATATGGGGCGGTAACTATCCACGGCCGTTGGGTCTTTTCCCTGTTTCAGGATGGGGAGCATATTTGCTCTTGTCATCTCTTCAGGAAAACTACCTATTTGAACCGCATTATTAAATGCTAATGCCAGTTGTTTACTCAGAATAGATTTGAATGTATGGAAAAACAAATTAGAGAATCCATCTGGACCGGGTCTGAGTCTGATCTATTTTTGATAGCTTTGTACTAGTCAAATATTGTTTAGTCTTATTTATAGATACTTCGTCAGGGATATTATATAATATTCTATAGTATTCTCTAAAGCAGTTACCAATATCTTTTGGATTTGTATAAGTTGTTTGGTTATATATAATCTTAGATATCCGAGCATTAGCGTGCTGTTTCCTCAACTTATTAGTTAACATCTTATCTGTTTTGTTCCCTCTACAATAAAATCTCAGTTTTAATTTTTTTTATATTATTTGCTGTTTTGATATTCAAGCATTGTACAATGTTCTTTTGGACCTCTGTTATTCGTCTTCCTTTCTCTATTGTAGGGTCTACTTTATTTTCCTCGGTTAGCTTATATAATTCAATATATAGGTCTCCCAATCTTTTTTCTTTAGTTTTAACTTCGTGATTTAGCTTTATAAGGTAGCCTCTCATAACTGCTTTAAAAGAACACCAAGTATTTAAATTTGATGTGTCCGAGGGATCGTTCTCCTTAAAGAAGCAGACTATCAATCTCTCTAATTTAGACTTGTATTTTTTGTTATACAGCAAGTAATTGTTTAATTTCCACGTTGTATTATTTCTAGCTATCAGATTATCTTTTATTGCGAATATATACATACTGTGGTCTGACCATACATTTTCTACTATGTTAATTTTTGCTAGATTATTCACCAAGTTTAAATTACCCCATATCATGTCAATTCTTGAGTATGTAAAATGGACTCTAGATAGATGGGTATAGTCTATTTGTTCTGGATTTTGAAGCCGCCAAACGTCAAATAAATCAAATTTATTTTTAGTATTAGTCAGTGAGCTAGCGTTTTTTATTAATGTTTTGTTCATAACACTCCCTTTCAACAATTTTTTATCTTTTTGTGGGTCTAATATACAATTAAAATCGCCTGCAACTATATATAACCCTATTTTAACTCGTTCTGCTTTGTTTAGTATTTTATTCAATTGAGAAACTGGGGCTACATTGGGTAAATATATATTCACTATAGTGTATTTTACTTCATTTATCCGACACACCAAGATCATAAATCTTCCTTCTGTATCAAATTCTTGATAGAGTATCTCCCACTTAACCCTATCGGAGATTATCATTGCAACTCCTCTTTTTTTTTTTCTCTTTCATAGAAGCATGTAGAATAATTGGGAACTTCTTTCCACCCCATGTTAATTTCTCATTTTGCCTCCAGTGGGTCTCTTGTACTAAGCAAATATCGATTTTTTCTTTTATCATTTGGTTACATAAAAGGGATCTTTTATACATCGTATTCAGGCCCTGAGCATTTACAGACATAAACTTAACCATATTTTAATCCTCTCCTTCTATTTTCCCTCCTCCTGACTTTAAAGCCCCGCAGATAACACAGAAATTTAACACACAACATTACATAAACTAGGGACATCTTATAGTCCCTCATCTAAACCTTTCTCACAGAGGGTTAAACCTAACCTCTGTGGATAGACCCCGTCTCGTGGGTAACCTATTACTCCGAGACTTATGCTTGATATAAGCATCAGGCAGATCCATGGTCAGCGCCCTAGGGCATCGGCCAGGGGAAAAACAGCGAGAGAGAGGAGAGAAGAGAAAAGAGAAAAAAAAAATGTAAATTTATACTTATTCTTAATTTACCCTTAATTATCATTATTCTGCTGTATACATCTTCATGACCTTTCCTTATTTATAATACCTTTGTTCAGTATAATAATTTCTACAAGCTTTTTCGACCCCATACAGTTCTAATGGCTGTTTCTCTACTAGAAGCCTTTTATCTGTACTTCTCTGGTACAGCTTTTTCCCACTTAACCTTTCGATAAGCTTTTTATTGTGTATTATCCAGTACCAAAATATAAATGTTCTTGCATCCTTATACCAACTATTATTTCTCAATGTGATCATAGTGACTATTTCATTATGCTAATTTATACATGCTATTACCACCTGTAAATTATAGTGACTATTTATCTACTGGAAACCATTTTCTATACCTCTTTAGTAAACACCTATTTCAAGTTCTCCCTTCACTACAATTTGTGACATAACATTTCGTGATGCATTATAAACCCTCTCACTCCTTTATACACATTGTTACCCCTTATCTTAATTATTGTGACTGTTTCTCTACTGAGAATCTTTACCTATTTCTATAGCGAATAATATTTCCTAGTTTAGCCTAAATTACACTTCTGTAGTAAACCCTCTTGTGTCATGATATTGATTATTCTTACAACCTTCTTCTCTCAAAGTACTCCTAAGTGTTATTCTCTCTTTCTATAGTTACTACTCATTCTTAATTTATCCTTAAATACCATTATTGTGATATAATCACCCCCCAAAAAAAGGCTTTCTTATCTTTAGAATTATATACATTATAGTCCGAACTTCTAGGATTTTAACTGAGAACCATAGTCCACTTCTGTATTCCCGGGTCTCAATGTTTCCCCTGATTATACTCTTTTGTGTTCTTCGTGTCTAGGAGGCAGAGGAAAGAAGAGAGAAAAAAAAAATTATCTTTAATGCCTTGATTATTACTTGGATCTTTTCGCTTAGGAAAGCCCACACGATTTAGTCCAATCCTCTAGGTCTTTGGCAGAGGTAAATGGTCTCCATCTTTCTTCCCACCACACAATTATTTTAGATGGTTGTGCCCATTTATATTTCATTTTGTTTTGCTTCAGTGGTTCTAAAGCTTGATAGAAGGTTTTTCTCCATCGTCGAGTTTGAATTGAGAGATCTTGAAATGTAATAATACCTTTGAATTTCTCAGATAAATTATCTTTATTTCTCAGCAGATTCAACACTTGTTGTTTGCATGAGTAGGAAAAAAAACATACAATAACATCTCTTGGATGATGAGACGGGACCTCCTTAGGTTTCCTTAATCTGTGCGTTCTTTCTATTATGGGGAGATGACCTTCATTCTGAAAACCAGCTTCTTGAAAAAATGAAAGTAAAAAATCTTTTAATTGATCTTGAATTACAGATTCCGGTATGTTTCTAAATCGCACATTACCTCCTCGACCGATCCTCCAAGTCTATAATCTTCATTCGAGTTCATTTGCTGTAGTGTGTCTTCTGTTTGAATAGAATCTGTTTGCAGATTCTTTACGTGATCTTCCATTATATTGATTTTTTCTAATGCAGAGCTTAGTTTTGTGTTCATTCTCTACATCTCAATTTTAATTGTGTTCAGACTATTGGTGATCTGATTGGCTATAAGTGTCCCTTGCTCATCCAGCTTGGTCACCAAAAAGTCTTGAGAAACATAGTTCTTCTGTTCTGCATTATGAGTGCTTATTGTTTGTGTATTCTGGTCTCGATATATCATATCGCTGTCTTTAGAGCCCAGTTTTTCTCTATTAGGTGAAAAAAAAACGATAATCTCGTTGGCTGAGAGTCATCTTTTTTGTCTCTGGTTTTTATTTGTTTTTTTAGACGCCATTTTGGAGCTCCTATCTATGTTTGAAAGGAGGATTTCTCCTTTAAATGAGGCTACAGTTTTAACCAGTATCTTCAGTTCTTTTGTGCAACACTTTTGTTCAACCCTTTTATGCAACACTTTTATACTTAATTATGGACCAATTATATCTTCAGTATATTGGACCCCTGACAGAGCAGGCTGACCCACGGCTCCCAGCCTTAGCACCCCTCTCAATAACCATAAGACTTAGCGTGCACTTATCTTTAAGCCGAAGTTTTTAGTCCTTCCTTTTCGAACCCGGTTTCTTTCTCCTTTACATCCACTTGTAGACCTCCGGTTATCTTTTTGTCTCCCAGGGATTTAAGCTGCCAAGTCGATCTGGACCCTCAGCTTCTCGTTTCTCGGCGTCCGTCCGTCCTCACCTCCCCTCATCTCCCCTCACCATGGTCACGTCATCACGTCATCCGGAAGGCTCTGAATTGATGAGACAGCTCTATTTTAATGTATTTTTTTTTTATTATTATATTCTTTATTTTTGGTAGTGCAAGGTATAACAGACAGATATATGCAATGACATTCCACAAGGGTATGGTCGACAGTTCACAGGTTTAGATATATTGGTGAGATTTCAGAATACAGCACTTTTAATGTTAAACAAGAAACAAGTTTAGAAGAGAGACATGTCAGCAGAGAAGAGGTTTTTTTTTCCGTTGCACTTTCTGACATAGGGATGTATTATTAGTAGCTCTGGGATGTGGGACAATTAGTCTAGCCAGGACAAATTGTTAGATCTTTAGACTCCGAAGTGAGATAAGGCTAAACAATAGCATATAATATCATTGCCATAAAAACAACATAGTAGTAACAGAAAAAAAAAAGTTACAATTAGCTGGGTACATTGAGGTAGAAGTAGAGAGGATGTTGTCCGTCACCATCAGGTGAAGTTATGGCTCTTGCGGCAGACCCCATATTAGATCAGCCAACTCTCTTGGGTGGTAAAGCTGCTTCCGAATCAGGGAAGGATATACACTGGAAAAGGGTGCCCCTCATGCCCTGAGCCTGCAGGAGTGGCATCATCTGTATACCACAGACAAGGAAAACTATTACAATCCAAGCCGATACCCTTCAGTAAGGGGACGAAGGATTGAGGTGGTAATCTCCGTTTTATGTGGATAATCTTCTGCCTGCATGTACGATGTGAGGAAGGTAAGCCTCATATGGCTCACACCCTGGCGGGCAAGCCATGTATTGTGTATATCTTTTCTTCACCCTGAGTGTGCCTCTCCGGTTTTACATGTTTCTGGTCTTCCATCACAAGTTTAGACCAATTTGCAGCATTGTGTGGCTTTAGTCTTAGCCAGAAGCACTGGATGAGCTCATCGAGCCGCAACAGTAAGGAAGCTGTGGAGCTGCAGTGATCCCCCTGAGTGTAACTCACACCATGCAAATCCAAGATTGTGGTGTCTACTATATTGGATCGTTGGCAATCAGGTCATAGTTGTTCTGTTGGAGTGGTAAGTAAAGTGGAAAGAGTCCGTGGACCCAGAGGGGACCGGGATAACTCACACCAGTCCAAAAGGGAGGGTGTATGGGACAGCTGATGTGCCGAGTTGAGAGTCCGCGCCCTATCTCGGTAGGCCTCGGCATGGGTAAAGATCATGAAATCATCCTGTTTTGGGGCCAAAAGGTTGTGCTGAACTTGACAGGTGTTGGCTGGTTGTTCAGAATCGTTAATAGCAACAATGTTTGCCGTACAAGCTTATTTTTAGCTTGATTCCTAGAGAGCTACATGAAAACACGTCTGTCCATTATATGTATATAGGATATACTAGCAACAATTCGATGCTAGAAAGTAGAAACTGAAGTTTGAGTCACATATATTTCTATATATGTGACTCGAACTTCACATATTATAATTTTAAGAAAAAAGGGCACTGTGATCATGTTAAACTGTTCTCTGTATGGCGCAACCTCGTGGGAAGTATACACTCAGTCTTCACCTAGTGGAGGTGCAGACTAGAGTCTCCCCTGGCCCCCTCCATGAATATAGTGCACTGAGTTAGCAAGGGAGATCTATAATTTCTGTTGTTGGCATCAACCTCTGATCATCATAGCAAACCAAGCATTTGCTGGATGCCAAGAAGGGTAGTCCAGGTCTGCTCGCAGACATATAGACTTTAACATATGTATTTTATGTGTTTCTAACCACGTTCTTATCTTCCTACCATTTTCCTGCTTCGTGGTGTATCCCTGGGGTACTGTGTCAGTGGAAGCCTGGTGCAAGTTCCTGGCTCCTCTTCTATGCGACTTCCAGTGTGCTAAAAGGAAGTGTTCCGTGTCATATACTTTCAGCACTGCCAATGGGTAAAAATTTAGGTGGTAGTGCTCTGTCCAAGTGAAAATTCCAATGGCCAACTGGGAAGATATTTCTATCGCTCCAACTGGACCTTTTTACTGCCTGTATTCCTCTATGGCAGCCCTGCTGTTAGTTAACACAGCAGACAATTTTAATTATTTATACTAATTTAATCTCTCTTTTAATCTACAACTTATTAAACTTTATATGTGATACAGTTATGTTATTACTACTGTTTGTGTGTTTCTATGTATGTTATTTTCTATTGGGATTTTTTGCCAATGACTGTTACATTCAATAAGAAGAACATAGCACACAGGATTTTCAAAGATCTTCTGCAAATGATTCTGAACTAAACCAGAACATTTTCATATTCATTGACAAAACAACTGTGACCAGGGTCTTTAAAGCTACAATAAGGTACAAAAAACACTCATATATTGTTCAGTTCATCAACCCATGTGAATAGGGTGTCAAGATTTCTCAGAATCTTGCTCTGCACTATCAATAGTTCAGTTTTAAAAATATCATATTTCCAACGTCTGCCAACATCTTTGATAATGAGTATAATGAGATCTAATGAGGCTCTATTTAGAATCTAGCTCTATTTTTCACAATATCCTAGAATATTAATTTCACTCTTTAATACATTTCTAATATCGTCAATATGAATTCATAAATATGCTTATTTAAGAAAACATTTTTTAACTTTTTTGGCTTTCATAGAAAATATATAAATCAGACTGATTCTTGAAAGTAGATTTAAAGTACATCCGGTAGATATAAATATTTCACCAGTAGTAAGAAATGCTTTCTCTGTTATAGAACTGCATAACAGAAAACCTTTGAGAATGAAACATGAATCGGATTCTACAATATAATATGTAAATATAGATTGGGGAATTGTTGAGAAAATATAGAACAATCAAAATAAATTTATTAAAGCAAGAATACGCACACAATTTAAAAAAAAAAATGTATTCTTGAAAATTAACAGAGGAAATTAAATTATATGGAAACATAATCAAATTTTAAGTTTTATCAATCTATTTTTGCAGTTTTTACTTTGGCCTTAAGTTAAACCTGCAGTGGGCAAATGTTCTTATTCATTTAGCTTTTTATCATTTCAAGGTTTGATAAAATTCCATACTCTTATTATAGGCTAAACTCTCAGTTTAAAATTAAATTATTCTTAGTGAATGGAAAAATTGCAATTCTGGCGTTTTCTCCAATTTTACAATTTAGAGGTATTTAGAGGTATATAGTATATAACACATGGAGTTTAACAAATCCTCTCCAAACTTTATACAGTGCAATGTGCTACGATACTGTTCTGCGGAGGTCAGGAGATGTGCAATATTTCCTTGTTACTTCAATAATTCCAGTACAGAGAAATTTAATTTGGTTTTAGAACCATGCAGCAAGGAACTTTGCAACAAGTGTTGGCATGAATCTCCATTTCAAATTCCAAATAATTATCATAAGTGAGCAGGCAATAATTTGTCAAATCTGCCAAGCCTTATAAAGATAAGGAATGCAAAAAGTACTCACTTAGATTTAGCAGCGGGGGCGGAGGGGTGAGGATGCTAGGAGCGAGGTGTCTTTTGAGGATCTGGCAGGGCGTCACAATCTAAGGTGCTGGACGAGTAAGGAGGACAACGGCTTGTGCGTACCTTGCTGTTTGTGGGACAGAAAAGTTACTGGCTTGTTTGGATTCCATGGCTGCCACGAGGCACTGGAGTCCTTTTTGAAACATAGACGACCTCATCCACGGCAAAATTGCTGCATCGCCACTGCAAGAATAGAGCCCTGGTGGTGGTAGGAACGAAAGGCTTATAGTGCAGCCATACTACAAATTAAAAATACTGGGGGCTGCATGTGGAGGAAGAGGGAGTAGGGAGGAAAATCCCATATCATATCATTCCATAAGCTCAAACAAACCTCCTCAGAGATTAATTAAGACCCCATGCTGAAATCAATAAAAAAAAGTAACAAACTGACAAAAATTGTTAAGTTCTGTTAAATTCTAAGGGAAGAATCTACTCTAGAAAAAAAAGAGAAGAGAATAAGAATAAAGGGCAAATTTGCTAAGTGGTTACTTGAATACCAGAGACTTGAAAAGAACATGGCTTCAAAAAAGGTGATATTAAAGCAAAAAAATATAAGAAAGATGCCAAAATAAGAAATGAAAAAAAAAAAAACAATACATTATTCTCTCCCCAGGGCTCAGAAAAACAGATTTGACAAACCGTTCATTTGGTATACTGGAGAGTGACTTGGAACTGCAAGGAAGATATTCAACTGGCTCAGTAAAACAAAATTCGCGCCATGAAATAATGCAGGAAATACTGCAAGAAACTCAACCAATTACACAGGCAAATCTACAGCAATGTATGAACACACAATTAAATCTTTTTAAATATTAATTAAACAAACTATTTGGTTCTATGAAAGATGAAATAGCTGTACTCGGGGAAAGAATCAGAATAAACGAACAGAAAAATGAGTCAATGGAATTTGAACTAAAATGTGTACAGGATGAATGCACACTATTACAGAAGACGGTAGACGATTTGGAAGAAAACAGAGGATAGAATGTGCCGGAAAAAATCTGAGAATTAGAGGGATAAATGAGAATATAGATTCCCGTTTATTATCAGAATTTTTATTGGATCTTTTTAAAAATATGGGAGTCTCAGAAGCACAAAAGGAAGGACATATTAGAACATGCTCACAGAACAGTAAAACCTAAGGGAATCCCAGAATCCCTTCCAAGAGACATAATTGTTAATTTCTCATCATTCTTTATCTGGCAAAAAAACGACCAAGCTTCAAGTTTTAATTCTAATGAGGAAAAATATAAAAACTTTCTCTTTTTTCAAGACCTATCCAATGGCACAAGGAAAAAGAGGTATGCCTTTAAGGACTTAAACACAATACTGAGATCTATACAAATTAACCCCTTAAGGACGGAGCCAAATGTACACGTGAACGAAACAAAATGTAAACAAAACCTGGCATTTGCGCTATATGTCTGTCCAACCGTAATTCACCTCTTTCATATTAAATGCACCCCCCTTATTATATATCATTTTATTCAGGGGAAACAGGGCTTTCAGTTAATATCAAATATTTAGCTATGAAACCTAATTTAATATGAAAAAAATGGGAGAAAATAAGATTTTTTTAATTTCTTTAGTTCTACATGACATTTTAACAGTCAATGTCATAATACTGTTTGCTTTTACTGCAATAAAATACACATTTTTGTATTCAGCAAAGTCTCACGTGTAAAACAGTACCCCCTATGTACAGGTTTTATGGTGTTTTGGGAAGTTACAGGGTCAAATATAGCATGTTACATTTGAATTTGAAATTCGCCAGATTGGTTACGTTGCCTTTGAGACTGTATAGTAGCCCAGGAAATAAATTTACACCCATAATGGAAAAACCATTTGCAATAGTAGACGACCCAAGGTATTGCAAATGTGGTATGTCCAGTCTTTTTTAGTAGCCATTTGGTCACAAACACTGGCCAAAGTTAGCGTTAGTATTTGTTTGTGTGTGAAAAATGCAAAAAACGCCAATTTTGGCCAGTGTTTTTGACTAAGTGGCTACTAAAAAAGACTGGACAGTGGACATACCCCATTTGCAATACCTTGGGTTGTCTACTATTGCAAATAGTATGCCATCATAGGGGTATTTTTCATTCTTGGGCTACCATAGGGTCATAAAGGCAACGTAAGCAATCTGGCGAATTTTAATGTGAAAAAAATGAAACACAAGCCTTATATTTGACGCTGTAATTTTTGAAAACACCATAAAACCTGTACATGAGGGGTACTGTTGTACTCGGAAGACTTCGCTGAACACAAATATTTGTGTTTCAAAACAGTAAAAAGTATTGCAGCAATAATATCGTCCGTGTAAGTGCTGTTTGTGCGGGAAAAATGCAAAAAACTTCACTTTTACTGGCGATATCATCGTTGTAATACATTTTCCTGTTTTGAAACACTAATATTTGTGTTCAGCGAAGTTTCCTAAGTAAAACAGTACCTCCCATGTACAGGTTTTATGGTGTCTTGGAAAGTTATAGGGTTAAATATAGTGCTAGCAAATTAAATTCCCTATACTTTCGGCATGGGTTGTCAGGCAGGCCCCGCTAATTGTAATTAATTAGGATACCTAATTATGTAAAATTATTACATAAATATATGTGTAGAATTAATATATGTATATAAATATACATATGTGTATATATACGTATATATATATATATATAATTTTTTTTAAATATTTTTTATTTATATATAGGTATATATATAGTGATATATTCGTATATATTTATGTATATAGATATATATATTATTTCGTTCTACGTGTATTTTGATATAAATATATATATATTAATATCACAATACAGTTAGAACGAAATAAAACACATCTATATATTTTTTTATATTTTATTTTTAATTATTTATTTTATTTTATTTTTTACGTATTTACATATTTATTTTTTTATATTATATATAAATATATATATATAACAAATATTATATATATATTTAATCAGTATCAGTCTACGTGTAATTTGATATTAATATATATATAATTATATATATATATATATTAATATTAAAATACACCTAGATAGTGTATGTGTGTGTGTGTATATGTGTATATACATACTTAGATCATATATATATAATATATATATATATAGGATCTAAGTATATATATATTTTTACACTTATTTAATTTATTTAAATTTTATTTCCAGCCAGCAGGGGGACTAACTGTCCCCCTGCTGGCAATGCAGCAGCCAGCTATCCCGGCCATGTGATTGTGAGGTCCTCGCAAGGACCTCACTCTCACATGGCCCGGGGGGGCTGAAGAGGACGGAGGTGCCGCAGGGGGCTCCCTGGGAGTCCCCCCAACTGCGATCGCCAGCGTGGGATCGCCGGCGACCAGGTAAGTAACAAAAAAACGGAGGGCGTACAATTACGTCCTGCAGCGTTTAGAGCCGCTTTAAAAAGGATGTAATTGTACGCCCTCCGGTCTTAAGGGGTTAAATATACCTGGGGTTACCCTACCAAATTTTTTTTTTTGGCATGAAAATCAGCGATTTACCATACATACGGCTGAAGAAGGCCACAAATGGCTAGAGGCACATCCAGCAAAATAGAAGGAATCTATCGGAATTGAAGGAAAGGGAGAAAAGTAGAGTTGAGCGGACACCTGGATTTTCGGGTCCGATTTTCGAACTTGACCCCGAACTTGAACCCGAACCCCATTGAAAATTCCAAAGAACTTTCCCATGCTGTGTAAAATGACACAGAACACTCTGATTGGTAAGCTTGTAATCCAGCCAATCAGAGTGTTCTGTGTCATTTTACACAGCGTAGGAAAGTTCTTTGGAATTTTCCCACGCTGTGTAAAATGACACAGAGCACTCTGATTGGTGGATTTCAAGCCAACCAATCAGAGTGCTGTGACAGGTAAATGTAGAGCCTTACCTGTCAGTCTCTTCAGCCTCTTCAGTCTTAAACCCACCAATCAGAGTGCTCTGAGCCTAATTGCAGGGCAGGGCAAGGCTTTATAAGCCTTCCCCCATCTTGCAGAGCTCAGTCTGCGCGGAGCCCTCCATGGGTAAAATTTTTTTTTTATTTTTTTTTTAAAGTGTGTCGGTTATTAAGTCGCCTTTTTTGGGGCTGAAAAAAAGAAGAGTTTAGAAGAAAGAAGACATCAAATGGTAAGTCTATTTTTTTTTACAGGTATTTAGATAAGGGTCCCCCTTCATTATTTTTAGGATGAGGGGGGTAGTTAGGGATTATTTTTTTCGGGGGGAGGGGGGTGACAAGGGGTTTGGGGACCCCTAGTCACCTGGGGGGAGGGGTTACATTTTTATTTAGGGCCCCCACCCGCCGCTCAAGGTTGGGGGATGGGGGGAGGACAGTAGGTCCCCCCTCTTATTGTTATTTATGGCCCCCACCCACCGCTCAGGGGTGGGGACCGGGGAGAGGACATTAGGTTCCCCCTCCCCCCCAATTTTTATCTATGGCCCCCACCCACCACTGAGGGGTGGTGGCCGGGGGGGAAGACATTAAGTCCCCCCAAATTTTTATTTATGGCCCCCATGCACCGCTCTGGGGTGAGGGCCGGGGGGGAGGACAGTAGGTGTGTCCCTCCACAATTTTTATTTATTGCCCCACCCACTGTGCAGGGGTGGGGGCCGGGAGAGGACAGTAGGTCCCCCCTTATTGTTATATAGGGTCCCCACCCGCTGCGCAGGGGTGGGGACCGGGGGTGAAGGACAGTAGGTCCCCCCCTTATTGTTATATAGGGTCCCCACCCGCCATGCAGGGGTTGGGGCCGGGGGGGAGGACAGTAGGTCCCTCTTTATTGGTATTTAGGGCCCCCACCAACTACTCAGGGGTGGGAGAGGGCAATAGGTTACCCCTTTAGTTTAAAAGGAGGGGAGAATGTTTGGCTGCTCACTGTTTAACCCCTTAAGGACCAAACTTCTGGAATAAAAGGGAATCATGACATGTCACACATGTCATGTGTCCTTAAGGGGTTAATAGACATGCCCCTACTTGCGGTATAGCGAGTAGGGCATAATTTAATAATACTAAGTAACCAGCTTATATAGTGGCCCTGCAGCCTTTCAAAACGCGTCATTAAATCGGCAAACACCGAACTCCAACCCGAACATACAATGATATGTCCGTGTTCAGGTCTGGGGTCCAAAAAACGTAATGTTCGGTACGAACCCGAACTTTACAGTCCGGGTTCGCTCATCTCTAGAGAAAAGGAGACCTTTTTTTCCTCTTCTTTCTCATCTTCTGCTTCCCTCTCTATGCTTTCCCCCAAGTAACCAAGTAATTAATTCTATCCTATTTAGAAACGTGATACAGATGCAATTTGGATAAAAGATATAGTATTATTATTTAATTCAACGCCATTAATAAAGATTTTAGCATGTAAAAGAGGGGTAAAAGGATGGTTGGGCTCTAATATGATGAGGCTACATGAGTACACGGATATAAATGTGTGGAAGGAAATCTTCTAAGACTAAATTCACTTGTTTTATAGGAGTGTAACACACATAATATTTTACATTTGTTACATTTATTTATTTATTTTTTATATTTTTTAATTTTTGTTATTAACCCCTTAGGACCGGAGGGCGTACTATTACGTCCTTTTTAAAGCGGCTCTAAACGCCGCAGGGCGTAATAGTACGCCCTCCAGTCTTTCCTTACTTACCCGGTCGCCGGCGGTCCCACGCCGGCGATCGCGGTTGGGGGAACTCCCAGGGAGCCCCCCCGCAGCAGATCTTCCTCCTCCGGTCCCCCCCGGCCATGTGAGAGTGAGGTCCTTGCGAGGACCTCACAATCACATGGCCGGGATAGCTGGCTTCTGTATTGCCAGCAGAGGGACTGCCTGTAATGACAGGTGGTCCCCCTGCTGGCTGAAAATAAAATAAAATAAATGTTAAAAGTGTAAAAAATAATAATATATACTTAGATCATATATATATTATATATATGATCTAAGTATATATATACACATATACATACACACACGTACACTGTATAGGTGTATTTTACTATTAATATATATATAATTATATATATATATTAATATCAAATTACACGTAGACTGATACTGATTAAATATATATATAATTATTGTTATATATATTTATATATAATATAAAAAAATTAAATATGTAAATACGTTAAAAAATAAAATAAATAAAATAATAAAAAAAACGAAATAATATATATCTATATGCATAAATATATACGTATATATCACTATATATATACCTATATATAAATTAAAATATTTTTAAAAAATTATATATATATATACATATATATTCACATACGTATATATATACATATATTAATTCTACATATATATTTATGTAATATTTTTACATAATTGGGTATCTTAATTAATTACAATTAGCGGGACCTGCCTGACAACCCATGCCGAAAGTAAAGGGAATTTAATTTGCTAGCACAATATTTAACCCTATAACTTTCCAAGACATCATAAAACCTGTACATGGGGGGTACTGTTCTACTTGGGGGACTTCGCTGAACACAAATATTAGTGTTTCAAAACAGTAAAATGTATTACAACAATGATATCGCCAGTAACAGTGAAGTTTTTTGCATTTTTCACGCACAAACAGCACTTACACGGACGATATTATTGCTGCGATACTTTTTACTGTTTTGAAACACAAATATTTGTGTTCAGCGAAGTCTCCCGAGTACAACAGTGTTTTCAAAAGTTACAGTGTCAAATATAAGGCTTGTGTTTAATTTTTTTCACATTAAAATTTGCCAAATTGGGTAGCTTGTCTTTGAGACCCTATGGTAGCCCAAGAATGAAAATTACCCCTATGATGGCATACCATTTGCAATAGTAGACAACCCAAGGTATTGCAAGTGGGGTATGTCCAGTCTTTATAGTAGCCACTTAGTCACAAACACTAGACAAAATTGGCGTTTTTTGCATTTTTCACACACAAACAAATACTAACGCTAACTTTGGGCAGTGTTTGTGACCAAATGGCTACTAAAAAAAACTGGACATACCCCATTTGCAATACTTTGGGTTGTCTACTATTGCAAATGGTATGCCATTATGGGTGTAAATTTCATTCCTGGGCTACTATAAAGTCCCAAAGGCTACGTAACCAATCTGGCGAATTTCAATTTCAAATGTAACGTGCTATATTTGACCCCGTAACTTCCCAAAACTCCATAAAACCTGTACATAGGGGGTACTGTTTTACATGTGAGTCTTTGCTGAATACAAATATGTGTGTTTAATTGCAGTAAAAGCAAACAGTATTATGACGTTGGCAGTTAAAAAAATAACAAAATGTCTTATTTTCTCCCATCTTTTTCATATTACATTATATTTCATAGCTAAATATTTGATATTAAATGAAAGCCCTGTTTCCCCTGAATAAAATTATATATAATAAGGGGGGGGGTGCATTTAATTTGAAAGAGGTGAATTACGGTTGGACAGACATTTAGCGCAAATGCTAGGTTTTGTTTACATTTTGTTTCGTTCACAACGTGTACATTTGGCTCCGTCCTTAAGGGGTTAATATTGCACAATTTAATTAACATATATGAGTTATATACATGGAATGATTCCTACTAAGAAAAAGCACTGGGTATAATTAATGGGATGATAAAAAGTAAGTGGAACATGGCAATTGTGACGGACCGCCTGGCACCACAACTGGGTGCCTCTGCCAATCGCTGCTTCCTAGCTGTCTCGAGTACCATAAGCATCGCACCGGACACCATAAGCACCTTAGCCGCCGCAGCTTGGCTGGGGTCTCGCTATCCCTTCTCACCCTGGACCAAACTCCTGGATCCAGCTCACAGTGAGAAAAACTCTCTTCCAAGAGAGTACAGCAGGTATAGCAGTGTAGCTCTTAATGATTATAGTCCATGGAAGTATCATGATATAGCAATCCTCATAGCAGATACAGCTGTTCCCACCACACATGAGATGAGACCCTATGTTGAGAGTAGGAGGGACATGGTGCATTGAAAAAGGGTTGTACCCGAAACGTTATTTTTTTTTGTCCTCCAATAAATTTTGGTAGCACTTTGTTTGTGCAGATAGAAACATTTTGTGCAGCCTCTATTTGTTTGATTTGTATTGAGGGTAGGAGGGTAGGTAGGAACTCATTTATTGGCAGCCACAACTGGTCTTATATGCAGGTCCCCATGCAAGGGGCACTCCCCCCTGGACCTGAGAGTAGACTACAGTAAAAACATACACACGATTACATTGACACTCCCACATAGATACATAGAAACATAGAATGTGACGGCAGATAAGAACCATTCGGCCCATCTAATCTGCCCAATTTTCTAAATACTTTCATTAGTCTCTGGCCTTATCTTATAGTTAGGATAGCCTTATGCCTGTCCCACGCATGCTTAAACTCCTTTACTGTGTTAACCTCTACCACTTCAGCTGGAAGACTATTCCATGCATCCACTACTCCCTCAGTAAAGTAATACTTCCTGATATTCTTTTTAAACCTTTGTCCCTCTAATTTAAGACTATGTCCTCTTGTTGTGGTAGTTTTTCTTCTTTTAAATATAGTCTCCTCCTTTACTGTGTTGAATCCCTTTATGTATTTAAATGTTTCTATCATATCCCCCCTGTCTCGTCTTTCCTCCAAGCTATACATGTTAAGATCCTTTAACCTTTCCTGGTAAGTTTTATCCTGCAATCCATGAACCAGTTTAGTAGCCCTTCTCTGAACTCTCTCTAAGGTATCAATATCCTTCTGAAGATACGGTCTCCAGTACTGCGTTCAATACTCCAAGTAAGATCTCACCAGTGTTCTGTACAATGGCATGAGCACTTCCCTCTTTCTACTGCTAATACTTCTCCCTATACAACCAAGCATTCTGCTAGCATTTCCTGCTGCTCTATTACATTGTCTGCCTACCTTTAAGTCATCAGAAATAATCACCCCTAAATCCCTTTCCTCAGATGTTGAGGTTAGGACTCTATAAAATATTCTGTTCTCTGCCTTTGGGTTTTTACGTCCAAGATGCATTATCTTGCACTTATCCACATTAAATGTCAGTTGCCACAACTTTGACCATTTTTCTAGTTTACCTAAATCATTAGCCATTTGGCTTATCCCTCCTGGAACATCAACCCTGTTACATATCTTAGTATCATCAGCAAAAAGACATACCTTACCATCATGACCTTCTGCAATATCACTAATAAAAATATTAAACAGAATGGGTCCAAGTACAGATCCGCGAGGTACCCCACTGGTGACAAGCCCAAGCTTCGAATATACTCCATTGACTACAACCCTCTGTTGCCTGTCACTCAGCCACTGCGTTACCCATTCAACAATATTGGAATCCAAACTTAAAGATTGCAGTTTATTGATAAGCCTTCTATGTGCAACAGTGTCAAAAGCCTTACTGGAATCTAGGTAAGCAATGTCTACTGCACCATGCCTGATCTATTATTTTAGTTACCCAATCATAAAAATCAATAAGATTAGTTTGGCATGATCTCCCTGAAGTAAACCCATGTTGTCTCTGATCTTGAAATCCATGTGTTTTTAGATGTTCAACAATCCTATCCTTTAACATGGTTTCCATCACTTTCCCCACTATAAAACAAGATAACCCCTCCTTTGTGCCTGGGAGATAACTGAGTCAGGAACTGTATTAAACTCAATTGTCTACAGGCACAGAAAACATACAAAAACCCCAAAATACCTTTAAACACACAACCCCCCCGCCACCCACAAAAGTTAAATCCCCTGATAGCCCCAATCTGAGTATAGTTATCCTTTTATCAAATAATCATAAATTAGAAATGATATAGAAACAGAGTGATATAATAGGAAGATTATCCTTTGTGGTTTGCAAGATAGAGAATAGTGTATTCTCAATACTTAATCTATATGCACCAAATTCCAGGCAGATACATTTTCTCGTCAATCTGTATTTTTATTGAGGCATAATAGATGGGGTACAGAATAAAGAGTGAGGGAAGTTTGCAATTCGAATACAGTGTAGGGATCAATAACAATGGCATCTAACATTCCCATAGCAGATACATTTTCTCAATGCAGTTCTTCAGAAAGTACGAGTCTATGCGCAGGGAACAATAATTTGTTGTAAAGACTTTAATTGTTTTGCTGATTATGATATGGATAAACACAACATAATTAATTGTAAACGGAGTAATAGACAAAAGCATCTCAAGACACACTTGCAAAAGCATTTCAAGACACACTGGGTAAGTACAAGCTATATCACATTTGGAGAACTATCAGACAAATGGATAAAGATTACACTTTTTTTCACATTGATATCAATCCTATTCTAGAATAGATATGATATTAACTAAGGCTGATTCCATCTCAGATTGTAAAAAAATTGAGATTAAAAATGGAGTATGGTCTGATCATGACTCGGTGTGTCTTGAAATTAAGGGGATATAATTGAGTTGAACGAAATTGGTGTTTGAGAGATTCTATATTGAATTCAAAAACTGTTATAGAAGAACTGGTATCAATATCTAAACAGTTCTTTGATTAAAATAAATGTGGGATGTTAGCCTAGTTAATGTTTGGGCAGCATATAAATGTGTATTAAGAGGATATTTAATTAAAAAATAAGTAATCTTAAGAAAAAAGTGCACAAGAAAGTTATCAGATTTATACATCACTTTAAGTGATGATTTTTTTTTTAATCTCTAATTCTAAAGACCCAGAAATTATTCAAGAACTGACCACAATTCAAAGAGAGATTCAAAATCAATTGATTATAAATGTCAATAATAATATAATGAAAATGAAACAGAAATTTTATTATTTGGGTAACAGAGCAGATAAAATGTTGTCTAATCAACTTAAAAAAAAAAAAATCTAAGCACTAGAATATTTAAAATAATTGAAGAGGATAAGGAATATACTAGTCCGGAAGATATAGGACGGATGTTTAAAAATTTTTACTCAAAATTATATAAAATCTCGGATCAGTTCAAAGATAGGGAACATATAAGAAAATATCTATTAGATTCTAAATTAAATTGAACTTTTGATGAGCAGTCCAAACGCTTGTAGGCCCCTGTCAAATATAAAGAGATTATGAGTGCAGTTAGAGCTCAGAAGCCTAATCAGGCATCAGGCCCTGACGGATTCCCAGCGGAATTTTACAAAATAATTTTGTACACTCTATGCCCATACCTGATGGATGTATTTAATGAGATGACAGATTCCGGATCTTTTCCAACTGATATGCTTCAAGCATTTATTTTACCTTATTTTACCTTATTGGGCCTTCAACGTAGATGGCTTTTTGTTTTCTCCGGATGGCATCTCCTTTTGTATAACACGTCAGACGAAATCAGACTCTTCTTCTGTCAAGCCACTTCCCGACTATGTGTAGTGAACACGTTGTTAGGGTACGTCCAGGTTAAGGCACCTTTACGGGCTGCCCCCTAGGGGCAACTTTTGGTGTTGTATGTTAGACCCCTTAAGCTGGTCTCAAACTTCGACTCTGGCCAGGTGTAACCGCTTGCTTCTGTCCCTGGCTTAAATAGATTCCAGTTTCGGTGCGCACTCGATTCGCGGTTTGGCGGCGTTGCGAGTATTCTTAGCAGGCGCATTGTTAGCTGAGATCATGCAATGCACAGACTGGTCACAGGAATCTACATTCCGTGTGTTTTACTTTAGACAGCCCTCTAACACTTCTTTCACTTTTCTAAATTCTCAGCATTAAAACTGCAAATATGAAGCCACCTTGAATATGCTGTGCAACTTTGGGCACCTGTTCTAAAGAAGGATATCATTTCACTGGAAAAAGTGCAGATACGAGCTACAAAATTGCTAAAAGGAATAGAGTGTTTTAGTTACAAAGAAAGGTTAAATAAATTTAAATATCTTTAGTTTGGAAAAACGGCGCCTCAGAGGTGATATAAAAACATTATATAAATATATTCCGGGCCAGTACAAACCATTATCTGGAAATCTATTCATAAACAGGGCTATACATAGGACACAAGGTCACATTTTTAGGCTGAAAGAAAGGAGATTTCACCTAAGAAAAGTTTTTTTTACAGTTAGAGCAATAAGCATATGGAATTCTCTGCCTGAAGAGGTGGTTTTATCAGAGTCCATACAGATGTTTAAACAGCAATTGGATAAATACTTCCAAAACATACAGGGATATAATTTCTAATTAGTGGGGTAATAGCTACTTGATCCAAGGAGACATCTGACTGCTATTTGGGGGTCAAGAAGGAATTTTTTCCTAGTTTGTTGCAAAATTGGAAGCGCTTCAGACTGGGTTTTTTGCCTTCTTTTGGATCAACAGCAAAAACATATGTGAGGAAGGCTGAACTTGATGGACGCAAGTCTCTTTTCAGCTATGTAACTATGTAACTATATGCAACTATGTAACTATGTCATGTGATAAAATTGTAGAATATGCTAACTATAACACAAAAGAGAAAGGGGTGGAACAGCGCTAAAGTACTGATCACAGAGGGGAAAGAAGCTGCACACCTGAGGGAAAGGGCAACCCTCAAAACCCTTCAATAAATCTGAGAATAGAAAACAACAAAAATACAGGGTGCGCTAGGGAATGGGAAGAAGTACAACAAGTAAGTCTCTGAAAATATACAAGGAGGTCTTGAGTAGGTCTTCCTAGGTTCTTGATGAGGTCCTCAGTGGTTGATATGAAAAACAAAATAAAATACCAATAGTGCACAACCGTTAAAGATGGTGTCACGAACAACACAGAGGAGAAAAAGACCAACTCACAATCGGTAGAGCTATGCTCAGCTCTAGGTAAAACAGCATACAGTGGTATTTGAAACTCCCCACATGTAGGATATAGCTGGACAGTAGACGATTCTTCAACATATTGTGCAACGACTCAAATGTGTGTCAGCATATAAAAGACATAAAGGAGAAAAAGCGGACCAATGGTACAATAGCGTATGGCACCTGCGACTACAGACAAACACTGAAGTCCTGAGAGTACTAATCCAGTAAAAAGAGCTATAACCAGCTCTAAGTAAAACAGCATACAGTGGTATTTAAACTCCCCACATGTAGGATATCCTTCTGGTGACGCATGGAGTGCAGGATTTATGAAAGACAAGAGCACAAACAGGGGCCCATAGTGTTCTCAGTAAATAAAATAGTGCTAAAAGGTCAAATAAAACGTACTTACAATGTATAGAGCAGCCACACTGCTCTATGAACCAGGCGTGAGTGGAATAATCCCCACCTAAGGATTTCTTTGTAGTACTGGATCTTTAAAACAGTAGAAAACAGCCAGGATAAAAGTAATAAAAATAAAAGTAAAAAGGACTAACCATAGGAATATAGGTAGTCTAAAAATACTTTAATAAAAACAAAATTGTATAAAACACAACGCGTTTCGCCCAAAATAGGCTTTATCAAGTGTAGGCAGATACTCCTGGCTAGTTACATTAAATAGGCAGCAGTAATAGCTTGTATTTGAAAATTGGCGCCATAATGACGTCATTAGCATGTGATCGCGATCACATGACCTGTACATTTATACAGAATAAACATAAAGAACATACAAAATGATCGTTTTGCATAAAAAAGTGCTTAAAATGGTTATAAACCTTTATACAATACATGTAGATTGTTGAAAGTTAACTTTTGTTTCGGTGAAATCTTGTGAGATAATACAGGGATGAAAGGTGAGAAGTCACGAGAGCGCGGCCGTGAGTGGGGTCAAATAGGAGGCAGTATGGGAAATAATCAAAATGTGGTGTGGGAAGTGAAAGATAATGGCCGCGATCTAAAAAAGGGGGCGGACCTCGCGGTGAAATAGGGAGATCGTGACGGCCATCTTAGTTGTGGGCAAAGCGATGGAAAGTGTGTTAGATAGAAATAAATACTGTATTTAGCAGTATAAATGTATAAAATGAAAAAATAACTTTTATATAATGAAAGTGAATGTTAAAAAAACTTATAATATATATTATATATACTTGATATTAAAATAAAAAGTTTAAAAACAGATGTTTCTAATTAATATATGTTAGAAAGTTAAACAGGTTATTTGTTATAATAAAGGAAATTGGCAACCTGTTTTTTATCTGGAATGGCACCAACAGCTTGTTACAACTGTTTTTAAAACATCTTCAACTTTTAAGACCTAAATATTTTTATTAAAGACGGACAATTAAACACAAAAACCTTTTTTAAAAAGGTGTGCACCAACACAGTTATTGACCAAAAAAGTTGCCACTATACACCTTGGCTTGAAAGTGCCCCAAAAAGTAAATTTATAAGACTCAAAAGAAACTGCACAATCAATGGTGATTTTAATGAACAAAGTAACATTTTAAAAAACTATTTTTTAGAGAAACATTACTCAGAAGATAAACTTAACACTATCATCACTAAAATAAAATCCAATGATAGAAGCAGCCTTTTAAAATATAAAAATAAAAGTAAAGAAACTCAAATTACTACCTCATTTTTCCCCATCATCTTTGATTACAACAACAAAAATAAAGATATAAAAAAAAAACTATCAGAAAGCACTGGCATATTTTATTAGAAGACCCTGTTCTTAATAAAATTATTTCCGAAAAACCCAAAATTATCTTTCGTGGTGCCCCCAGTTTTAAGACACTTTTAACCAACAACTTCACTAAGACCATTGTAAAAAAAATCATCCACTCTTTCTAATGTTAAAGATTTTTTCAAATGCAAAAAATGCATTGTTTGCAAAACCACCCAAAAATCAGTGCCAAATAAAATCACCAAATTCAAATCCAATATACAAATAAAAGTTACAATATAGAACACTTTATCACATGCTGCACTAAAAATGTCATATACCTACTGGAGTGCCCTTGTGGCCTCCAATACGTGGGTATGACATCCAGAAATTTAAAGACCAGGATATCCGAACATTGTCGCAATATCAAAAATGGTTTTGAGAATCACACAGTCTCAAAACATTTTCTAACACATCACCAAAAAAACTCAAGTATTCTTAAATTCACCCCTATCCAAATTTGCACAATTCCATGGAGAGGTGCAGACATTAAAAATATTTCGGGTAAATCCGAAATGGAATGGGTTTTTAATCTTAAAACACTCACCCCTAATGGTTTAAATGCAGAGTTCGACCTTTTTAATTTCTTATAAATTTTATATCCAATTTCCTTTATTATAACAAATAACCTGTTTAACTTTCTAACATATATTAATTAGAAACATCTGTTTTTAAACTTTTTATTTTAATATCAAGTATATATTATATATATATTATAAGTTTATTTAACATTCACTTTCATTATATAAAAGTTATTTTTTCATTTTATACATTTATACTGCTAAATACAGTATTTATTTCTATCTAACACACTTTCCCTCACTTTGCCCACAACTAAGATCTTTCACTTCCCACAACACATTTCGATTATTTCCCATACTGCCTCCTATTTGACCCCACTCACAGCCGCGCTCTCGCGACCTCTCACCTTTCATCCCTGTATTATCTCACAAGATTTCACCGAAACAAAAGTTAACTTTCAACAATCTACATGTATTGTATAAAGGTTTATAACCATTTTAAGCACTTTTTTATGCAAAACGATAATTTTGTATGTTCTTTATGTTTATTCTGTATAAATGTACAGGTCATGTGATCGCGATCACATGCTAATGACGTCATTATGGCGCCAATTTTCAAATACAAGCTATTACTGCTGGCTATTTAATGTAACTAGCCAGGAGTATCTGCCTACACTTGATAAAGCCTATTTTGGGCGAAACGCGTTGTGTTTTATACAATCTTGTTGTTATTAAAGTATTTTTAGACTACCTATATTCCTATGGTTAGTCCTTTTTACTTTTATTTTTATTACTTTTATCCTGGCTGTTTTCTACTGTTTTAAAGATCCAGTACTACAAAGAAATCCTTAGGTGGGGATTATTCCACTCACGCCTGGTTCATAGAGCAGTGTGGCTGCTCTATACATTGTAAGTACGTTTTATTTTACCTTTTAGCACTATTTTATTTACTGAGAACACTATGGGCCCCTGTTTGTGCTCTAGTCTTTCATAAATCCTGCACTCCAAACGTCACCAGAAGGATATCCTACATGTGGGGAGTTTAAATACCACTGTATGCTGTTTTACTTAGAGCTGGTTATAGCTCTTTTTACTGTAAGTTAGTACTCTCAGGACTTCAGTGTTTGTCTGTAGTCGCAGGTGCCATACGCTATTGTACCATTGGTCCGCTTTTTCTCCTTTATGTCTTTTATATGCTGACACGCATTTGAGTAGTTGTACAATATATTGAAGAATCGTCTACTGTCCAGCTATATCCTACATGTGGGGAGTTTCAAATACCACTGTATGCTGTTTTACCTAGAGCTGGGCATAGCTCTACTGATTGTGAGTTGGCATTTTTCTCCTCTGTGTTGTTCGTGACACCATCTTTAACGGTTGTGCACTATTGGTATTTTATTTAGTTTTTCATATCAACCACTGAGGACCTCATCAAGAACCTACGAAGACCTACTCAAGACCTCCTTGTATATTTTCAGAGACTTACTTGTTGTACTTCTTCCCATTCCCTAGCGCACCCTGTATTTTTGTTGTTTTCTATTCTTAGAATATGCTAACGTAGTGTAATTAAAATCTTAATTTTAGTAATGACAGGAGGCGAATATTTCCCACCCATTCTGTCTCTTCCCGCTCTGGGATTTATATATTAGATATTTCTGTTCCATTTTCTATGATATTTGGATGATACTTCTCTGGCCATATATGATGTTTTATTTATATTGCATGGTATTATCGTTTTAGTGTTAGATAGACTATGTTAGTCCTTTTCTACGGATAGCATGATTGTTTTATGTTTAATTTACGTCTAACTTATAAAGTAGATAGATTGTTATGGTATGATGGACAAGATGTCTTTTCAGATGCCTTTCACTTCTTTCTGTCTCCTTTCAGTGTGACCGGTGCTTTATGCTTTTATTCTGCAATCTACGGCTGTTCTGGACATTTCCAAGGCTTCAGTTTGGATTCATCGTTGTTATGGTTAATTACAATTGTTTGATGTTTGGACTTTTGGACATTTGAACCTTACCTTTATTAGTTCGCTACAAAGAAAGAGGAAGTGATGTTTTTAATTAATTGTTTTTTGTCCCCCCTCCCTGCTTGTTGCCTGGCCAGGGAGGGGGGTCTATGTGAATCCCTGGTGGTCCAGTGGATGGGCTGTGCAGTGGGGGGGCCGGAGCAAGCTGTTACTTACCTTTCCAGCAGCTCCAGTCAGCTCCCTTCACCTCCGTGCAGCTCCCCTGTCAGCTCCTTTCTGCTCATAGTGTAAGTCTTGTGGTCGGCGTGCACCACGGACGCCGCAGTGTAAGTCTTGCAGTCGGCGTGCATCACGGACGCCGCGGTCGGCGTGCACCGCAGACGCCGCGGGTGTCGCTCCGTTCTGCTCACAGTGTAAAAACTAATAAGGGGGGGACCTAATATCCTCCCCCCTGGTCCACACCCCTGAGCGATGGGTGGGGGCTCTAAACTAGAATAAGAGGAGGGGGACCTAGTGTCCTCCCCCCTGGCCCCCACTCCTCAGCGGCGGGGGCCCTAAATACTAATAAGGGGGGGACGTAAGGTCCTCCCCCCTGGCCCCCACCCTTGAGCTGAATCCTGGCTATGTTGGTTACTTAATCCACCAATCAGAGAGTTATGAGTCAAATTACACAGCGTGGTAAAATTCCAAAAAACTTTCCCACGCTGTGTAAAATGACACAGAGCACTCTGATTGGTGGATTTCAAACCGACCAATCAGAGTGCTGTGACAGGTAAATGTAGAGACTTACCTGTCAGTCTCTTCATTTACCTGTCAGAGCACTCTTATTGGATGGCTTAAACACACCAATCAGAGTGCTCTGAGCCTAATTGCAGGGCGGGGCAAGGCTATATAACCCTTCTCCCGCCCTGCAGAGCTCAGTCTGCGCAGAGCCCTCCATGGGTGAAGATGGATTATTTTTTTTGCGCTCGTTTTTTTTTTTTTTTATAATTGCGTCGGTTATTATGGTTTTTTATTTGGCCTTTTTTGGGGCTGAAAAAAGAAGATTTTAGAAGAAAGAAAACATCGAATGGTAACTTATTATTTTTTTTTTTAAAGGTTCTTAGTTAAAGGTCCCCCCCTCATTATTTTTAGGGTGAGGGGGGTAGGTAGGTGGATAATTTTTATTGTGGGTAGGGGGTGACTAGGGGTTTGGGGACCCCTAGTCACCTGGGCGGGACATTTTTTTAGGGCCCCCACCCGCTGCTCAAGGGTGGGGGCCAGGGGGGAGGACCTTAGGTCCCCCACCCGCCGCTGAAGGGTGGAGGCCTGGGGGGAGGACACTAGGTCCCCCCCCCCCTTATTCCAATTTAGGGCCCCCACCCGCCGCTTAGGGGTGGGGCCGGGGGGTGGACATTAGCCCCCCCTTTATTCCAATTTAGGGCCCCCACCCGCCGCTCAGGGGTGGGGGTCAGGGGGGAGGACATTAGGTCCCCCCCCTTATTTTACTGTAGGGCCCCCACCCACCGCTCAGGGGTGGGGGCCAGGGGGGAGGACATTAGGTCCCCCCCTTATTTTACTGTAGGGCCCCCACCCACCGCTCAGGGGTGGGGGCCAGGGGGGAGGACATTAGGTCCCCCCCTTATTATAATTTAGGGCCCCCACCCACCGCACAGGCTGCTCACTGTTTACTAGACATGCCCCTACTCGCGGTATAGCGAGTAGGGGCATAATTTACTAATACTAAGTAATCTTTACTTAGTATTAGTAAATTTGGCTGAAAGACCAATTTAGGTCTTTCAGCCTTTTAGTAGATAGCTCCCTAATACCGTGGGAATTAGGGAGTTATCTACTTATTTATTCCTGTCATTACACTGACTGGCTAAGTAACTTACATTTTATATGAATGTATGTTACTTGATTGTTGTAAGTAGTGTTGTCGCGAACCCGAAATTTTCGGTTCGCGAACGGCGAACGCGAACTTTCGCAAATGTTCGCGAACTGGCGAACCGCCATTGACTTCAATGGGCAGGCGAATTTTAAAAACAACAGGGACTCTTTCTGGCCACAATAGTGATGGAAAAGTTGTTTCAAGGGGACTAACACCTGGACTGTGGCATGCCAGAGGGGGATCCATGGCAAAACTCCCATGTAAAATTGCACAGTTGATGCAGAGTCTGCTTTTAATCCATAAAGGGCAGAAATCACCTAACATTGACACCTGTCCTCAAAGCCCAGCCCTGATACACACTGACACAGAGCAGAATAGAGACTGTTCCCCCTACATAGGGTCACTTGGCAGATATGGATTGACACCTGTCCTCAAAACCCCTGATACACACTGACACAGAGCAGAATAGGGACTGTTCCCCCTACATAGGGTCACTTGGCAGATATGGATTGACACCTGTCCTCAAAACCCCTGATACACACTGACACAGAGCAGAATAGAGACTGTTCCCTGTCCACAGAGACCATGATACACACTGACACAGAGCAGAATAGGGACTGTTACCCCTACATAGGGTCACTTGGCAGATATGGATTGACACCTGTCCTCAAAACCCCTGATACACACTGACACAGAGCAGAATAGGGACTGTTCCCCCTACATAGGGTCACTTGGCAGATATGGATTGACACCTGTCCTCAAAACCCCTGATACACACTGACACAGAGCAGAATAGAGACTGTTCCCTGTCCACAGAGACCATGATACACACTGACACAGAGCAGAATAGGGACTGTTACCCCTACATCGGGTCACTTGGCAGATATGGATTGACACCTGTCCTCAAAACCCCTGATACACACTGACACAGAGCAGAATAGGGACTGTTCCCCCTACATAGGGTCACTTGGCAGATATAGATTGACACCTGTCCTCAAAACCCCTGATACACACTGACACAGAGCAGAATAGAGACTGTTCCCTGTCCACAGAGACCATGATACACACTGACACAGAGCAGAATAGGGACTGTTACCCCTACATAGGGTCACTTGGCAGATATGGATTGACACCTGTCCTCAAAACCCCTGATACACACTGACACAGAGCAGAATAGGGACTGTTCCCTGTCCACAGAGTCCATGATACACACTGACACAGAGCAGAATAGAGACTGTTCCCCGTCCACAGAGACCATGATACACACTGACACAGAGCAGAATAGGGACTGTTCCCTGTCCACAGAGACCATGATACACACTGACACAGAGCAGAATAGAGACTGTTCCCCGTCCACAGAGACTATGATACACACTGACACAGAGCAGAATAGAGACTGTTCCCCCTACATAGGGTCACTTGGCAGGTATGGATTGACACCTGTCCTCAAAGCCCATGATACACACTGGGGGGAGCTACTGTCCTCCCCAACCCCTGCGCGGTGGGAGGGGGCCATAAATCACAATGGGGTGACCTACTGTCCTCCCCCCCTCGGCCTCCACCCCTGCGCGGTGGGTGGGGGGCATAAATCACAATGGGGGGGCCTACTTTCCTCCCCCCCGGCCCCCATCCCTGCGCGGTGGGTGGGGGGCATAAATCACAATGGGACGGACCTACTGATAGGAGTGGAGTATTGTTCATATCAGTTTAATACCTTCCGCGTCTCCTATCAGTGGACGTGTAAATGGCAGAGATTTTTAATTGTTGAATCACCTCCCCTTTTTAGGCCAAGGTGGGAAGATGCTTAGACCACTGGTATATTGGTGCCATCTTGGAGGATTTTAATTTTTGGTTTGGTTTTTGAAGCCACAGTGCTGCACCAGTGGGCCTAAAAATTAGGCATGTACACATGCCTGAAAAATTTGGTATTGTTGCAGCCGCTGCTGTAGCAGTGGCCAGAAAAATTGATGTTTGTTTCACAGGCAGAAAGTGCCCTAAAACATGGCGGCTTGAACCCTAGTTGGTGGCGGATAAGTCACGCAAGTCAAACGTCATTCGGAGCTAAAATACAGCAGCGTGTGGACCATTTTTAGCCCAAGGCAGCTCATCTCATCAGGCCTTTTTTAAGCGAATGTATCGCCCAGTGTCAGTCCCTTCGGGATCCATCCCTCATTCATCTTAATAAAGGTGAGGTAATCTAGACTTTTTTGACCTCGGCGACTTCTCTTCTCAGTGACAATACCTCCTGCTGCACTGAAGGTCCTTTCTGACAGGACACTTGAAGCGGGGCAGGCCAGAAGTTCTATCGCAAATTGGGATAGCTCAGGCCACAGGTCAAGCCTGCACACCCAGTAGTCAAGGGGTTCATCGCTCCTCAGAGTGTCGATATCTGCAGTTAAGGCGAGGTAGTCTGCTACCTGTCGGTCGAGTCGCTCTCTGAGGGTGGATCCCGAAGGGCTGTGGCGATGCATAGGACTTAAAAAGGTCCGCATGTCCTCCATCAACAACACGTCTTTAAAGCGTCCTGTCCTTGCCGGCGTGGTCGTGGGAGGAGGAGGAGGACTTCCACCTCTCCCCCTGTTAGATTCCCGTTGTGCTGTGACATCACCCTTATACGCTGTGTAAAGCATACTTTTTAATTTATTTTGCAAATGCTGCATCCTTTCCGACTTGTTGTAATTCGGTAACATTTCCGCCACTTTCTGCTTATACCGGGGGTCTAGTAGCGTGGACACCCAGTACAGGTCGTTCTCCTTCAGCCTTTTTATACGAGGGTCCCTCAACAGGCAGGACAGCATGAAAGACCCCATTTGCACAAGGTTGGATGCCGAGCTACTCATTTCCCGTTCCTCCTCCTCACTGATGTCATTGAAGGTATGTTCTTCCCCCCAGCCACGTACAACACCACGGGTACCAGATAGGTGACAACGAGCACCCTGGGATGCCTGTTGTGTTTGGTCTTGCTCCTCCTCCTCCTCCTCAAAGCTACAATCCTCCTCTGACTCCTCTTCCTCACAATCCTCTTCCAGCATTGCCGCAGGTCCAGCAAGCGATGCTGATAAGGCTGTTTCTGGTGGTGATGGTGACCACAACTCTTCCTCTTCCTCTTCACGCTCATCTACAGCCTGATCCAGCACTCTTCGCAGGGCACGCTCCATGAAGAAAACAAATGGTATGATGTCGCTGATGGTGCCTTCGTTGCGACTGACTAGGTTTGTCACCTCCTCAAAAGGACGCATGAGCCTACAGGCATTGCGCATGAGCGTCCAGTAACGTGGCAAAAAAATTCCCAGCTCCCAGAGGCTGTCCTAGCACCCCGGTCATAAAAATATTCATTAACAGCTTTTTCTTGTTGGAGCGGGGGTCGAAGATTAGGAATGTTGTATTCCAACGTGTAGGGCTGTCGCAAATCAAGCGCCTCACTGGCATGTTGTTTCGCCGCTGGATATCGGCAAAGTGAGCCATGGCCGTGTAGGAACGCCTGAAATGGCCACACACCTTCCTGGCCTGCTTCAGGACGTCCGCCTGTGTACTTATGCACAAAGCGTTGTACGATCAGATTACACACATGTGCCATGCACGGCACATGTGTCAACTTGCCCAACTTCAATGCCGCTATCAAATTTTTTCCGTTGTCACACACCACTTTGCCGATATCCAGTTGCTGCGGAGTCAGCCACTTTTCCACCTGTGCGTTCAGGGCGGACAGGAGTGCTTGTCTGGTGTGACTCTCTGCTTTCAAGCAAGTCAAACCCAAGACGGCGTGACACTGCCGTATCCGGGATGTGGAATAGTACCTGGGGAGCTGGGGGGGTGCCGTTGATGTGGAGCAAGACGCAGCAGCACAAGAGGACTCAGCCGAGGAGGTTATGGAAGAGGATGGAGTAGGAGGAGTAGAGGAGGTGGCAGCAGGACTGCCTGCAATTCGTGGCGGTGTCACCAACTCCTCTGCAATGCCACGCATTCCTTGCTTGTCAGCCGTCAGCAGGTTTACCCAATGCGCAGTGTAGGTGATATACCTGCCCTGACCATGCTTTGCAGACCAGGTATCAGTGGTCAGATGGACCCTTGCCCCAACACTGTGTGCCAGACATGCCATGACTTCCTTTTGCACAATCGAGTACAAGTTGGGGATTGCCTTTTGTGAAAAGAAATTCCGGCCGGGTACCTTCCACTGCGGTGTCCCAATAGCTACAAATTTTTTGAACACCTCAGACTCAACCAGATTGTATGGTAAAAGCTGGCGGGCTAATAGTTCGGACAAGCCAGCTGTCAGACGCTGGGCAAGGGGGTGACTTGGTGACATTGGCTTCTTACGCTCAAACATGTCCTTGACAGACACATGACTGTGGGCAGATGAGCGGGAACTGCTCAAGGCGGGAGACGGAGTGGCGGATGGTTGAGAGGGGGCAAGAAGGACAGCAGTGGTTGACGTGGCTGAAGATGCTGGACCAGGAGGAGGATGGCGGCTTAGAGTAGGCGTGCTGCTTGTACTCATGTGTTGATCCCATAGGCGTTTGTGATGTGAGATCATGTGCCTACGCAAAGCAGTTGTACCTAGGTGGGTGTTGGACCTCCCACGACTCAGTTTCCTTTGGCACAGGTTGCAAATGGCATTGCTGTTGTCAGAGGCAGACACACAAAAAAAATGCCACACTGCTGAGCTCTGCAATGACGGCATTCTGGTGGTGGACACAGCATGCGTTGATTGGCGTGCTGTCGGGCTGACCCCGGGTGCCGATGCATGCTGTCTGACTGTGCCACTAGCTCCTTGCGACGACCCCCCCCTGCTTCCAACTCGTCTCCTCCTCCTCTCTGTCTCCCCATCTGAACTTTCGCCCTGTTCTTCTTCTTGCCGAGCGGGCACCCACGTGACATCCATGGACGCATCGTCATCATCAACCGCTTTGCTTGTATCTGACAACTCAGAAAAGGAAGCAGCAGCGGGTACAACATCATCATCATCACACCGTACCTCCATGTGTTTAATGCTGCCTGCCTGAGACATATCCCTGTTATCTACATCCTCTAGCAATAATGGTTGCGCATCACTCATTTCTTCAAACGGGTGTGTGAATAACTCCTCTGACATACCAAGTAAAGCGGCTGTGGTGCTAGTTTTGGTGGTGGCGGCAGGCGGGTGAGTGCTATCTTGAGAGGTGCCTGAAGCTAAGCTGGAGGAGGATGGTGCGTCAAGGTTCCGAGCGGAGGCTGTACAAGATTGGGTGTCCTGTGTTAGCCAGTCAACTAAGTCCTCAGAACTTTTCAAGTTCAGGGTACGTGGCTTCTGAAAACTGGGCATTATTCTAGGGCAAAAGGGAATCACAGCACCACGACCACGACGGCCCCTGCGGGGTGGCCTGCCTCTGCCTGTCATTTTTTGGGGGATTAGTGGTACTATGCGTGCAAGCTACTGTGAGACCAGATATGATTGGCAATGTGAACTGTAACAGTTCTGCAGAGCACACACTGTAGGCCTGACACACCCGCTTGAAGACAAGTAACTGCTATTCAATCTATAACGGTGAAAAATACATTTTGGTTTTAAAAGCACGCTATAGAGACACCAGATATGATTGGCAATGTGCACTGGAACAGTTCTGCAGAGCACACGCTGAAGGAAGGACTGACAGAGCCGCTTGAAGACAAGTAACTGCTATTCAATCTATAACAGTGAAAAACAAATTTTGGTTTTAAAAGCACGCTATAGAGACACCAGATATGATTGGCAATGTGCACTGGAACAGTTCTGCAGAGCACACACTGTAGGCCTGAGACACCCGCTTGAAGACAAGTAACTGCTATTCAATCTATAACAGTGAAAAACAAATTTTGGTTTTAAAAGCACGCTATAGAGACACCAGATATGATTGGCAATGTGCACTGGAACAGTTCTGCAGAGCACACACTGTAGGCCTGAGACACCCGCTTGAAGACAAGTAACTGCTATTCAATCTATAACAGTGAAAAACAAATTTTGGTTTTAAAAGCACGCTATAGAGACACCAGATATGATTGGCAATGTGCACTGGAACAGTTCTGGAGAGCACACGCTGAAGGAAGGACTGACAGAGCCGCTTGAAGGACACTGACTGGCTGCTATTAGCTTACACTAGAAACCTTTTTTCTTTGTAAAAGCACGCTATAGAGACACCAGATATGATTGGCAATGTGCACTTGAACAGTTCTACAGAGCACACACTGTAGGCCTGACACACCCGCTTGAAGACAAGTAACTGCTATTCAATCTATAACAGTGAAAAATAAATTTTGGTTTTAAAAGCACGCTATAGAGACACCAAATATGATTGGCAACTGTCAAAGCACGCTGGAACAGGTCTACAGAGCACATGCTGAAGTAGGCCTGACACCCAGACGCTTGCAGACAACTAACTGATCTTCTATTACAGTGAAAAAAAATGATTTCTTTAAAATCTAAAGCTTAAGCTATTGTTAAAACAGATATGAGTGGTGGCACTGACTGTGCAAATGGGCAAGGCATCCAACCTGACACAGAAGCTGGCAGGCAGGCAACTGCTCTTGTATTACAGTGAAAACAAATTATTTATTTTAAATGTAAAGCTTAACCAATTGTTAAAACAGATATGAGTGGTGGCACTGGGCAAGTAGGCACAGTATCCAATGTGAACCTCACACAGAAGCTGGCAGGCAGGCAACTGCTCTTCTATTACAGTGAAAACAAATTATTTATTTTAAATGTAAAGCTTAACCAATTGTTAAAACAGATATGAGTGGTGGCACTGGGCAAGTAGGCACAGTATCCAATGTGAACCTCACACAGAAGCTGGCAGGCAGGCAACTGCTCTTCTATTACAGTGGAAACAAAATTTTGGTTGTAAAAGCACGCTATAGAGACACCAGATATGAGTGGCAACTGTCAAAGCACGCTGGCACAGGTCTGCAGAGCACACGCTGAAGTAGGCCTGACACCCAGACGCTTGCAGACAACTAATTGCTCTTCTATTACAGTGAAAAAAAAAATATTTCTTTTAAATGTAAAGCTTAACCAATTGTTAAAACAGATATGAGTGGTGGCACTGGGCAAGTAGGCACAGTATCCAATGTGAACCTCACACAGAAGCTGGCAGGCAGGCAACTGCTCTTCTATTACAGTGAAAAAAATATATTTATTTTAAATGTAAAGCTTAACCAATTGTTAAAACAGATATGAGTGGTGGCACTGGGCAAGTAGGCACAGTATCCAATGTGAACCTCACACAGAAGCTGGCAGGCAGGCAACTGCTCTTCTATTACAGTGAAAAAAAATATTTATTTTAAATGTAAAGCTTAACCAATTGTTAAAACAGATATGAGTGGTGGCACTGGGCAAGTAGGCACAGTATCCAATGTGAACCTCACACAGAAGCTGGCAGGCAGGCAACTGCTCTTCTATTACAGTGAAAAAAAAATATTTATTTTAAATGTAAAGCTTAACCAATTGTTAAAACAGATATGAGTGGTGGCACTGGGCAAGTAGGCACAGTATCCAATGTGAACCTCACACAGAAGCTGGCAGGCAGGCAACTGCTCTTCTATTACAGTGGAAACAAAATTTTGGTTGTAAAAGCACGCTATAGAGACACCAGATATGAGGGGCAACTGTCAAAGCACGCTGGCACAGGTCTGCAGAGCACACGCTGAAGTAGCCCTGACACCCAGACGCTTGCAGACAACTAACTGCTCTTCTATTACAGTGAAAAAAAAATATTTATTTTAAATGTAAAGCTTAACCAATTGTTAAAACAGATATGAGTGGTGGCACTGGGCAAGTAGGCACAGTATCCAATGTGAACCTCACACAGAAGCTGGCAGGCAGGCAACTGCTCTTCTATTACAGTGAAAAAAAATATTTATTTTAAATGTAAAGCTTAACCAATTGTTAAAACAGATATGAGTGGTGGCACTGGGCAAGTAGGCACAGTATCCAATGTGAACCTCACACAGAAGCAGGCAGGCAGGCAACTGCTCTTCTATTACAGTGAAAAAAAAATATTTATTTTAAATGTAAAGCTTAACCAATTGTTAAAACAGATATGAGTGGTGGCACTGGGCAAGTAGGCACAGTATCCAATGTGAACCTCACACAGAAGCTGGCAGGCAGGCAACTGCTCTTCTATTACAGTGGAAACAAAATTTTGGTTGTAAAAGCACGCTATAGAGACACCAGATATGAGTGGCAACTGTCAAAGCACGCTGGCACAGGTCTGCAGAGCACACGCTGAAGTAGGCCTGACACCCAGACGCTTGCAGACAACTAACTGCTCTTCTATTACAGTGAAAAAAAAATATTTATTTTAAATGTAAAGCTTAACCAATTGTTAAAACAGATATGAGTGGTGGCACTGGGCAAGTAGGCACAGTATCCAATGTGAACCTCACACAGAAGCTGGCAGGCAGGCAACTGCTCTTCTATTACAGTGAAAAAAAATTATTTATTTTAAATCGAAAGCTTAACCAATTGTTAAAACAGATATGAGTGGTGGCACTGGGCAAGTGGGCACAGTATCCAATGTGAACCTCACACAGAAGCTGGCAGGCAGGCAACTGCTCTTCTATTACAGTGAAAAAACTATATTTATTTTAAATGTAAAGCTTAACCTATTGTTAAAACAGATATGAGTGGTGGCACTGGGCAAGTAGGCACAGTATCCAATGTGAACCTCACACAGAAGCTGGCAGGCAGGCACCTGCAATTACATTACACAGGAAAAAAAAAAAGCAGCCTGATGTTATAGCCCTAAAAAGGGCTTTTTGGGGTGCTGTCCTTACAGCAGAGATCAGATGAGTCCTTCAGGATTGTAGTGGACACTGAATACCCTAGCCTAGCTATCAATTTCCCTATCTAATCAGCAGCAGCTAAACTTTCCCTCCTCTCACTAAGCATGCATCTTCCGAATGAATCGAAAATGGATGCTGGGAGGGAGGTTGGAGGGTGTGGAAGGGAGGGAGTGCTGCTGATTGGCTGGAATGTGTCTGCTGTCCGAGAGGCACAGGGTCAAAGTTTGCCCAATGATGACGAATAGGGGGCGGATCGAACTGCGCATGTGTCCGCCCGCTGCGGCGAACGCGAACATGCTAATTTCGCCGGGAACTGTTCGCCGGCGGACAGTTAGGTACATCACTAGTTGTAAGTGTTGCAAATGCTTACAGCTGAATCCTGGCTATGTTTGTATACTTTTTATTTAAAATTGTATGCAATGTAACATTCTTCTTCTTTCACTGGGTAAGTATATTAGTACTTAGGCAATAATGTGCTTCGGAACTTCGGCACTTCGGCACGTTGACACTTCGGAACTTCAGCAACTTCGGAACTTCGGCACTTCAGCACTTCGACACTTCGGAAATTTGGTAATTTCGGAACTTCGGCAATTCGGGACTTCGGCAATTTGGACATTCAGAAGTACCCGAATGTCCGAATTGTCCGAAATTTGTCCGAATTCCTATTCGGACCGAAACGAATTGCACATGTCTACTCGAGTCTTCCCCTACAGAAGAAGAAAGATGTCTCTACATACTAGAGACGGCTAATACTGAACCTCTCACTGATTAGTTAAGAGTACTTAACTGATGCACTCAGCCAATCAGTGTAGTCCTGCATGTCACTGCTTACCTCTGGGGTGCTAACCTGATTCTCCTAAACAAAAGTCACAGAAGCAAGGTATGCGGCTGTGGACACCCAGTGGGACTATAGTTTAATTGTCAAATTATTCTGAACGGCTAGACAAATTACACTATGTTGCCAGGGCAGTCCTGGCACCATAACCACTATAGCAGGCTGTAGTGGTTATGGTGCTTGTAGCATTCCTTTAAGTTCTTTCAGCAAACATAAACAACAGGTTTTGACACCAAAACAAACTGAAATAAACTTATATTAAGAAGAAATTAGGTGGCACTGCTTTGACCCAAATAAACTATGTTTTGAACTGCAGATTTGGAACTGAGATTTGGATTGAAAAGCTCAATACATTCATAAATGTGACTGCAATGCTAAAATATTCACTGTTATATTTAATTTTATAAACAATAAATAAACTGCACAGGCAATGATATCAAATACATGAGTAATAAAGCACAAACCTATTTAAATACGAAACAACTTTAATATAAACTAATAGGAAAAAAAAAACACCAAAGACTATCCATAATTCTCCTTTCAAATGTTGGACTGGTTTAAAGCCCAGCATTGGTTACATAAGTGTGATTGGATACAAAATATTGATCTATATTCCATTTAAAAAACATCATAATGTGAGAAAAGAGGAATAGAAAGAACCATAGAAAGAATACTCAATAATAGATTGCAAGCTTGTTTGAGCAGGACCTTCTTCACCTCTAAATATCCCCTTTCAATAATCGAAAGCACTGTGCAATATGTTGGCACTATATAAATGCTAATAATAATAGTGATCTCAATAATGGGCACAATATTTCAAGCCACCACACAGTTCAAGAAATGCCAGGAACCAAGTTGCATATTATTTGAGTATTTGACCAGCCCAGAAGAGGGCCCTTACCAAAATAGATCTGGAAAGAGACCAGAACTAGAAATTCAAGTTTCTCAAAACTGGAGAATTAGCAGTACAGAGTTTAAAAGGGATACTGTACTCTTAAAAAGATGCTGAAAGCAAGTACACTTTCAAAGTCAAGCATAATACAGAAGGAAATGCTGGCATATAAAAGGCAAGACTAGGGTTACTCATATAAAATTGGAGAAGATTATTAGTAAGCATTAAGGAACACTCTGCTCCTCATGATGCTCGGGATAAATGGCCTCTGGGATTCAGAGTGACGTCAAATCACTTAGGCCAACATGCTGTTAATTGGCAGAGACAGCATGGGACAGGCTGCTGCTAGTAATCAGTGCTGTGTGTGTCAGAGAAAGTGTAGTTTATTTGGGCATGGGTCAGTGAGTGAGTGAGTGTGTATTAGTGAATGTGTGTGTCAGTGTGGAGTGTGTTTGTGTATGGGACAGTAGTGTGTGTTGGTGGATGTGTCTGTTATTGTGCAGTGTGATTGTGCATGGGTCAGAGAGTGTGTGTTGGTGGATGTGTGAGTCTGTGTGCAGTGTGACTGTGCATGGGACAGTAGTGTGTGTTTGTGGATGTGTCTGTTATTGTGCAGTGTGATTGTGCATGGGTCAGTGAGTGTGTGTTAGTGGATGTGTCTGTTATTGTGCAGTGTGATTGTGCATGGGTCAGTTAGTGTGTGTTGGTGGGTGTGTGAGTCTGTGTGAAGTGACTGTGCATGGGTCAGTAAGTGTATGTTGGTGGATGTGTGTGTCGTGCAGTGTGCTTGTGCATGGGTCAGTGAGTATGTTTTGGTGGATGTGTGTGTCACTGTGCATTGTCTTTGTGTATGGGTCAGTGTGTCAGAGAATGGGTGTAACACGTATCACAACCACATACAGCCAGTAAACACCGCACACACACATCCAGTACAGCCAGCACACATCACACTTGCACCAAGCACAGTCAGTCTTTTCCACATGCATATGACACAGCCAACACACATGTTACACAGCCAGCATACACCACATACAGCCAGCACTCATCGCAAATACATGACACACAGCAAGCACACGCCACACCAGATAACACACAGTGAGCACACACCACACACACTATGAAAAAGGGGGAGACTATGGGAGGGCTATGGGTGAGACACAAGACTTCAAATGTTTGCAAAATAAATCCAAATGGCAAAACTGAGGAAAAAATACCATGTCATGACTATACAAGAGTTAGATAATTTTTCCACATTAGCTATTTTTGCCTCCAATTCTCCTTTCAGATTTATTTTCTGAAAATTCAGAGTTCAGTAAATAGCACTGTCAAATGTCCAGGGCTCTTGACAGGGTCCTCATTCTTTTTCATTAAAATAATGTAGCGCCAGGACAAGTAGAATGTCATGATGGGAAAGTAGATTGGACTACCACTTGAGCCCCTTGGACAAGGTGATAAAAAAAACCTACATCCCTGCTAAGATATATAAAATCAAGTTCCATAATCACTCATTTATATATTTTAAGAATGTAAAGTCAGCACAGAGACGATGAATCACAGTACTGAGCACACTGTTGTGAAGCATCTCCTGTTTCAGAGACTGTCAATAATGTACAGCATTGCCCAAATGCACACACCAATAATGGCAGCTACAGAGAGAGCTGGACATTATATGTTGATGGATATGCTGTTGGAGCTGCATCAGCACCTGCAGTGCCTTAGGATGCCCCAGTTAGGGTAGTAGAGATTTACTTGTATCTAATCTATTACTCTTATCTAATCACTGTTTCTTTTAAACCAGAAATTGACTCTAGTGCCATTTTAAACAACTAATACCATGTATTACTTTATCTTTTTTTCTTATTTTATCTTAATAATCTTAAAAATATTAATTGTTTAAATTGCTGTTTTTTTATTTTCCTTTTGGTACATTTAGCGACAATGTAACAAAGCGTAAGATTTGGGTAAGAAACAAAATATTTGTTACAATCCATCCAAGAATTCCGTTTAGAAAATGCATTTTTGGAAGGTACCACAAGATGGCATAAGTGAGCTCTAAGGGATAGTATATAATCTCACCAAGCACCAAGTAGAAATAAAAAAGTATTTTTAGATGTGTTTGTGTATTTTTGTAATCAATGTAGTACAATTAAAATAATCTTATAATCCACACGTGACTGAAAAAGTTTGCATTGGTTATAAAAATAAAATCTGTGGGGGGGCGGGTAAACAAAAGCACCAGCGGGTAAACAAAAGCGAATCCTGCAAAAACTATCCACGATAGCGGTACACAAAGCCCCACAAACGAAGCAGGACTGCACAGGGAGCATACAGATACCCGTCATGTACCACGGCAAACGATGGGCACACGGACCGGCCACGCGGCCTACATGTGAGCGGAGATTGAGGCCTGGGGGAGGCGGACTACAGCCCTGCTACCCCCCCCCCCCCTCTGGACCGGCGGGGGATATCCCGGTCCTCGCTGGGGACGGTTACCCCCACAAAGCGGTCTAACCAAACAAATAAAATTGCACTCCACAGTGATAAAGGAAAAGCTATCAAAATGGCGGCAAAGGCGCGCCCGACGCCACGAGGCACTCTCCTCCAGCCACCCAGGCACACCCAGGAGTTTTTTGCCCGGCTGTACCACAACCTATGGACGAAGCTCTGCAACAAGGGCCAGTCCTTCTACCTAGCCATAAAAGCAGCAGCGGCATGGATTCGGACGTTTACACGGCGGCACCTGTGCAGCAACGCAACACGGGCCTCCGGGCCGACCTCCAGCCAAAGACAGAGCCGGGAAACTAAGTGGCGGGAAAGGGAGAAAAACCCTGAAACTCAGTCTCGCACGCACCACAGCGGGTCCACCAAGCCCACTCACCACACAGCAGCGACGGGAACCGTCCATCAGCGCAAGGCATCCCCACAGACGGCGATCCGGGCGCTCCAGACTCAAGCCAGCGACGGACATATGCGGAAAGCCTCTCCGAAACGAAGGGAGGACGGGGCCCTACAGCGGCAGCTATCCCACCGTTGTCCTCGGGGCAAATGCCAAGCCCCCATCGCAGAACAACCGGAACGGGTCGCGCAGAGACTAAACGCAGGAATCGGCTGAGTGCTTATAAGTAGTGATGTACCGAACTGTCCGCCGGCGAACAGTTCCCGGCGAACTTAGCGTGTTCGCGTTCGCCGCGGCGGGCGGACACATGCGCAGTTCGATCCGCCCCCTATTCGTCATCATTGGGCAAACTTTGACCCTGTGCCTCTCGGTCAGCAGACACATTCCAGCCAATCAGCAGCACTCCCTCCCTTCCACACCCTCCAACCTCCCTCCCAGCATCCATTTTCGATTCATTCTGAAGCTGCATGCTTAGTGAGAGGAGGGAAAGTTTAGCTGCTGCTGATTAGATAGGGAAATTGATAGCTAGGCTAGGGTATTCAGTGTCCACTACAATCCTGAAGGACTCATCTGATCTCTGCTGTAAGGACAGCACCCCCAAAAAGCCCTTTTTAGGGCTATAACATCAGGCTGCTTTTTTTTTTTTTTCCTGTGTAATGTAATTGCAGGTACCTGCCTGCCAGCTTCTGTGTGAGGTTCACATTGGATACTGTGCCTACTTGCCCAGTGCCACCACTCATATCTGTTTTAACAATAGGTTAAGCTTTACATTTAAAATAAATATTTTTTTTCACTGTAATAGAAGAGCAGTTGCCTGCCTGCCAGCTTCTGTGTCAGGTTGGATGCCTTGCCCATTTGCACAGTCAGTGCCACCACTCATATCTGTTTTAACAATAGGTTAAGCTTTACATTTAAAATAAATATTTTTTTTTCACTGTAATAGAAGAGCAGTTGCCTGCCTGCCAGCTTCTGTGTCAGGTTGGATGCCTTGCCCATTTGCACAGTCAGTGCCACCACTCATATCTGTTTTAACAATAGGTTAAGCTTTACATTTAAAAGAAATAATTTTTTTTCACTGTAATAGATGAGCAGTTGCCTGCCTGCCAGCTTCTGTGTCAGGTTGGATGCCTTGCCAATTTGCACAGTCAGTGCCACCACTCATATCTGTTTTAACAATAGGTTAAGCTTTACATTTAAAAGAAATAATTTTTTTTCACTGTAATAGAAGAGCAGTTGCCTGCCTGCCAGCTTCTGTGTCAGGTTGGATGCCTTGCCCATTTGCACAGTCAGTGCCACCACTCATATCTGTTTTAACAATAGGTTAAGCTTTACATTTAAAAGAAATGATTTTTTTTTCACTGTAATAGAAGAGCGGTTAGTTGTCTGCAAGCGTCTGGGTGTCAGGCCTACTTCAGCGTGTAAGCTAATAGCAGCCAGTCAGTGTCCTTCAAGCGGCTCTGTCAGTCCTTCCTTCAGCGTGTGCTCTGCAGACCTGTGCCAGCGTGCTTTGACAGTTGCCAATCATATCTGGTGTCTCTATAGCGTGCTTTTACAAAGAAAAAAGGTTTCTAGTGTAAGCTAATAGCAGCCAGTCAGTGTCCTTCAAGCGGCTCTGTCAGTCCTTCCTTCAGCGTGTGCTCTGCAGACCTGTGCCAGCGTGCTTTGACAGTTGCCAATCATATCTGGTGTCTCTATAGCGTGCTTTTACAAAGAAAAAAGGTTTCTAGTGTAAGCTAATAGCAGCCAGTCAGTGTCCTTCAAGCGGCTCTGTCAGTCCTTCCTTCAGCGTGTGCTCTGCAGAACTGTTCCAGTGCACATTGCCAATCATATCTGGTGTCTCTATAGCGTGCTTTTAAAACCAAAATTTATTTTTCACTGTTATAGATTGAATAGCAGTTACTTGTCTTCAAGCGGGTGTGTCAGGCCTACAGTGTGTGCTCTGCAGAACTGTTCAAGTGCACATTGCCAATCATATCTGGTGTCTCTATAGCGTGCTTTTACAAAGAAAAAAGGTTTCTAGTGTAAGCTAATAGCAGCCAGTCAGTGTCCTTCAAGCGGCTCTGTCAGTCCTTCCTTCAGCGTGTGCTCTGCAGAACTGTTCCAGTGCACATTGCCAATCATATCTGGTGTCTCTATAGCGTGCTTTTAAAACCAAAATGTATTTTTCACTGTTATAGATTGAATAGCAGTTACTTGTCTTCAAGCGGGTGTGTCAGGCCCACAGTGTGTGCTCTGCAGAACTGTTCAAGTGCACATTGCCAATCATATCTGGTGTCTCTATAGCGTGCTTTTACAAAGAAAACAGGGTTCTAGTGTAAGCTAATAGCAGCCAGTCAGTGTCCTTCAAGCGGCTCTGTCAGTCCTTCCTTTAGCGTGTGCTCTGCAGACCTGTGCCAGCGTGCTTTGACAGTTGCCAATCATATCTGGTGTTTCTATAGCGTGCTTTTACAAAGAAAAAAGGTTTCTAGTGTAAGCTAATAGCAGCCAGTCAGTGTCCTTCAAGCGGCTCTGTCAGTCCTTCCTTCAGCGTGTGCTCTCCAGAACTGTTCCAGTGCACATTGCCAATCATATCTGGTGTCTCTATAGCGTGCTTTTATAAACAAAAAATTTTTTTCACTGTTATAGATTGAATAGCAGTTACTTGTCTTCAAGCGGGTGTGTCAGGCCTACAGTGTGTGCTCTGCAGAACTGTTCAAGTGCACATTGCCAATCATATCTGGTGTCTCTATAGCGTGCTTTTAAAAACAATTTTTTTTTTTCCACTGTTATAGATTGAATAGCAGTTACTTGTCTTCAAGCGGGTGTGTCAGGCCTACAGTGTGTGCTCTGCAGAACTGTTCAAGTGCACATTGCCAATCATATCTGGTGTCTCTATAGCGTGCTTTTACAAAGAAAAAAGGTTTCTAGTGTAAGCTAATAGCAGCCAGTCAGTGTCCTTCAAGCGGCTCTGTCAGTCCTTCCTTCAGTGTGTGCTCTGCAGAACTGTTCCAGTGCACATTGCCAATCATATCTGGTGTCTCTATAGCGTGCTTTTAAAACCAAAATTTATTTTTCACTGTTATAGATTGAATAACAGTTACTTGTCTTCAAGCGGGTGTGTCAGGCCTACAGTGTGTGCTCTGTAGAACTGTTCAAGTGCACATTGCCAATCATATCTGGTGTCTCTATAGCGTGCTTTTACAAAGAAAAAAGGTTTCTAGTGTAAGCTAATAGCAGCCAGTCAGTGTCCTTCAAGCGGCTCTGTCAGTCCTTCCTTCAGCGTGTGCTCTCCAGAACTGTTCCAGTGCACATTGCCAATCATATCTGGTGTCTCTATAGCGTGCTTTTAAAACCAAATTTTTTTTTCACTGTTATAGATTGAATAGCAGTTACTTGTCTTCAAGCGGGTGTGTCAGGCCTACAGTGTGTGCTCTGCAGAACTGTTCAAGTGCACATTGCCAATCATATCTGGTGTCTTTATAGCGTGCTTTTACAAAGAAAAAAGGTTTCTAGTGTAAGCTAATAGCAGCCAGTCAGTGTCCTTCAAGCGGCTCTGTCAGTCCGTCCTTCAGCGTGTGCTCTGCAGACCTGTGCCAGCGTGCTTTGACAGTTGCCAATCATATCTGGTGTCTCTATAGCATGCTTTTAAAACCAAAATTTTTTTTTCACTGTTATAGATTGAATAGCAGTTACTTGTCTTCAAGCGGGTGTGTCAGGCCTACAGTGTGTGCTCTGCAGAACTGTTCAAGTGCACATTGCCAATCATATCTGGTGTCTCTATAGCGTGCTTTTTCAAAGAAAATTTGTTTTTCACTGTTATAGATTGAATAGCAGTTACTTGTCTTCAAGCCGGTGTGTCAGGCCTACAGTGTGTGCTCTGCAGAACTGTTACAGTTCACATTGCCAATCATATCTGGTCTCACAGTAGCTTGCACGCATAGTACCACTAATCCCCAAAAAAATGACAGGCAGAGGCAGGCCACCCCGCAGGGGCCGTCGTGGTCGTGGTGCTGTGATTCCCTTTTGCCCTAGAATAATGCCCAGTTTTCAGAAGCCACGTACCCTGAACTTGAAAAGTTCTGAGGACATAGTTGACTGGCTAACACAGGACACCCAATCTTGTACAGCCTCCGCTCGGAACCTTGACGCACCATCCTCCTCCAGCTTAGCTTCAGGCACCTCTCAAGATACCACTCACCCGCCTGCCGCCACCACCAAAACTAGCACCACAGCCGCTTTACTTGGTATGTCAGAGGAGTTATTCACACACCTGTTTGAAGAAATGAGTGATGCGCAACCATTATTGCTAGAGGATGTAGATAACAGGGATATGTCTCAGGCAGGCAGCATTAAACACATGGAGGTACGGTGTGATGATGATGATGTTGTACCCGCTGCTGCTTCCTTTTCTGAGTTGTCAGATACAAGCGAAGCGGTTGATGATGACGATGCGTCCATGGATGTCACGTGGGTGCCCGCTCGGCAAGAAGAAGAACAGGGCGAAAGTTCAGATGGGGAGACAGAGAGGAGGAGGAGACGAGTTGGAAGCAGGGGGGGGTCGTCGCAAGGAGCTAGTGGCACAGTCAGACAGCATGCATTGGCACCCGGGGTCAGCCCGACAGCACGCCAATCAACGCATGCTGTGTCCACCACCAGAATGCCGTCATTGCAGAGCTCAGCAGTGTGGCATTTTTTTTGTGTGTCTGCCTCGGACAACAGCGATGCCATTTGCAACCTGTGCCAAAGGAAACTGAGTCGTGGGAGGTCCAACACCCACCTAGGTACAACTGCTTTGCGTAGGCACATGATCTCACATCACAAACGCCTATGGGATCAACACATGAGTACAAGCAGCACGCCTACTCTAAGTCGCCATCCTCCTCCTGGTCTAGCATCTTCAGCCACGTCAACCACTGCTGTCCTTCTTGCCCCCTCTCAACCATCCGCCACTCCGTCTCCCGCCTTGAGCAGTTCCCGCTCATCTGCCCACAGTCATGTGTCTGTCAAGGACATGTTTGAGCGTAAGAAGCCAATGTCACCAAGTCACCCCCTTGCCCAGCGTCTGACAGCTGCTTTGTCCGAACTATTAGCCCGCCAGCTTTTACCATACAATCTGGTTGAGTCTGAGGCGTTCAAAAAATTTGTAGCTATTGGGACACCGCAGTGGAAGGTACCCGGCCGGAATTTCTTTTCACAAAAGGCAGTCCCCAACTTGTACTCGATTGTGCAAAAGGAAGTCATGGCATGTCTGGCACACAGTGTTGGGGCAAGGGTCCATCTGACCACTGATACCTGGTCTGCAAAGCATGGTCAGGGCAGGTATATCACCTACACTGCGCATTGGGTAAACCTGCTGACGGCTGACAAGCAAGGAATGCGTGGCATTGCAGAGGAGTTGGTGACACCGCCACGAATTGCAGGCAGTCCTGCTGCCACCTCCTCTACTCCTCCTACTCCATCCTCTTCCATAACCTCCTCGGCTGAGTCCTCTTGTGCTGCTGCGTCTTGCTCCACATCAACGGCACCCCCCCAGCTCCCCAGGTACTATCCCACATCCTGGATACGGCAGTGTCACGCCGTCTTGGGTGTGACTTGCTTGAAAGCAGAGAGTCACACCGGACAAGCACTCCTGTCCGCCCTGAACGCACAGGTGGAAAAGTGGCTGACTCCGCAGCAACTGGATATCGGCAAAGTGGTGTGTGACAACGGAAAAAATTTGATAGCAGCATTGAAGTTGGGCAAGTTGACACATGTGCCGTGCATGGCACATGTGTGTAATCTGATCGTACAACGCTTTGTGCATAAGTATACAGGCTTACAAGACGTCCTGAAGCAGGCCAGGAAGGTGTGTGGCCATTTCAGGCATTCCTACACGGCCATGGCTCACTTTGCCGAATTTTTTTGCCACGTTACTGGACGCTCATGCGCAATGCCTGTAGGCTCATGCGTCCTTTTGAGGAGGTGACAAACCTAGTCAGTCGCAACGAAGGCACCATCAGCGACATCATACCATTTGTTTTCTTCCTGGAGCGTGCCCTGCGAAGAGTGCTGGATCAGGCTGTAGATGAGCGTGAAGAGGAAGAGGAAGAGTTGTGGTCACCATCACCACCAGAAACAGCCTTATCAGCATCGCTTGCTGGACCTGCGGCAACGCTGGAAGAGGATTGTGAGGAAGAGGAGTCAGAGGAGGATTGTAGCTTTGAGGAAGAGGAGGAGGAGCAAGACCAAACACAACAGGCATCCCAGGGTGCTCATTGTCACCTATCTGGTACCCGTGGTGTTGTACGTGGCTGGGGGGAAGAACATACCTTCAATGACATCAGTGAGGAGGAGGAACGGGAAATGAGTAGCTCGGCATCCAACCTTGTGCAAATGGGGTCTTTCATGCTGTCCTGCCTGTTGAGGGACCCTCGTATAAAAAGGCTGAAGGAGAACGACCTGTACTGGGTGTCCACGCTACTAGACCCCCGGTATAAGCAGAAAGTGGCGGAAATGTTACCAAATTACAACAAGTTGGAAAGGATGCAGCATTTGCAAAATAAATTAAAAAGTATGCTTTACACAGCGTATAAGGGTGATGTCACAGCACAACGGGAATCTAACAGGGGGAGAGGTGGAAGTCATCCTCCTCCTCCTCCTCCCACGACCACGCCGGCAAGGACAGGATGCTTTAAAGACGTGTTGTTGATGGAGGACATGCGGACCTTTTTAAGTCCTATGCATCGCCACAGCCCTTCGGGATCCACCCTCAGAGAGCGACTCGACCGACAGGTAGCAGACTACCTCGCCTTAACTGCAGATATCGACACTCTGAGGAGCGATGAACCCCTTGACTACTGGGTGTGCAGGCTTGACCTGTGGCCTGAGCTATCCCAATTTGCGATAGAACTTCTGGCCTGCCCCGCTTCAAGTGTCCTGTCAGAAAGGACCTTCAGTGCAGCAGGAGGTATTGTCACTGAGAAGAGAAGTCGCCTAGGTCAAAAAAGTCTAGATTACCTCACCTTTATTAAGATGAATGAGGGATGGATCCCGAATGGACTGACACTGGGCGATACATTCGATTAAAAAAGGCCTGATGAGATGAGCTGCCTTGGGCTAAAAATCGTCCACACGCTGCTGTATTTTAGCTCTGAATGACGTTTGACTTGCGTGACTTATCCGCCACCAACTAGGGTTCAAGCCGCCATGTTTTAGGGCACTTTCTGCCTGTGAAACAAACATCAATTTTTCTGGCCTCTGCTACAGCAGCGGCTGCAACAATACCAAATTTTTCAGGCATGTGTACATGCCTAATTTTTAGGCCCACTGGTGCAGCACTGTGGCTTCAAAAACCAAACCAAAAAAAAATCCTCCAAAATGGCACCAATATACCAGTGGTCTAAGCATCTTCCCACCTTGGCCTAAAAAGGGGAGGTGATTCAACAATTAAAAATCTCTGCCATTTACACGTCCACTGATAGGAGACGCGGAAGGTATTAAACTGATATGAACAATACTAAACTCACCACTCCTATCTGGTGGCACATTAGCTTGCCCGCGCAGTGCCCCAAATTTCAAGTAAGAGGACCGACCAAGCATCTTCTTCCATCTCCCTGTTACATAAATCAATGCCATATCCATAGAAATTGTAGAGAATATCCAGGATAGTTTTACAGGGCCAAATCATGTCGCCTGTTGAAAGAGGTGACCTTGCTCGGGTCCCAGGTGTGCAGTTCCTAAAATGGCTGCCATATACATGTCCTCTGATAGGAGACGCGGAAGGTATTAAACTGATATGAACAATACTAAACTCACCACTCCTATCTGGTGGCACATTAGCTTGCCCGTGCAGTGCCCCAAATTTCAAGTAAGAGGACCGACCAAGCATCTTCTTCCATCTCCCTGTTACATAAATCAATGCCATATCCATAGAAATTGTAGAGAATATCCAGGATAGTTTTACAGGGCCAAATCATGTCGCCTGTTGAAAGAGGTGACCTTGCTCGGGTCCCAGGTGTGCGGTTCCTAAAATGGCTGCCTTATACACGTCCACTGATAGGAGACGCGGAAGGTATTAAACTGATATGAACATTTACTAAACTCACCACTCCGAGTGCTGTTATTTATTTAATTTTTTTGTGGTGAGGCTTTACAGGACAGAGTGCTTCTCCACGGGACATGTTAACTCACGGGCAGCTGGCTCATCAAGGAACCAGAGCAGCTTGAACGAGGTGACCTTGCTCGGGTCCCAGGTGTGCGGTTCCTAAAATGGCTGCCATATACACGTCCACTGATAGGAGACGCGGAAGGTATTAAACTGATATGAACAATACTCCACTCCTATCAGTAGGTCCGTCCCATTGTGATTTATGGCCCCCACCCACCGCGCAGGGATGGGGGCCGGGGGGGAGGAAAGTAGGCCCCCCCATTGTGATTTATGGCCCCCACCCACCGCGCAGGGGTGGGGGCCGAGGGGGGAAGGACAGTAGGTCCCCCCATTGTGATTTATGGCCCCCACCCACCGCGCAGGGGTTGGGGAGGACAGTAGCTCCCCCCAGTGTGTATCATGGGCTTTGAGGACAGGTGTCAATCCATACCTGCCAAGTGACCCTATGTAGGGGTAACAGACCCTATTCTGCTCTGTGTCAGTGTGTATCATGGTCTCTGTGGACGGGGAACAGTCTCTATTCTGCTCTGTGTCAGTGTGTATCATGGTCTCTGTGGACGGGGAACAGTCTCTATTCTGCTCTGTGTCAGTGTGTATCATGGACTCTGTGGACGGGGAACAGTCTCTATTCTGCTCTGTGTCAGTGTGTATCATGGTCTCTGTGGACGGGGAACAGTCTCTATTCTGCTCTGTGTCAGTGTGTATCATGGACTCTGTGGACGGGGAACAGTCTCTATTCTGCTCTGTGTCAGTGTGTATCATGGTCTCTGTGGACGGGGAACAGTCTCTATTCTGCTCTTTGTCAGTGTGTATCATGGTCTCTGTGGACGGGGAACAGTCTCTATTCTGCTCTGTGTCAGTGTGTATCATGCAGTGGCGGATCCAGGGGGGGGGCAACGGGGCAATTGCCCCCCCCGAGATTCTCCCCTGCCGGCTAATGCAGGGCTGACATTGCCCAAGTGCCAGCCCTGCATTGTGCCTGCAGACCGGGGAGGGAGATCAGTGATCTCCCTCCCCGGTCTGCAGGCACATTACTGACAGCCGACCGGCAGGGGAGGGAGAGAGGACCCGGGAGCTGTTACCAGCAGCTCCTCTGGGTCCTCCTCTCGCGAGATTTGGAGCGTTGCCGCGGTTACCACGGCAACGCTCCAAATCTCGCGAGAGTGAACTCTAGCCCTGGAGCGCGGGCTAGAGTTCACTCCTACCACTGGGACCACCAGGGAATCCCCACTGGGACCACCAGGGAAAGAAAGATGTCCCCCCTCCTCCCAGTAAAGGTAAGAAGGGAGGGGGGACATAAATTATATATTAATTTTAATTAAATGTAAAAAAAAAAAACACACACATTAAAAAAAAAAAGCCCCCCCCCCATCCTTCTTCTACACACACATTGCCCCTGCCCCCCATACACACACACACATACACACACATTGCCCCTGCCCCCCATACACACACACACACATTGCCCCTGCCCCCCATACACACACACACACACATTGCCCCTGCCCCCCATACACACACACATTGCCCCTGCCCCCCATACACACACACACACATTGCCCCTGCCCCCCATACACACACACACATTGCCCCTGCCCCCATACACACACACATTGCCCCTGCCCCCCCCACACACACACATTACCCCTGCCCCCCCCACACACACACACATTGCCCCTGCCCCCATACACACACACATTGCCCCTGCCCCCCATACACACACACATTGCCCCTGCCCCCATACACACACACATTGCCCCTGCCCCCCCCCACACACACACATTACCCCTGCCCCCCACACACACACACACAGTGCCCCTGCCACCATACACACACACATTGCCCCTGCCCCCCATACACACACACATTGCCCCTGCCCCCGATATACACACACATTGCCCCTGCCCCCCATACACACACATTGCCCCTGCCCCCCATACACACACACACACATTGCCCCTGCCCCCCATATACACACACATTGCCCCTGCCCCCCATATACACACACATTGCCCCTGCCCCATATACACTCACATTGCCCCTGCCCCCCATACACACACACACACATTGCCCCTGCCCCCCATACACACACATTGCCCCTGCCCCCATACACACACATTGCCCCTGCCCCCCATACACACACACACACACACACACACATTGCCCCTGCCCCCCATATACACACACATTGCCCCTGCCCCCCATATACACACACATTGCCCCTGCCCCCCATATACACACACATTGCCCCTGCCCCCCATATACACTCACATTGCCCCTGCCCCCCATACACACACACATTGCCCCTGCCCCCCATACACACACATACACACACATTGCCCCTGCCCCCCATACACACACACACACACATTGCCCCTGCCCCCATACACACACACACACACACACACATTGCCTCTGCCCCCATACACACACACACACACACACACACATTGCCCCTGCCCCCATACACACACACACACACATTGCCCCTGCCCCCCATAAACACACACATTGCCCCTGCCCCCCATATACACACACATTGCCCCTGCCCCCCATATACACACATTGCCCCTGTCCCCCATACACACACATTGCCCCTGCCCCCCATAAACACATTGCCCCCACATACACACACTGCCCCCCATAAACACACTGCCCCCACACACATACATTGCCCCACACACACACTGTAACTGTCACACACACATACTGACCCACACACACACTGCACCCCTGACATATACTGCCGCCCTCACGTACACACTGCAACCTTCACACACACACACTGCTAATACACTGTCCCCCTCACACACACACACACACACTGCACCCCTCACACATTGCACCACTCACACATACCACTGCTCCTCTGCCCTACTACAGCCCCATTCCCCAGAGGACCTCAGGTAAGTTGTCAAACAGTTCTTAAACAGTTTGACTACTTACTCTGGGAGGGGGTCTTGGCATTATTGGCACTATAACCACTAAACTGAGCTGTAGTGGTTATTGTGTCTGGATTATTTATTTAAATAATCTACAAGTGCCCCTCCCAAAATCAGGCTCTGGATCCGCCACTGGTATCATGGACTCTGTGGACAGGGAACAGTCTCTATTCTGCTCTGTGTCAGTGTGTATCATGGTCTCTGTGGACGGGGAACAGTCTCTATTCTGCTCTGTGTCAGTGTGTATCATGGTCTCTGTGGACGGGGAACAGTCTCTATTCTGCTCTGTGTCAGTGTGTATCATGGTCTCTGTGGACGGTGAACAGTCTCTATTCTGCTCTGTGTCAGTGTGTATCATGGTCTCTGTGGACAGGGAACAGTCTCTATTCTGCTCTGTGTCAGTGTGTATCAGGGGTTTTGAGGACAGGTGTCAATCCATATCTGCCAAGTGACCCTATGTAGGGGGAACAGTCCCTATTCTGCTCTGTGTCAGTGTGTATCAGGGGTTTTGAGGACAGGTGTCAATCCATATCTGCCAAGTGACCCTATGTAGGGGGAACAGTCCCTATTCTGCTCTGTGTCAGTGTGTATCAGGGGTTTTGAGGACAGGTGTCAATCCATATCTGCCAAGTGACCCTATGTAGGAGGAACAGTCCCTATTCTGCTCTGTGTCAGTGTGTATCAGGGGTTTTGAGGACAGGTGTCAATCCATATCTGCCAAGTGACCCTATGTAGGGGGAACAGTCCCTATTCTGCTCTGTGTCAGTGTGTATCAGGGGTTTTGAGGACAGGTGTCAATCCATATCTGCCAAGTGACCCTATGTAGGGGGAACAGTCTCTTTTCTGCTCTGTGTCAGTGTGTATCAGGGATCATTAGGATAGGTGTCAATCCATATCTGCCAAGTGACCCTATGTAGGGGGAACAGTCCCTATTCTGCTCTGTGTCAGTGTGTATCAGGGATTTGACTATCTTTATTCAGATTGAAAAATTACAATTCCAGGAAAAATTTAACAAACATTTACAAGAACATGTTATGCACATCATAGAAACAACGTAAACCTCTTTAAAGCCACAAACTTAAGGCCAAAAATACGTACACACAATGTGTAAGGGTTTGAAAGAATATTCTGAATCCTTACACGTTTACTTTATCGTTTGTTTGATTTTTGTGAACCATATATAAACTACAAGCAGCGTGAAAACTATAAAAACTTAAGTGGCCATGCTGATCAAATTAAATAGTATGCTTTACACAGCGTATAAGGGTGATGTCACAGCACAACGGGAATGTAACAGGGGAAGAGGTGAAAGTCATCCTCCCCCTCCCACGACCCCGCCATATCTGCCAAGTGACCCTATGTAGGGGTAACAGTCTCTATTCTGCTCTGTGTCAGTGTGTATCATGGTCTCTGAGGACGGGGAACAGTCTCTATTCTGCTCTGTGTCAGTGTGTATCAGGGCAGGGCTTTGAGGACAGGTGTCAATGTTAGGTGATTTCTGCCCTTTATGGATTAAAAGCAGACTCTGCATCAACTGTGCAATTTTCCATGGGAGTTTTGCCATGGATCCCCCTCCGGCATGCCACAGTCCAGGTGTTAGTCCCCTTGAAACAACTTTTCCATCACTTTTGTGGCCAGAAAGAGTCCCTGTTGGTTTTAAAATTCGCCTGCCCATTGAAGTCAATGGCGGTTCGCCATTGAAAATTTCGGGTTCGCGACAACACTACTGATAAGGGGCCGTCAAGCTGCATCTACCTGAGCACGGGATACAGAGCTTAGTGGCGGCTAGCTCCATATTACGGGACTCTCGTAAGCCAGCCAAATGAAGCACTTAAAATAGCTGTTCTACCTATATGTTTTTATGTCCTGTAGTTTAGCATGGTCACAGTTTAGTATGTTTGCTGTTTTTTTTAGAGATTGAGCATGCTGGACGTGTAATCGCAACATAGCACTTGTAGACTGACTTAAAACGGAATCATTTCAACTGTACTGACAATAGCTCTACTCACTGACACCCTAACAGGCAATACTCATACAGACGCAACCTATTTGTGATAAATGCCCTTCTGCCTCCAAGCACCGCTTAACTGAACCCTTCTCACGTGCACACTTCAAGAATAAATATAGTAATCCCTTGGGTGTAGAGAATGGCAGAGATTTAACCATATTTAAGAGTCAGTCAGCTAATGTACCCTACCGGAGTTAACACTGCATGCTGCCAATTGCATCCCTTTATAATGTCTCCCAGAGCTGTGCACTAGAGCAGATAACTCAGAATAGGTAAACGCTGCTCGCTTAACTTATCCTGACGACACATTTTTAGGAGATACCAAACATACGTGACCTACATGTTTTCACCATGATAATCCTTGCTATAAGTAGCTTAACAATGTACCTAATAGAGTTAGCACAACCATCATGACCAGCCAAGTAGCATGTTATTGTACCTTTTATCCTGCGATTACATACATTACAATACTCGTATACCTACTAACGTTGACGTAACTTGATGCCACACTAATATCTAAGCATGTAACCTTCTATTATTCGTAATCTTGTTCAACTTGTTGAAGACACGTTGTCAATTAAGCTCATAACAAAAAATTGTGCGCAGATACCCTGCAGACCACATACTTGTCCCTTTTTATATGAAACGTGCGCTTGTGAGAGCTGTTGTGGCTGTGCAAGCAATGTTGTAACTCTTTATGCACACCAAAAATAAAGAATGTAAAAAAAAAAATAATAAAAAAAAAATAATAATAAATAAAATCTGTGCAGTATGGAGATAATATGGAGATCGGCAGATAATATGGAGATTAAGGTATGTATTTAACAGGAACTGTAGCTTCTACTATAAAGATTTCAAATGCAGTCAGTATAGTGACAATATTACTAGTATTTATTTAACTTTTTTGTTGTTGACTGAGTAGCCATGTTGGATTAGACTGTTATCTATCTACCTATCTATCTATAGACTGTAAGCTCGTTTGATCAGGGTCCTCTTCAACCTATTGTTCCTGTAAGTTTTCTTGTAATTGTCCTTTATAGTTATATCCCCCCTCTCATAATATTGTAAAGCGCTACGGAATCTGTTGGCGCTATTTAACCCCTTAAGACCGCAGGACGTACTATGCCGTCCTTATTTTGGTGGCTCTAAAAGCCGCAGGACGGCATAGTACGCCCTGCGATCTTATGTACTTACCCGGTCGCCGGCGATCCCACGCCGGCGATCGCGGTATGGGGGACTTACCTGGGAGCCCAGGGAGTCCCCCTGCGTCCTCTTCAGCCGCCCAGGGCCATGTGATCGCGAGGTCCTTGCGAGGACCCCGCGATCACATGGACGGCATAGCCGTCCAAGGCATTGCCAGCAGGGGGAGTGCCTGTAATGACAGGTACTCCCCCTGCTGTCTGAAAAAAAAAAAAAAAATGTTAAAACAGTGTAAAAATAAATTATATATACTTAGATCATATATATATTTATTATATATATGATCTAAGTATATATATATACACACATATACACACATACACATAAATATGCATACACTGTCTACGTGTATTTTAATATTAATATATACATAATTATATATATATATATTAATATCAAAATACACGTACAATGATATTGATTAAATATATATATAATTTTCATTATATATATATATTTATATATAATAAAAATAAATAAATATATAAATACGTTAAAAAAATAAATAAAAAAATAATAAAAAAATAATAAAAAAATAATAAAAAATAAAATAGATAAAAATATATAAACATGCGTAATTTCGTTCTAACTGTATTTTAAAATTAATATATATATATTGATATCAAAATACATGTAGAACGAAATAATATATATATCTATATACATAAGTATATACGTATATATCACTATGTATATACCTATATATAAATAAAAATAATTAAAAAAAATTATATACATATATATGCACACATATATATATACACACATATATATATAATAATTCTACGCATATATTTATGTAATAATTTTACATAATTAGGTCATTTTATTAATTACAATTTGCAGGACCTGCCTGCCAACCCAGGCCAAAAGTTCAGGGAATTACATTGTCTAGCACTATATTTAACTCTGTAACTTTCCAAGACACCATGAAACCTGTACATGGGGGGTACTGTTTTACTCGGAAGACTTCGCTGAACACAAATATTAGTGTTTCAAAACAGTAAAATATATTACAACGACGATATCGTCAGTGACAGTGACATTTTTTGCATTTTTCACACACAAATGGCACTTACACTGACGATATAATTGTTGTGATACGTTTTACTGTTTTGAAACACTAATATTTGTGTTCAGCGAAGTCTCCTGAGTATAACAGTACCCCTCATGTACAGGTTTTATGGTGTTTTCAAAAGTTACAGAGTCAAATATAAGGTTTGCGTTTCAGTTTTTTCACATTAAAATTCGCCAAGTTGCCTTTGAGACCGTATGGTAGCCCAGGAATGAAAATTATCCCCATGATGGCATACCATTTGCAATAGTAGACAACCCAGGGTATTGCAAATAGGGTATGTTCAGTTTTTTTAGTAGCCACTTAGTCACAAACACTGGCCAAAATTTGCGTTCAAATTAGTTTTTTGCATTTTCAAATATTAACACTAACTTTGGCCAGTGTTTGTGACCAAGTGGCTACTAAAAAAGACTGGACATACTCAATTTGCAATACCTTAGGTTGTCTACTTTTGCAAATGGTATGCCATCATGGGGGTAATTCTTATTTCTGGGCTACCATATGGTCTCAAAGGCAACGTAACCAATCTGGCGAATTTCAATGTAAAAAAACTGAAATATGTAACACGCTATATTTGACCCTGTAACTTCCCAAAACACCATAAAACCTGTACATAGGGGGTACTGTTTTACACGCGAGACATCGCTGAATACAAATATGTGTATTGTATTGCAGTAAAAGCAAACAGTATTTTGACATCACAGTTAGAATGTCACGTAGAACTAAAAAAAATTAAAAAATTCTTATTTTCTCCCATTTTTTAAATATTTTTTTCATATTAAATTATGTTCCATACCTAAATATTTGATGTTAAACGAAAGCCCCGTTTCCGCTGAATAAAATGATATATAATAATGGGGGGTGCATTTAATATGAAAGAGGTGAATTATGGTTGGACAGACATATAGCGCAAATGCCAGGTTTTGTTTACGTTTTTTTGGATCACAACTTGTACATTTGGCTGCGGTCTTAAGGGGTTAAATGGCAATAATAATAAGAAGAAGAATCTGACCAACTGCTGCTCAACCTAACTTGTTTCACACAGAGCCCACAGAGCAATTGCAGCAGGAAGCAAAATAGGTTGAGCAGCAGTTGGTCAGATAACAGTAGAGTCTGAAGAAAAATGTCTGCTGTCAGATAAACAAGTGAAACTTCAATATACAACATTAAAAAAATTAAGTTTCATTAAAAGTAATGAACTTTTATTTATCTTACATATTATATATATATATTTAATAAACTGAACATGTGATGACAGTTGTCATTTACGTTTGTGCTCTTCATTTAATTTAATATTGGATTTGTAATACCATACCTTCCAATTTTAATCAAAAAGAGACAGTTTTAATTAAGATCATTAATACTACCCAGGTATTTTAAAGAAACACTCCGACCAACACATGCACTACAGCCTTCTGTACTGGTTATGCTGCCCAGATTGACCTGGTGCCATCCCAGTTTGTACAAGTGACCCAAATGCTAGGTAATACCAATAACAGGCTGATTAAAGTACAAGAAACTAAACAGCGTAAAACAAGCTCTTGTGACAAAGCGTATAGCTTTCCTTCAGCTTCCTACTGATACTGATAAGGTTTGTCTAAATAAGGTTTGTCTAAAAATCTGCTAAACCATACAGACACAAATTTTGTGTGTTCCTGCAGACCCGACAGTTTCCTAGCTAATTCAGGTTTATGACAGCACCCTATGTATGAAGCTGTTCAGATGCCTAGCATACTTTCATACATACTCTAGTCTCTCATACACAAGTTCTGGTCTTCTATACCAGTGGGGACTTGTGCTCACTTTAAGAACAGGCATTCCAAATTTATGTAGGACCACCTCTTTGGGGCTTCTAAAACACAGTATGTCCAACTGCTGGGACCAAATTACTCCCCCCTCCTTACTCCCCCTGTAATAGTTATGGTGCTTGAACTGTAAGCTCATTTGAGCAGGGTCGTCTTTAACCTATTGCTCCTGTACATTTTTGTAATTGTCTCATTTATTGTTCAATCTCCCCCTTTTATAACATTGTAAAGCACTATAGAATACGCTGGCACTATATAAATACCAACAACAATAATAATAATAAGAGCGTTGCCTTTTAAATGAAGGGGCCCGCAGTAGTCTGTGTGACTATTGTCAATTAAACTTTAAAATCAGATACACTGTTTTCCCCTATAAATGAGCTTAGCAACCTATTGTATAGCGTGTTGAAAGTGGTGAGTATTAAGGGTCAGAATAGCTTTGTTATAAAAAAATATTACATTTTGTTTTACCATTGCAGGGCCAATATTAAAAGATAGGATTGCTTTTTGGTGAATGTGTGCTATAACTTTTAAAGCAATCAAAGATCTCAAATTCCACCATAAACTCCTATTTTAGTGGATTTTATAGCAAACTAATACTATAAAATATGGTCAAAAATAAACTGAAATAACTCCATATTTACAAAAGATATATTTTAATAGTCATTAAAAGAGGATGACTGAGGTACCCCTTTAGAATAATAGTCAATCACAATGGGAATATAGCCACATGGCGTTACCCAGTGGTTAGCACAGGGTTTCTCAAAAAACTTGGAATAGCCATAACAACCGCAATACAAGCTCTTCAGGGCTGATCCTCTCCTGATGCTCCTTCAAGCTCAGGAACTTTAAGGAGAGCTCCCACCTGAAAATGTTCACAGCTCGAGGCGCAAGTTTTCATAATTTTAGCTAATGCGAGCCTAGTTCAACAAGTTTTACAAGTTACAAATAAACTTGCTGGACTTTTAAGCAAGCGGTACCGCTACCATAGAGCTTAGATTTGGCAACTCAAGGGACTTTAGTACACAGGGCAATAATAATAATAATAAAAATAATAATAAGAGCCTTTCTTTTTCTTTTCAACCCAAATTCAACATAATAATACAACCACAATACAAACCCAATCTATTGGGTTTCCCCAAACGACAATGTCGTATAGCTAACGAGATGCTCTATATAGAATACATTGGAACCCCCCTCCCCACAATCTAAACAGCATTAACAGTACAGATTCCACGGTATTATAGTTACAAGAGCCCTGACCCACCCTCAACGCACTCACAAAGCCAAAACACTACCCAGCTGGGACTCTTGTTAGCCCCAAAAGGCAATCTACTATGTCTGTCTCCAAACCTCTTCTAATCAACACCTTTTCCACATCAACTATAAAAGGAGACCTTGTCGTCCCCAGAGACAACTACTGCATTGACTACTTTATAGCTGGCCTTGGCTAGCAATACTGATCAACAATAACTCAAATGCACTAATCCAGCATTCCCTCTTGACCTGCTCAGCTCTCTGGCTCCTACACTGATACATCTCTATGTCTCCTCACTGACTGGCACTCAGTGGAATAACCCCCCTCTCAAAGATAAGGAAGATTTTTTTAAATTATCTCTCTCTCTCCGAATTCATGTCCAGTTATTCCAAAGTTACTGGGCACACACAAACTGCCAATCCAGGTGCCCATTGTGCCCAAAGTGGAACTTCCTAAGGTCCTATACCAATGCTGGACTACTGGGAACAGGGCACATCAGTGGCCCCAGGACCTCCCTGAACACAATAATACTTAAGCTTAGAGGAAAAATGCTCTATTGAACATAACTAGTACATTTCCCCCGCCCGATGAAATGCTAAAGATTACCTACAATCCAGCCCTGGGCGAAGCTCCTGGCTCTGATTTCCCTCCTCCATATGATGTCAGCAGGGGTCTTCATGCAGTCCAATAACAGGCTTCTCACAGAGGGGAAGGATTGAGGAAGTGGAGGGTAGACAGGGAAGAGAAATAAGAAACAAATTATAAAAGAAATGCAAGGAGACCTGGAGTTATAATGATGATAAACTTCTTACTGTCTGTCTGAAAGGAAGAAGCTGATTACGTCTGTCACAAGCATGCTGTGCACTCTGACAACAGAGGTAAAATATCCACAGAAATTACATTAGGCAGCTAAGTCACGTGTGCCAGGGTTGTAACTAGCCCACCACCCCCAGCACAGAAGTTTCAAGCTGAAACGCTGCACATACAAACTCTTATTTCAAATCACTGAAGTAGTCGGTGGTTGTACTAACGCTTTAATGTTGTGCTGGAGGTGTAAGTCCACCTCTGGCAGCAAACTCATACCACCATAAGCACTTCAAATCACCAAAGTGGTCATGGTGGTTGTAGTAACCCTTTAATGTAACTCCACCTCTGGCAGCATTATTAGTATGTCATTAGGCAGCCAGGACCAAGAGTTCCAGTCTGGCTAATGTCAAGTCTCTGAATATACAGAAGGTCATTCATTGGTTGGCAGTGCTCAGCTGACACTCTCAGCCAATGAATGAGTAGCAAAATCAGCATCTGATTTATGCAGCTCTGCGCAAGCCAGGTGTTGTTAGGCCACCATTGTGGGAACCTTGGGAGCTAGTTGGACCCATTATCATGGAATGGTGCCAGGGTACTCCCAGCATTATAAACAGCACACCGGGCTGGTATAACCCTTAAAGATTATGTTTTTAATAACCATGGATAGATATTTTCCACTTCGGCATATATTTAATGAGTTAGATACTTGTAAGGAAAGGCTCCATATTTGGAAAAGGACATAAAATAATCAAATATTCAACTAACCTTTGCCTGTACCATAATAATTAGAATAGGAAGGAAAACCTTATGCTGCAATGGACAAAAGCCAGGAAAAGAAAATGAGAGCAAATAAGACTAAATGCATAAATGTTCCCATGTTCCTGGCTAATAATAGCAGCTTATACAATTGCTTTATACCCACGCTTTAAGTGACAAGTTCTTATTTCTGTCATCAGCGTCAGCGTCAGCCTCACTGTCTGCCCATTGCAAGTAAAGGTTATATGTAGTTCCGTTTAATTACGATGGACAGCCAGCGATATTGTTTCCACATTAACTTGAGAACAGGAGGAGAGACAGCATACTAGCCCCTGGGGACACGTCTTTGGTGTTAAATACATTCCAAAATGGTTTAGCATTAGAGGGTAAGATGGTGTCAAGAGACTCCAGGCACCGTAACCACTACATTAAAATGAAGTGGTTATGGTGCCTCGAAAATACCTGGTTTGTATGCTTTAACACAAAAATAAAGCAAGTTTTATTTTCTATTAACGATCTTCGGAAGAGCCTATGTGTGCCCGGATATTTATTTCATATTTTGCAATACATTGAGGGATTTGTAGTTTTCCTTAACTGAGCGGTACCATACTGTTTACCCCTATTCTTGATTGGTGAGTGCCGTTTCTACTTTGGATTTCAGTGCTTGTTGGCAGTCTGGACAAAGCTCATTCTATAAATACTCCTCTTAACCCAGGACAGAAGTGAAGAGACACAAGAACACAAATGCTGGGAGATGATAGGGTGCAGAGCCCACCTATCAGCATCGAGCATCTGTGTTCTCTCTTTGATCTGTTTTGATTACTTTAAATGTATTTTATATAGGTGACCGGCTGGACAGATGATAACTATGTAAAAAAGAGGACATGTTGGGACAAAGTTGGACAAACTAATTTGCTGTTTTCTCTGCTGGCAGTGTGACTTATGTACATGCTAGGTTACGTAAACAATCCAATAATGCAGTATTAATATGTTAATGGTAGGCCTCTACGCTTCTAGAGAGGTTTGATTTGCGTATAGAACATATTTCATTAAAAATTAACAAACTCTGAAAATCCATTATTAAGTCCAATGTGCCTTCAAGTAGAGTGTATTCATTTAATTGGCCTTGTTTTTTTCCTAAAACAGTACAGTCCCCATTAGAGTTAGGGATATTCCCAAAACCTCTTAAAGCAGCACTTAGACCTATTGAAAAGGTTGAGTCGTGCTGAAAAGGCCCACTATAGACTCAAACCCTAAGACTAATTACAGACCAATCTCAAATCATCTTTTTCAAGTGAAGGACATTGAGAAAGTTGCTACAGCCCTGATGAAAATCCTGCTTCCCAGATTAGGTATTTCTCAATCTAAAATTTGCAAAACGAGACTTCTGCAATAAAAGCAAGATTTGCTAAGTTATATTTTCTATTAACTATCACAAAAAAAGGAATGTCTGCACACATTCTGTTTAATTTGCTTTATTTACCAATGTTTTAGTCTGCTTTATAAGACATTTGTGAGAATATATGCAAGTATAAGCAGATTTTTGTTGTACATCAGAATTAATTTACAAGCTAGCACATACACTGTTTATTGAATTTTTTTATTTTCAGACACTAGTTAAACTAAAATATTGGCCTTTTAAATAGGTTAGAAGAAAGCAGTTTATAAGAAATACAAAGGATGTACCGTAATTAAGAGAGCGCTCGAAGTAAATAAATGCCTGTATAAATAGCATGGTAACAGATGGGAGAGATGTTATCCTCTGCAACTGCCACATGAAGCAGAGTTACGGGTAATAATGTTCCATTCTGGTAGCTTTCAAAGAAAAAAATATTAATTAAGAGAGGGAGGATGTTGATATTTAAAGTCCTATGAAAAGTAGATATCTCTTGAATTTCTAGTAACATCTGATTTCATCCCAGATGCTGAACTTGCCCCATGCAATCTGCCATCTTTACAGATTCAAACTAGATATAGAATCTAGATATAAAGAGACTGTTTTATTGCGTATCATAACATAAACTTCAACAATTGAATAAGGGTTATCTACCAAGCTCTCAATGCAATACCAAATCGAAAAATATTTGAATTTCAATGAAATCTGTTTTCTAAAGGCCATTTGGATGCACGTATGGGTATTAACCCTGAGTGCAAAGTTTAATTTGGGGTAATTCAGCGTCTTCTAAAAATAAATTTGACCATTTGTCGAGTTCTACCAGTTAAGATAAGGATTGGAACACCTCCATATTTTTAGTTCTGTTCATGTTGCGGGGACAAAGATACGGAAGGATTACAATCCCACAAGGGCCATGGTTAGTTTTCCAGTTTGGAGCCGTACCTAACTCTTCACATAGGGACAGAGCATAGCATTCCTGGTTCCAGAACCCCTGTCTAAACCCTGGTTCCAAGGTGGCTGCTTAGGGTTGCCTTTATGGTTAATCCTGCTCTGGACAGAGGGACAGTAATGTGAGTAGAGATCTCTTTAGTTTGTAATTGAATGGTGTTCCCACTGTGAACTTTTCACTGTATATTTGTTCAGGTTGGTACAACAAATGCATTTGACCTGAAATCCCCTTTCTGAACAAGTGACCTGTCTCTGTTGGGAAATCCAGAGCTTAGTAAATAACCAGATTGTTATATTTGCCATGTTGGACAGTACAAGTAATTTGCTAGAGAGGATTTATTGCAATCAGTTTGCCTTTAGAGAGGAGACATCTTTTAAAATATTCCACAATAATGGCTATTTAACCCAACATTGTGCATGTAGATCCTCAGTGGAGAGACTCCGTATACATTTAAATGGAGGATAGCATGGGGTATAAAAGCCCGGATTTATTTGTTTTTGTAAAAAGCAGTAAGACAAAAGATGAGCAGTTGAGCTGTTGTACATTGAAGTCAGTAACACACCTTGTGATTTGTCCAATTATTATGCAAATATTCAAAGAAGAAACAAAACGGGGAAGCAACATATGTATGTGCTAATGTCCAATCAGTTTACTTTTGCCTTAATTGCTAACTCTTAACACATATTTAACAAGTTCATTATTAGGCAATCATTACCCTTTTAAAAAGTAAAATAGAAAACCCACTGGAAAGAGGAAATTAGTTAATTAAATAATTTAGTTACATGGGTTTACACACCCATAACAATTTCCTTCCTTTTGACATATTTGAAAGGCTCGGAGGGTGCCTCAGTGTTACAAATGTAAGTGTTTAGCCACCATGGGTGCTCTGCACAGGTGTTAAAACATATCAGGAGTTTAAGGAAATCTTAGCCTCTATTCATTTTCTATCAGACTTCATGAGATTGAGAAACAAGTAAACTAATGACAGAGACATTCTGAATTAAGTAAAATACCTTTTTTAAGTAAAATGCACTTTTTTTTAAGTTTTTTTGTTTACCATACATATATTTTATATAATTCTGTTACCCTTTGTCACTTAATTTCAGTAAAAACTAACCACTTTGACAACACTTTTACTATAATTAAATTGGGGAAAAAAATCAAAACGACTATTGGACATTATGTGACTATATTGTCTGGCTTTATCAGCACTATTAATACTATTATTGGTATAAATATAGCGCCAACTAATTCCTCAGTGCTTTACAATATTGAGGACTAGATAATGACTGATTGTCCTAGCTTAAATCATAATTTTTTTTATTTGTTTTTTTATTACTGGTATTTATAAAGCTCCAGCAACGTAAGCTGATATCAAGCCATTGAAGCTCTTTTATACAAAGTGCTTAGCTAGATGGCCCGTGAGCTTACAATCTAAAGGATACAATGGTGATTTGACACAAGAGGTAGCATTGGAAGTTTGGAGTTGATAGTAGATCTCCAAATGTTGAAGAACCAACTAATGGTCCTTTGTCAGTCTTTAGAATCTGGAGATTTATCTTTAGGGCACTCCTGGCAGAGCACTGATGACAACTCTGGGATAAATAAATAAATAAAAAAACTCTTTGCTCTACTGTGTTAGTGCAATTATATATTTTTCTGGATAATTGAAGCTATTTTAAGTTTTTTAGCCTGTGAGCTTACAATCTAAATAATAAGGTAAACATAAGCCAAAAGATTTGGGCAATGATGAAACTGGCACATGAGGGATCAACTAGTATATGCAATATGAAACATATGAGGTTAGTTAACATATTTTTATTATAATAATTATTACTATTTACTGCATTTGTTTAGCGCCAACTTATTCTGCAGCTCTTTACAATACTATAAAGGGGGGAATTTAACAATAAATGAGACAATTACATAATGTTAGAGGAACATTAGGTTGATCAGGACCCTGCTCAAACAGATTTTAGTCTAGAGAAGGTGGGGTATTAAACTACAATATGAAGAGCATCGAGGGTGATAGCAACCAAATGTTGGAAAGTAGCAGAACTGGAAGTTATGAGTGCCCTTTGAAGAAAAAGCAAGAGACAGGTTTGTCAAATAGAAGTTACTCTGGGAGGTCATAAGCTTTTCAGAAGAGATGGGATTTGAGGGTCAGGCTTTTTCAAAAGAAAGGAGCTGCACGGGAGAAGCCCTGCAAGCAAAAGTTAGCAGTTGGGATGTGAGGAGTGGACAGAAGAAGATCACCAGCAGAGCAGAAAGACCGAGAAGGGCCATAACTATGAAATAGTGAAGAAATGTAACAGGGGCTTGAGCTTTAAAGTTAAGGGTTAGAATTTTTTATGGACTCATATAGGGTACAGGATGCCAATGTAAGGATTTTTAAGGAATCCGCAGGATGTGTCAGGCTGGTCGTGGGGCATAAAGGTGAGAGAGAATGAAAGAGGAGGATTAGTATTATGAGGAGGAAAAATAAGAAACTCAGTTTTAGGGAGATTGTGGTTCAGAAAGTGAGAGGACGTCCAGTCAGAGATGGAAGAAAGGCAACCAGTAATGCGTTCTAAGACAGTGGAGGAGAGGACAGGGTAGGAGAAATAAATCTGGGTGTCATCGGCATACAGGTAGTAGTGGAATCCAAAGAAATTAAGACAAGAGAGGCAGTTTTCAAAAAGGGGACAAAGAACAAAGAATTGGGGACTCCAACCATGACAGGACGAGGGGAGTAGGTATTATTAGAAAAGGTGGCACTGAACGAATATTTGCAGAGATAGGAGGAGAACCATGAGAGGACAGTGTCACAGAGTCCAAGGAATTGTAGAGTTTGATGAAGGAGGACATAGTCAACATTGCCAGAGGCAGCAGACAGGTCAGGAATAATTAGTATAGAATAGTGGCATTTGGATTTAGCCCCAATTAGATCATTTGTTACTTTAATCAGAGCAGTCTCAGTAGTGTGGAGAGAGTCGAGGAGAGAGTTGGTAATGAGAACGCAAGCCAAATGAGTAAAGACGAGTTGTTCCAGAAGAGCAAGGGAGCAGGGATATGGGATGATAGATGGAAAGGTAAGATATGTCAAGAGATTTTTTTTTTAGGATGGGTACGACAATAGCATGCTTAACCCCTTAAGGACACATGACATGTGTGACATGTCATGATTCCCTTTTATTCCATAAGTTTGGTCCTTAAGGGGCTAAAGGGAAACTATAGTCACCAAAACAACTATAGCTTAATAAATATGTTTTGGTGTACATAATGCCTCTGAAGTTTCCCTGCTCAGTTCTCTGCCATTTAGGAGTTAAATACCTTTTGTTTCTGTTTATGCTGCCCTAGCCACACACACCCTGGTTGTGACTGACACAGCCTGCATGAAAACAAAACGGTTTCATTTTCAATCATCTGTAACTTTCTTTAAGCATTTTTATCTCCTGCTCTGTAAATTGAACTTTAATTACATACAGGAGGCTCCTACAGGGTGTAGCACACAATTAACAGAGCAGGAGATAAGAAATTCTAAATTAAACAGTATTTGCAATAAAGGAAGTGTAGATGACTCTTTACAGGAAGTGTTTAGGAACATTGTGTAATTCATATGCAGGGAGGTAGGCCTAGGGCTGCATAAACAAAGTGATGTAACTCCTTAATGGCAGAGAATTGAGTAGTGAGACAGCAGGGGAATGATCTGAACACCAAAACTGCTTCATTAAGTTAAAGTTGTTTTGGTGCCGATAGTGTCCCTTTAGGGGTAGCAGGTGCAATGCCAGAAGAAAGTAAGCAGTTAAAAATATGCATTAAGGATGACACAATACATGGGGAGAGAGATCTGATAAAGTGAGATGGGGCAGGTTCAAGTGGACAAATTGTGGGGCGAGAGGAAAGGAGAAGAACAGCCACCTCCTGTTCAGAAGCCAGGGAGAAGGACTGAACGGTAGGAAATGCACGATCAGTTGCAATAGGGAGCATGTTAGTATAAAGTCTATCTTTTCTCAAAAGAAGATATAAATTATTATTATTATTATTATTATTATTTATAAAGTACCATTATATTCTACATCGCTGTACACTATATATACAAGCCAACATGCAGTTGGAGACAGAGGAACAACAGATGATGAAGACCTTGTTTAAATAAGCTTAAAGTCTCAGGGCTAAAGAGAATACACAGAAAAAAAATCTCTTCAGTTGTTGGCTATATACTGCAGAACTGGTTTGAGAATACAGTGGAATGAGAGGGATGATAAGAAAATCAATCATTGGAATAAACATTGTTCAGCGTCAGATAATGTCAGTAACAGCTAAAGTGAGAAATTGCTGACGTGCAGACTGCAGACATTATCGGCTCATAGTGATAATGTCAGCATGAGCTAGATAAGGATGGATGTTATCCATCCAGTTTTCCACCTGTAGCTGGCATAGACTGGCCATTGCAAAAAAAACGGTCAAATACATTTGATGTATATGTATGTTATGAAAGCATTGCATGTGCACCTACAATGTCATGCTGTCACCCATGATGTCATCTGCACTCATGCAAAGCATTCAGAATGATGTCATGAGTAATCTATGGTCATGATATATATATATATATATATCTCATTTATATCCCACACTTCTGGCACTTCCTGGTGATTAGGCGACTTTTGGACTCTCTCACTGACGACTGATGCTGGACTTTCTCACGTTCTGCATGAGGACATCCAGAGTCAGCTAAATTCCCATAGGGAGGCCCTAATGCGCTCGCCGCGCATCCATATTAGCCCCCCTCTCATCGGGTGATGTCGGAGGAGGCAAAGCGCCGACCCAGAGCCGAGAGAGGTCGTGCAGGAATCGGGTGAGTACTCAAAGGGAGAGCGAGGGGGGGGGGGGGGGGGGGGAAAGGGGGATCTATAGTAGAAGGCATCCTGATTTGTATTCCTTACACTATAGTATCCCTTTAACAAATCTCTCATGACTAATATTGACAAAATCCAGGAAATTATGGATAAATGTTTAAGAAAAAGAGACACTGCCAAGTGTTTTTGGATAATATCAGACATTATCCAGATTTAGTTAACATTATCCAATGTCCAACATTATACATACAATGCATTAGCTTAATTATGTTGACAAATAATTCTGAACACTTCCCAGAATAAATCCTTTATCTGTAATGAATAAAGAAACAATGATAGACAAAGTAGCATATTCTAAAGATGTAGAAAGAAAGTGTGTGACAGTGGCCTGTAACTGACACCCTGTTTGAAGCCAAATAATTTCTTAATTCATCTCTATCCTAAATTTAGCATATTGATCCTAAATACACAATGGTTTGATGTTTGATGGATTACACACCACAGGATTAGCTGAACAAAATCCAGATTTCTCTCACTGTTCACTCCAAATACATAAGCACTTCTAAGAAATTTTAAAAACGTATAGTACAATATTTATTTTATTCTTACACCTGTTAAATCCTGAGGAAGAGAACCCTGAAGTCTACAAGAATGTTTTTTGAGCCAGCATGTAGCAGCGCTACATTAATAATAAGCCAAGTACCATGTCTACAATCACTGTGATGATTAAATGATGAATTTTGTATCCTTTGTTTAAATGGAAGAACCCTGATAATCGCATCAGTGTTATCCTTATCATGACATGAAGTAGCTAATCTTTCAGACAGGGATATATTGCTTTTTTAATAACAGTGACTTACTTTATTTCATTGTAATAGACATTAAGATCTATTAACTAAACAGTGAATGTATATTGTATATGTAGGCCATAATAGCCAAGTTGGAAAATATTAACTATTAATCATTAGGATATTTATTACAATTTGACTATTTTGGTCTAACTATGGCAAGTTGGGAACATATGGCAGCAAGATTTTGGGGTACCATAATATATGGTGTCCTCCCATACTACCATACTAATAGTGGTATGGGAGCTTGAACACTGTGTATGAGTTAGAACCCGATGCAAAGCTGCATTACCCCTTCATTCCACCATGAATGCAAAAGATAAAGCCTCACACCACCCTTACTGGCAAAAGGTAGGGATGTGGGCATGGTAATTCTTCAAAATATGCGTATAGTAGGGGAAATGTAGAATGGCGTGGATGAAAATGCATATTGTCATCTCCCAGTAACATCCCAGCTTTATTGTATGCTTCTCTTGTATTAGCACCCTTTATTAGCATCCTCCCAAGCTTCCTGTATCTTCCCCATTTCTCTTTACTAGACTCTTCCTAATCAGTTCATTAATACCATTCCCAGGGCCATCAATTAGAATGCCACCTGTCTTCTCTATTAGTACCAACCCCAGCTGCAAAGTGCCCTCCCTATCACATGTATTATAGCCCTCCACAACTACATTATTGCCCCTCTATTAGTACCATCCCTAGCCCGTAAACTTCCTCATCTCCACCATAAGTATTGGCTACAATGTCTTTTGTAGAAGATGCCTCTCCATGTATGAGTCTTGTTTTCATCTAATAACCTTATCTACAGTATATATAATACTAGCTGAACACCAAGACTGGCAGGTTTAAAAACACAATATTTACTCCTGTTTGGTTTTATTTTCTAACCAAACTGTACTTCCACACAGTTATACTGGGAATGATGCACAAGAACCTACCAATATCCTCTTGTATCTGTCTTGACAGAAACGTTTTACAATATAAGCTACAAAGAGTTTTAGGTAAGGACCATGTGCCTAAAGAGGACTAAATTGATAGAGAGCCATGAGAATACATAGTTGCATAGTGATATAAATCCATCAAGTGCAGCCTTTCACATATCTGTATTAATGTTGTTGATCCAAAAGAAGAACAAACACAATGATTTCCAATTTTACCAGTGGCAAAGTGGCAATCAGATTTCTCCTTGGATCAACAAGTTGGTAAACCACATACTAAATATTCTATTCTTGAATAATTAATTTTTCCAAAAAAAGCATTCAGACTGTAAATAAACTTTTTTTTGCTGTAGGTGAAATCTCCTCTCTTCAAGTCTAAATAGATAGTGTAATGGACAGCTTATCAGAGGACTCCTTGTACCTGCTAATTATATATCTATTTAATTAATATGTTCCCTCTAACTAATTGGGCAGCCCACCTCTTTCTAGTTCCATATGATCCTTCTTTAGGACAGGTCCCAAAATCAGCACTCAATGTGCCTTCTTACAATTGATTTATAGAGAGGCAAGATTATACTTTTGTTGTGGGAATTAATATCCCTTTTATCTATGACAAAACATTAATGGCCTAACTGGTACCTCACGTTGCACATTGTTGCTTAGTCTGTTTTCTATAACTATTTCCAAGCACGTTTTATTTATTGTTTTCCATAACTTGGTGTAATTTAGGCTATAAATTGCTTGTGGATTCCTCTCCTGAAAGTGCATAACTTTGCATTTATCTACATTAATTTTCATCTGCCACTTGACTTCCCAATCCGCTAATTTGTCAAAATCTCAGTGCAGTAAAGTAATATCCTGCTCACAATGTACTTTACCTAGTTTTGTGTCACCTGCAAACACCAACACATGATTATCAGTACTTATTGTAAAATCATTAATAAACGTGTTCAAGAGATATGGAGCCAGAACACACCCCCGAGGACACAACATACCCCGGTTGGAAAAGTTCTGCTTTCTTGGCTGAAATGTAGCAATTTCTATGTCAGTTGACCACAAATCAATGTTTTGTGAATAAACATCTTAAATGTATTTCTGTGCAGCTCAGCATATGGTAATAATCAGTGAATGCTATCAATCTTTATATCTGCTGGAAGTGTGTATGTGTGAATGGCAGGCCACCAAGTTGAGATTGATTGCATAATAAAAATCATCGGATTCAGCAGGTAGTACATGAACTACAGTGCAACTAAAGGTCCCATGGTGCTCAGCAATCAGTTTAAAATAATGGGTATGTGTGTGGCTGGCTAAGAATCACTCACATTATAATTGCAGAGTTGGGAAGCTTTATCGCCTGTCTCTGTTCTATACAATATTCTAGAATTAATCTAACTACAGTTTATGCAAAAACTTTTGTGCCTGTGACCTTATGAGGTCTTGCAGGGTTACTTACTAAAGTGAGAATTTAAAGTGAATTTGCAATTTAAAGGAACACTCCACACCCCAAAAGCATGTCAGCTGGATGAAGAGTGTCCTATTTTAAGCTTATAAAAGTTTTTATGAGAAATCATCACTTTTATAAATTGACGAAAGAGCCAGGGAGCTTTGCCGGCTCCTTCAATGAGCTTTCCCAAGCTAACGGAAGTGGCAGACGGACTGTATTACATCTGTCACAGACCTCAGATCAGCACATTGAGCTAGTCCAGATCTCTGAGGAGAAGCCTTTGATTGGTTATGTCCCTGAGAAGAGACAGAAAGTCCCTTCCAGGGAAAAAGGTGAGGGCTTGCAAAGACTGCAGTCATCGGAACTGCAGCTTCTGCAAGCTTTCTTAAGATATACCTCCAATGAATACATGCATGACAAAAACATGCATGTATTAATTGGGGGTATATCTACCAAACAGTGATTGCCCATAAGGGAAGTGGAATGTTCCTTTAAAGGTTTTTACTTATCTTTTCCAGCACCGAGGCTTACTTGGTGCTGCTTACCTCTCCGCCTCCTGTGACATCATGGAGGAGGCATTGCCACCTCCAGCGTGGTCAGTGGCGTACACACAACCCATGGGGCCCCGGTGCGAAAACTGATCCGTGGGCCCCCCCCGCGCTTACTCTGCGCGGGCTGGGGCCGCAACACATGGCGGCGGGCACCTGGTCGCAGGGCTGCGAACCGTGCGACCGCGGTATGTACGCCAGTGCATGCATAAACACATACACTTAAAGGACCACTACAGACACCCAGATCAAATCAGCTCAATGAAGTGGTCTGGGTGCCAGGTCTCTCTAGTTTTAACCCTGCAGCTGAAAACATAGCAGTTTCGGAGAAACTGCTATGTTTCACTGAGGGTTAATCCAGCCTCTAGTGGCTGTCTCATTGACAGCCGCTAGAGGATTTTCTGTGATTCTCACTGTGAAAATCACAGTGAGAAGACGCTGAACGTCCATAGGAAAGCATTGAGTAATGCTTTCCTATGGGCGGTTTGAATGCGCGCGTGGCTCTTGCCACGCATGTGCATTCGGAGCTGAGAGGCGGATCGGGACGGAGAGATCCCCAGCGCCAAGGGAGCCCGGCGCTGGAGAAAGGTAAGTGCTTTAGACACACACACACTCTCATGAACAGACGCACACATTTACTGACAGACACACACTCAGTGACAGACACACACACTCACTAACACACACACACACTAACACACTCACTAACACTAACACACACTAACGCACTAACACTCACACTAACTAACACACTCACTAACACTAACACACTCACTAACACTAACACACTCACTAACACTAACACACTCACTAACACTAACTCACTAACACTAACTCACTAACACAATCACTCACACTAACACACTCACACTAACACAATCACTCACACTAACAGTAACACAATCACTCACACTAACACACTCACACTAACACACTCACTAACACTAACACTCACTAACACAATCACTCACACTAACACACTCACACTAACACAATCACTCACACTAACAGTAACACAATCACTCACACTAACACACTCACACTAACACAATCACTCACACTAACACACTCACTAACACTAACACAATCACTCACACTAACACACTCACTCACACTAACACATTCACTAACACACTCACTCACTTACACTCACTCACACTAACACTCACACTAACACTCACTCACACTAACACACTCACTCACACTAACACACTCACTAACACTAACACAATCACTCACACTAACACACTCACTAACACACTCACTCACACTAACACACTCACTCACACTAACACACTCACTCACACTAACACACTCACTAACACACTCACTCACACTAACACACTCACTCACACTAACACACTCACTAACACACTCACTCACACTAACACACTCACTAACACACTCACTAACACACTCACTCACACTAACACACTCACTCACACTAACACACTCACACGTTTTTTTTTTGTTTTTTTTTTAATTTAATCCCCCCAGCCTCCTTACCTGTGGGAGAGCTAGGGGGGATTCCCTGGGGTCCAGTGGTGTTGCTGGCCCTGCTGTCACCCGGCTGGCGGGCGCGCGAGGGAGCACTGTCCCCTGGGTGCTCCCTCTTCAGCTCCCTCGCGCGCCGCGTACTGATGCCGGAGCCGGAAGATGACGTCATCTTCCGACTCCTGTTTCAGTGCGGTGCGCGAGGGAGCTGAAGAGGGAGCACCCAGGGGACAGTGCTCCCTCGCGCGCCCGCCAGCCGGGTGACAGCAGGGCCAGCCTCGGGGGGCCCGGAGGTGGCCGGCTCTTGGGCCCCCCAGCAGAAGAGGCTGGCCCTGTGGGTACATACCTGGGTCGCAGGGCGGCCGGGCCCCCTGGTGGGCCGGGCCCGGTCGCAGCCGCGACCCCTGCGACCCCGGTATGTACGCCACTGAGCGTGGTTCAATTCAATGCTCCTCGTAAAGAAAACCTAATGCGTATGCTTTATAGGGGGCTACAATGTCACGTGACCAGGTTTTACTCAGTTGTTGCCGCAGTGCTTGCAGTTGCAGTCAGTGTAACAGCCAATAGATGTGTGTTTAACAGTTCAAAGTAAAACCTCCTTGATTGGTTAAAATGACAGAACCACAAGCCAAGTCATTGAGATTAAGTGGCCTAGGTGAATTTAAGAGTGTTTTAAAGGGTTACTCCAGCTGCCATAACCACTTCAGTGATTTGAAATATTAAAGGGACACTGTAGGCGCCCAGACCACTTCAGCTCATTGAAGTAGTCTGGGTGCCTTGACCCTTTTGCACTTAGTGTTGCAATGTAAAACATTGCAGTTGCAGTTGCAGTTCTCTGGAACTGCAATGTTTACATTGCGGCTCTAAGTCTGCCCTCTGTAGCTGTCTAACAGACAGCCTCTAGGGGCACTTCCGGAATCTGAACGGTCTTTTGGTCCGTTATCTGACGCTGGACATCCTCATGCTCTGCATGAGGACCTCCAGCGTCAGACTTTCCCCATAGGAAAGCATTAAATAATGCTTTCCTATGGGGAGGTCTAATGCGCAGGTGGCCATTGCTGCGCATGCGGATTAGGTCTCCCCCGCCGGCTGACGTTGGCGGGGGAGGAGTGGGGCGGGAACCTGACCCAGCGCTGAGGGACATCAGCCCCGGATTCAGGTAAGCGACTAAAGGGGTTGTAGCCCCTTCAGCCCCGTGAGAGGGTGCGCGAGGGAGGGGGGACCTATTAAACCTATAGTGCCAGGAAAACGGCCTGGTTTTCCTGGTACTTTAGGATTCCTGTAATGGTGGTAGGAGTCCGTATGTGCAATGTTTGAGCTTGAAACAGTGCACATACAGAGATATTTTGAATTGGGTGCTGGGGGCTAGGTTACCCAAGGTTCAGGTGACACTGGAAGCCTAGAACTTTGTTCTTACCTGCTAATGTCAATTCTGTGCATAATTAACATCTGTCCTCACTGCATGCTGCAAACAGGCATTAAAATCTTCAACTTGCAGGCAGAAAGCCAGCAATATGGAGCTTGCTTTCCTCTCCCACCCACCCTCACTCCCTGTGGGCCCTCCCTCCCAAGGTTTCAAAAGTGGTAGAACTCCTGTCACCCTCTACCTCCGCCTCCCTCCACTTGCCAGCATGGCGGGCGCACATACATTCTGAGCCAGCAAACTGGTCCAATCACAGGTTTCTTGTAGAAACCTTTGATTGGACTGCGAGAGTGTTAGCTGATGTCATGACAGAACATGGAAGAGCAGCTGGATTAAGGTAAATTAAAATTTATTTTTCAGATAATTAAAGGTGGACCAAATAGGTACGCCCCATAGGGAATTCAGAATATAAATCAATTCATTTTTAATCGGGGTTGGAGTAAGCCTTTAAGGCCAGTGTATCCAAACTGAAAGCTGAATTTTTCCAGTTTGACTAGATTTACCTTAAATTTGAAATTAACTTTACATCTATTTTGAATTCTCAATTGAAATACCCATGCTGATCTGGCTCTGGCCTAGATATTGCATCTTAGTCCTCAACTCGGCACATTTTGCTGCTTAATGAATAATCTCCATAGAGACATTAGCTGAATAATGCGGGTCATTATCCAGATATTTACCTTTACCCTTTCAGAATACACCTACACTAAGAGATTACAAGCATTTGCAAACTGTGTAGACAAAGCCAAATAACTATTCATAAACCTGTTAAATCCTGATGACGTCAGTTCTACAATCTATTAAAATGATTTTGAGCCAGCATGCTGCAGCGCTACATTAATCACAAGCCAAGTAAAATGTCTACAATCACGGCGATGATTAAATGATGAATTTAGTACCCATTGTTTCAACTGAAGAGCCCTGGTAATCCCATCTGTGTTATCCTCATCATGACAGGTAGCAGCTAGTCTTTTAGAAAGGGACATATTGTTTTTATTAACGCTGACTTACTTTGCTTCAGTAAACATAGATATTCATAGTGGATAAAAGGCAATCTGACCAATCTCATCTGTCCTTTTCATATCTAAAAGCAAATATTCTTAATTCAATCATCTTGTTTAACTCAGAACTTAAATGTGTCTTCCTTGAACATCTCTCCTTTGAACAGTTTCTACCACCTCTCCTGGTTGTCCACTCAATGCATGTACAACTAATTTCATGACATCTATAAATCGCTCACATCTAGATTCAATTCATGCTTTTTGTTCCAGAGATTAAGCTTTTTATACATATATAAAAATTCACCCTTTGTTCTCTGTTAAATCAATGAAAAGAAAGATCATAAGGAAATGTAATTCTGAGATTTACATGTCAACAAACTGACAAAGTGAAAAACACAAAAAGTGTAGATTTCTTAACAACAACAACGTTAAAACTTCAAAATGAATTTATTAACCCTTTGTAGTTAGGTTTCAAAATAATTTGCTTTACTTATAGGGACGCTGAATGGTTTAAAATATAATATCAATGCAGTTAGTTTAGTATTACTGTAAGTAATGCATTATTAACCAACAAAATTAATAACAATAAAAAAAAAGTGTAAATGGACAAAATATCAGAGACTGGGTTATTATTGCATTATTAATAATAATAATAAAGATGATATTTGTAACAGATGCACAAAACGCCTCAGGCCTCCAAGCTAGTTTTATGTACTCAGCAAAACATGATGATCTTAGTATCTAGCCAAAAGTGAGGTTACATTATTCACATATAATGTGTTTATAGATAGCAGTTAATTTAAGGCAAAATGAGTGAGGTAGGAGTTTTGCCTGCTCTCCAATCTTCACACATCCAACCTCCAACATGATCACACAGCTTAAAGGGGGGAGGTGGGGGAGGAGAAGTTGGACTAAGAGGGGAGGTTGGATGAAGAGGGAAAGGCAAATGCAACAGGGGAGGAATAGAAGTTCCCTGACACCTCCCACAACTTTCTGTTTTACACAGGGTAGTTTCTCACACGCTTGGAAGTATTTGGAAGTGATGCATGTGAGTGACGTTTGGGCAGTGTAGAAGCATCACAGTATAAAAAGCTGTTCAGACTCTGTAAATATTAGAAAGCATGGCACAGAGCCTACATTCCCACATCACACTTCCTTATCTACCAAGGGGAATCAAGCACAGGCTCATCATATTAAGTCCTCTTTGAATTGCTGGCATTTTTTTTTTTATGCACAATATTGATATCAAGAAGCATCTTCCCCAATTCGTCATGGTCATTCATTGGGATTTATTTTTTCAAGTATTTTTCCTGGTGCTGGCCAAAGCAAGTCTGAAGAGTGTCAGAGAATCTGGGAGCTGTAAACTCACCAATAAAGTAAGTTAAAAGTTGCACAGCACTCAAATTAGGCTAACGTGAGCGGATAGTATTCTAAAATCACATAAAAATACCTGTCATAGCTCTGTGTGATTATGTTTAGATGAGAATTCTGGAGCAAAGTTCTAAAATGGAGCAGTCACCATGGAAACATAAGAATGCTCGTTGTAATTGCTCCACTTTTAGAACTTTCCCACATCATTACCCACTTTTTGGGTACCTACAGTGTATCAGTGGCATGCTTGTTACAGTATATTAAATCATATTTTCACACGTTCATTTTGTAGCATCATTGTTGGGGAAAATGTGCTAATCTGTGATAGGCTTCTATTCAGTTTGCTAGTTTATCAAGTTCTGTAAATTCTTCAAGGTGAAGTTGTTATGAGCATCCAAGTTTGAATAGAGGGTTTTTGTTTAACTGGGGAAATAGTTTTATTTGATGACACATTCAAAATAATATTTAAATGATGATACTCATGTGAAATGGCTGTTTTAAAACAGATACATTTTCCTGGAAGATAGACTCTAACTATGTACACTGTAATGGGGATTTATAGAGAGAAAAAATCTTTAATAGATGTTAGGAGGTTTGCTTTCTATATAGTGAGTTTTGATAAGTTGGTAGTAACTTGTAAAAGATGTGCCGAAATATTCAGGCTTAAAAAAATACATTGCTTTAGTCTTCATTTTGCATATTGGTTTGTCACAAAAGTGTTTAGTGAATAAAGCCCAGGGGGCTTTAAATTCAACAGCCCCACCAATGTTCCTAATATTTATATATATATATATATATATATATATATATATATATATATATATATATATATATATATATATATATATATATATATATATATTAGTTGTTTGCCTTTTTATTAAAACATGGCATCTCTCTTGGTTTAGTCTTGAATCTGATGGATTTCAGTAAGACCTGATTGCAGTCATAAAAACATAAAACGTAAAAAAACAACAACTTTCTACGATTAATACATATTAGGTGTGTAGTGTTTTTTTTCCCTGGTCCACAAACTTGTAAAAATCAAATTTGTAAGAATCTAAAATTTAATAAAGTATTATACTTTACCTGCCTCTGCAATATTGCTTCATGTTTTATTCATTTTTAATACAATGTTACAGTACATTGCTTTTTATTTAAACAGTTTGCAAGATTATAGTTTTTTTTTTGTAAGATATAAAATGCATTCAGAGGTCTGTTTTGTTAGTGTCAAAAGATTAGTAGCATTCTTATTTTACGTTAAAAAAAAGTTACATGCACAAATATACAACCGGGCCTAAAGCTAATTTTAAAAAATATATATTTAAATTTAAATAAAAAATGAATTTCAACGGCTGGCGTTAACTTGTGACCATGGCGCACTGAAAGAGAGTGTAAACTTTTCTGTAAACTTTTGCTTCTTTAGTAGAAGTAAATATTTAAAAATAATTGATGATTAATAGAAAATTTTCTTGCAGTTTTTAAGACTCATGGTATTTTGACCTCTAGCCGAGCCTGATATGCATAGTATGAAAGACACAAATTACTCTGGTGAGAGACCCTAATTCTAACTACCATGTAAATACTAGGGTCTTTCACTGATGCAGTCTAACAGGTCTTATAGGGTGGAGACCAGTTGGACTGCATCAGTGAAAGACCCTAGTATTTACATGGTATTTAGAGCTGCTGATTGGGTGTGACCCATAATTTCTGCATACAACTACAGCCTCATCAACTGGGAGGCATGTCGAATTAAATGAAAATTCTGGGGAAACTTTTTATAACATTCACAATGGCACTATATTTTATTTTTGCTTGTATTGGATATGTAATCTTACTAGTCTTAAATAGATTATTAATCCTAATTTAAATATAGGCATTCCAAACGTGTATTGAGAATATTTCATACACATCTAACGCAACTCAATGATCTCATGTTGAGCTGTGAGAAGAGCTCATGTACAATGTATATGTCCAATACAATGCTGTTTGATTGATGGATTTTGTCCCATGACATAACATGAGATTTTTCAGAGATGTACTATTATCTTTTATTAACAATGGTAATATAAGTACTTAACAATGTTCTCATGGATTCATCATAGTATTTTCTTCTGGAAGTGACTTTGAAGTAAAGCAAGTATGTTTGTCACAGTATTTACAGTTATGTACAGGAGAGACTGTTAGGCCTGTACACATTTAGGTAATAAACTAATCATTCCAATATACATACATTATGTTCCTCTCTGATGGGTTAGAACACTTGTCCATAGTATGGAGTCTTCTTAGTACAATTCAAATAGTAAATTTACATTTGAGGGAACAATTTTGATAAAAGTCTTCAAATTTGCTATTCCAATCCAAACATTACATGATTTATTCACTTGAAAGTCCGAGTGTAAGAGAGTATGTTGATGCTTAATAGCTGTTATGTTGTTTAATCACAACTATTGCCAAGTAAATGCCAGGTAGATAGAGCCAAACTGATCAGAGGTCCTTAAACCATTTACTTAAAGGAACTCTCTGGTCATCATAACAACTTCATCTAAATGAAGTTGTTATGGTGCCAGGAGGCCCCCAGGTGCTCTTTTATCTTAAAGGGTTAAACCAAACGGTTTAACGCAAAAGGCCCCCTGAGTTTTCCAGTCATAAAGCACTGTTCTGTGGATAGAGTACGACTCCTTCTGCATGTAGAAAGAGAAGCAGTGTGATTCAGTAGTCCCCCCTGCTTATTCTGTGTTAAAAAGTACCCCAATTTTACAGCTCAGTGTTTGTGCGAAGTAACTAAGGTCATATATATGTTTACTTTCATACATACACAGAGTGAGGCCATAGGAGGATGCTCATGGTTTATTTATACAGTTTTTATTTAACATTAATTAATGGGACAATATAGGCACCCACACCACTTCAGCTCATTGAAGTGGTCTGGATACAGTGTCCTTATTGCACTTAGTGCTGCAATGTTAAACATTGCAGTTTTATAGAACCTGAAATGTTTACATTGCTGCACTAAGACAGCCTTTAGTGGCTGACTACCAGACAGCCACCAGAGGCGCTTCCGGAATATTACTGGAATATTAATGTTGCCGCGAAAGCACATTAGTGCCACCTTGTCAAGCGTCGGCATCAGAGGAGGCTCAGCCCTGAGGGAAATTGGCTGGGTCAGGTAAGTAAATAAAGAGTTATTAACCCTTTATTTACCGCTGCACAAGGGGAAGAGCGAAGGAGGAAGGAGGCAGAGGGAGCCATAGTGCCCTTTAATGTTGCATGGTAGGTCCTCAGGGGCATCAGGAGTAAATAACCTTACATTTCCCAACTGAAGTGTCGATGTAATTCCAGATGATTCCATACTGTTAGAAAACTTTCCAAGTGAAATTAATAACAGAAGACACCGTTAATGTTTATGGGGATTTTTGCAGACAATTCATTTTAAAGCTTTGCAACAGTGTTGAATCATTTTGAAAGCTTAATAAATTGAGTAATTGAGATCACTTTGTTACATGGATTGTGTTGTTTGCAAGTGCAAGATAAGATAACATGATATCTGGATAAAAAAAAACATACTTAGATTTATGGGTTAAGCCAGAGGCGCAACTAGAAACCACGGGGCCCAGGTGCAAAAATTGCCATGTCTTCCCCCCTGCCACCCTTCCATACGTCTACCTTCCAACTCCCATAGGTTCCCCCCCCCCCCACACACACACACACACATGCAGACAAACAGATACACATGCAGATACACACACATATACAGAGACACACACATACAGGCACACATATACATACACACACATACATACATACATACACACACACACACACACACAGACACATACATATAGACAGATAGACATACACACATATGTACATACATACAAACACACACACATACATACAAACACACGCATATACAAAATGTTTTAGTCACCCTCCTGTTTCCTACCTTTTAGGTGCAGGAGGGTGGCTTTTAGCCCCTGTATTTTTTAGTATAATAATTATTTTGAATAATGATATGACTTGAACTTGCTTTGAGCAGCCATGCAGCCTCTTAAGGTTTTATCGACTTTGGATTCAAACAAACTGCAATACATCTGAATTCTGGTCGATTAGTGGGTTGTCCGAAATCCGTAACTCCAAAGCACATATCACGAAATAAACAACAGGGACAATGGGCAGTTTTGTTTGTTTTCTTATATAGAGTTCCACCCATGGCGCCAAAAATTAGATAATTCAGAGGGAAAAATACGATTGGTTAGGGGACAGCCACTAAATATTGAGTTTATTCGCCAATCAAGTGAGACAGAAAGAGGGTGCAGATGAGCAGAACAAAAACGATGAGCAGAACAAAAAAATCTATATATAATATATTTATTAATAATAATAATAATAATGTTTTATATATATATATATATATATATATATATATATATCTTGTACTGCTCATCCTTTTTGTCCCTCTATTGGTATTTTCTTCTTATTTGATCTGTGAACCGAATGCATCTATCCATGTACTGCAAAATACACTGTAAACTGATTGGCCCTTTTTCACGCCGTTTTAATTCATTCGAACCGTTTTTCCTGAAACAATTGAATGAACAAAATTTGTCCAAGCCGAAATGTCACATGGATGATAGTTGGTCAACCCCATCCTTTTTTTTCTAGTGTTTGTGGAGACCACAACCATCTACATTACTTGTTTCAATGTTATGGACTATTCATTAACTCGTTTATTTTTTTACTTAGAGAAGTAGTCAGCTGCCCATTAGATGCTGAGAGATATGTGGATAAAACACACAACATAGTGGCACAGGAGTTGTTTATATATGTTTACATACTGGCTTTTTAAAAACTTAATTAACTTAATTCACAAATGGTTAATCATAAAAATTGTCACTCCTTCTGGACTTCAGTAGTAATCTTGAAGTGATGATTGCACCGTTTGTGACCTTTCAGAAAAGGAGAATGCAATAGCCATATGTAAAACCAGTGGAGCAATCAGCTGGGGCATTCCATTTGGTTTCTATGGTGATTGCTCTGCATGTAACACTTTGCACCAGATCACACACAGACCAATATAACCTTTTGTTCTAGGATTAGGCAACAGAAGTACTGTCAAAGCCACATGTTGTAGACAGTGATGCATTAGATGTATGTGCTACCCTAAAGCCCTAAGTGCTCTTCACTTTTTTTGCCGGACCTTTCCTTACAACACCTCCTTGCTAAATCAACCCCCACAAACCATAAATGTGTGTGTAAGTAAATGTGTAGGTATGGCGCGCGCGTGTGTGTGACTTCATCTATGTTCCCTGTTATTGTATCTCCCTTTCTAATCAATGCAAACCATTAAAAAAACAACACTATTAACATTTGTATCAGCCAGACAGGCAGCAATTAATAAAAAATAACTGAATACATTAAATTATTTTTTATTGCAGCTTAGTGCTGCCCATTACAATGCCAGACACAGGCCAAGTTTGCTTAATACATTGCTCAGTGTAGCCACCATCAGCTAGAAAATGTATAATTATCTGTCTGTGGCAAGGGAGCACAGGCTTCAGACCTGTCCAAGCTGATAGGAAACTGTTAAACACTACAGACTAAAATAATATCTTTACCAGAGTGAAATTTGTGCAACTGCTTTATAAATGTCACCCATTGCATTATCCACTGTGAGCCAGTCCTGTTGTAACAGTTGGATAAATAAAGCTGCACAAATGGGTGTGATGTATGTCCCACATGTTGCCTTTAAGAGGAGAACTTGGAATAAACATACCAGTGGTATAAATTATGAGCTAATTGCTATTATGGTATTTGTTAGCTGTAAATAGCCTTGCTTGCAGATCTAGTTAATGAGATCCAGTCAGCAGAGATAAAACCTTGTGAAGTGTGCAAGACCTTTGTGTGCTTTGTGTCTTCTCCCTATTTGTGAGATTGTTTGTTTTAGTCCAACTGTCATCTCTTTTCCAAGCACCTCTTTCAATGCAATCTGACCCCTCTTTATCTCCAGCCAATGATCACAGGAGGCCGGACTCTCTTAACACAGCCATTTTTGCTTCATTACCTTCTTTTATGCTATCTCCTGTTTCCATTATCACTGTATCCATTTGCATTTTAATTAACGGATATTCACCCTGCTTGTTCTATCTTTTATCTTACAAAACCCATAGTTAGCTTCACAATTGGACTAGCTTTACTGGCATCCCTGGAGGAACTGATAATACACCATGATTGTTTAAAAACACTTTTATTTACTATGTAAGTGTAAAATTACTCAGCTCTGGGGAAATGCTTCAATTCAAGCGCCCTATTCCATATATACAAAAGACTAAAAAGAATAGACTGTGAACATTACTATAACAGCAAGGTGCAGAATTGAATTATAATTTTTTTTTATTATTTTAACTTTTTTTTTCTCCTAACCTATCTTTATTTTTATTTTCACTTCCTTTTCACTCTACCTGTTTGAAAATCCTTGCATGCATGAATGGCATTATAAAGACATTGACAATGTGGACTGTTATTCAGCAGGTATAAAGGCAATCTGTATTGTTCATTCAGCTTAATAATGTACTACAATAGTGCTCCCTGCACCTGCCAGTAATCTGAGTGTCCGTAATTAAGTTCCGGTTTCACTCTGGTGGAGTTCTATGAATAGAGATCTCTGCTGTACTGTGGGATTTCACACTGTTTACTTTTAGTAGACCTTCTACTTGGATGGGTTTCCATTTATTGTTTACAGGGCTGTTGTTCTTAAAATGACACTTTTATATCAACTAGACTCACCTACTCAGATTTTCTATGGTACATATTTGTACAGAATTGTAAAAATGTAAGTGTTCCTCTACTCCTTCATTGTGTCCTCTCACACACCTTCAACCTCCTGTGTGCATTTCCTGACACCCTTTGCCCCCTTGTATGTCCTTCAGGGATGTATTTACCACAAGGCAAACAAGGCATTTGCCTAGGGTGGCACTTTCAGGGGGGGTGCCAAAAAATGCCACCCCAAGCTCCCAGACAAATGCCTTGTTTGCCTCGTGTCCTTGGGCTGTCCACCTTACTGTGAGTGAGTGTAGCTGTCAGTGTGTGTGTCTGTGAGTGAGAATGGGTGTGCCTGTGAGTGTGTGTCAGTGTGTGTGTGTAATTTTATGTGTATCTAAAAGTGTGTGCCTGTCAGTGAGTGGGTCTGTCAGTGTGTGTCTGTCAGTAAAAGTGTGTGTTGTTTAAACAGTGTGTGCCAATGACTGTGTATCTGTCAGTGAGTGTATATCAGAGCATGTATCAATGAGGGCATGTGTCTGTCAGTCAAAAAAATGGCCTTGACATGAATTGGGGGGGCAAATTTCGATTTTGGAGGTGCCCGAACTTAGTTTTGCCTAGGGCAGCACAAATCCAAAATACACCACTGATGTCCTTGTGTTTCTACTAACCAACCCTTACCCATAGTTTCCATGCGTCTTTATTTAGGAGGGACAGTCGTTTTTTGGAGCACAAATTCCTCTTTCCCTATTCTTTCCTAATGCCCCTCTTATCTAGGAACTCCATAATGTTGGTGTGTCTGAGTGTATAACAGAGTTCCATAGCAATAATACTCACAGTAATGTGTCTTTAAACTGCAATAAATGTATTTAGAAATCAGTCTGTGTAAATAAGATATATTGTTACAAATCACATTTCAGTCGCATATTTTTTTATTAGTAAGTCACCTAAAATGTCTAAGAATAACCCTTCCCATGGCCACACCTCTAAAATTAAAGTGTCCCACTTTGTCCATTTGGAATATTGAGAGTTATAGTTACCCCCTGTGCATCTGTTAACCCCCATCTCTTCTGTGGGTATTTTAAAATCTTACCCCCTTTGTGTCTCTTAACACTACTTGTGTGTCACCCCATTTCCCTTTGTATGTTTCTGAAGTGGAAATCAATCAATAAATTGATTATTTTGTGTATCTGCCCCTTGCCAAATTAAAGAAACAGTGCATGCACGCTCCCTGAAGTAATTCACACCGGACACGCGTTTCAGGTTAATGAATGTTTATTAGAGGGGGTGGCATGCCCCTTATGAAGCAAAATTACATCACGAGCATTGTCAGAGATAACATTGATTTATACAACAATAATTGGTTAGGGGTTAAGTGGTTGATTCATTGCTCGTCCTACCGGGTGTGATGTCACTGGCATCTTGCGGGTCTCCCCCAGATTCCAGCGCCATCTTGTTAGTAAGGGTGTTATTCGATGACTAAGGGAAACTCCCTGGCCCTAGCAGCCATTTTAGGTAAATCATATGAAACGATAAATGCTGATCAAGAACTATATAAAGTATATAGACATTTTACTAAGTAAAAGAAATCAGGATAATATTTCATGTCCACAACAGTTTCTAACCCACTACTCCGTGATAGAAGATCTTTATGTTCCCCTGCCTAGTCTGACTGGGCGCTCCAAGTAGTGTGCAAATAGTGGCTAAAAATGGAGGCTATGACTTTAGCCTCTGCCCTCTCCACTTACTGCATGCAGCTCACAGCTCCCTGTCAGACAGGACAGATGAACATCATGAGTCGTTATTCTGGCCCTGTGTGACTTAAACACAGTTAGTGATAGTGTAAGAGGGATGCTCTGAGCAGTTCCCTTCTACCTGCAAACAAAGGTTGAACCATTTTAATCTAAAACATGCTCTTCATAATGAAAAATATATTTAACCTGCATATCATAATGGAAATATGCAAATTAATTATATGAATATTTATTAAGACATAGACATATATGTTTCTTTTGAAAAATAGCAAAATTAGACAAGACTAATATAATCACTGTGCTGTCTGTCTATCTATCTATCTATCTATCTATCTATCTATCTCAGAAACAGAGCAAGCACTGCTTCTGTGTGGTCCACTACAATATGGTGGTCTGAATCATTTCTTCTTCTAATTATGGTCAAAGTATCTGCTTTTTGTACAAAAATCAGATCGGATTGTAATCAATGTCCTCAATGAACATTAACACTCTCTATTGCATCATATTTTTCATCAATTTGTTATTAGGGAACAGATTATATGGCACATCATACAAATTTAGGAACAATGCAGTAATTACTGTTTTCCCAAACTTGGATTGGGATATAAAAATTAAGCAATTAGAAGGTTTCTATGGTGATTTCTCATATTTGGGTTTTTATAAAAAATATACCTGTCAGTCAGTGACCTGTAGTTGCTATGATTACTCCTCTAGTAAGTTGATTCTTATCCCAGTTCTAATGGCAATAAATTCAATGAGGGAGGGCAAGGCAGGGCCAGTTTCATAGAAAGGGGTGGTAACATGACAAGATAGTCTACACTGGAGAGACTGTAAGTTAAGTCGGCTAATAGTTGAGAAAGCAATGAAACACTTAACTTATTGCTGTGAGAAGTGTATATTCATTGATTGAGAGGGACTTTGGTTGATAATGTTCCTAATCTAATGTTCCATTAGATATCTTCCAAATTGCAATCATTTGAGATTTTTAGCAAAACACAGGCAGTAATAAGGTTTTTATGCTTTTTTGATAATCGATAAGATTTTTATATGATATATGTAATTTGTTTGATTACTTAATGTACAATACCAACAATGATACTGAGGAAAACATGTATCCCTTTTACAGAAATATAACTACAACACAGCGCTAGAATATTTGGTGGTTATATTTAATCAGTTAAAAATAAATTGTTTCTGACTTTTTAGTAATTGCAGTTTGGGGTATATATAGTTCTAAAACATTTTAGCACAGGATTCCATTTATTGCAAGAGATATATTGAAAGATCCTCACTTTTTTGTTTTCAAGGGAAAATTATACCTCAAATATAATTTACACATAATTACTTTTATAAAAGTGAAGTGTCATTTTTCTGTGTGCAGCTGTAGTCCACTGATATAAAGGATTTAAATTTGCTGCATTTGTAAAAGAAACAAGTTGTTATGAAGAAGCCCTGAGGATTTTTAGGAAAAAAAAAATACTTTTTAAGACAAATACTATTTGATATTACTGGCTTTTTCTTAGTCAACACATGGCTTTTCTTTAGTCAGCCAGGCCTCCAACAGGGGTATTTAAAGAGCTGCACCAAGGACCATAACCGCTTCATTTAGCTGAAGCGATTATGGTACAAGGACATTGTCTGTGCAGTGTTTCAAAATACTGCCTGTTCTAAATCATTAAGCTTTTTCTTTAGTAAGGGACACATGTAATAGCTTTCTTTTTTTTTTATTAATTCTGTTTATTTTAATTCTATTATTCCATAATTTTTTTTTATTTAGCATATTCTTTTTTTTTAAATACCTCCTAATTTTGATTTAACGGGGCTGCTTATGCTTCTACTCTCAAGAAGTTTAGGGAGTGATGGGGTCAGAGGGAGCATAGACAAACACAGGTCTACCAGCTGTGCAATGCACCTCATTGCAGATATACTCTATCTATACTACCTCTCTTGGTAAACTCATTAGCTTCTTTGGCTTCCAATATAATTTCTATGTGGATTATACGCAAATCTATCTGTCCTCTCCTGAACTCTCCCCGTCCTTCTTGACTAGTGTCTCTGACTGCCTCTCTGCTATTTCTAACTGGATGGCTGCCCACTTCCTTAAACTCAACTTGAAAAAAACTTAAATTCTGGTCTTTCCTCCATCAAGTGTTGCTACTCCTGTGTCTGTCTCCCTCTAAGTCAACGGTGCTACCATCTGCTCCACCACGCAGGTTCGATGCCTAGGTGTTCTCTTTGACTCCGACCTCTCCTTCACGACTCATGTTCAGTCTATCGCCAAATCCTGTCGTTTCCATCTCAAAAACATTGCGCGTATCCGACCCTACTTCACGCCAGATGCATCTAAGGTGTTGATTCATTACATTGTCTTTTCTCGCCTTGCCTACTGTAATCCACGTCTCAGTGGTCTTACGTGCTCCCAACCAGCGCCGTTACAGTCCATAATGAATGCGGCAGCGAGGCTCATCTTCCTGTCTGCCTGCACCTCCCACGCCTCACCCTTCTGTCAGTCCCTACATTGGCTTCCTTTAAGATATAGGGCTCAATTTAAAATTCTGGTTCTTGCTTTCAAATCTCTACATAATGCTGCTCCTACCTTTCTATCCTCCCTAATACACATATATGTCCCGTCTAGGCCCTTACGCTCTGCTGAAGACTTACGTCTATCTTCTGTCTGTACTCCCACCTCTGATGCTCGCCTTCAAGACTTCTCGAAGACCTGCATCGTTCCTGTGGAACTCATTTCCCTCCTCTGTTAGATGCTCACCCAGTCTCCTTCAAAAAAATCATTAAAAACCCACTTCTTTATAAAAGCGTATCAATTAAACTGTTAATAGCTTACGACTGATTCCTCTCTTGCAAGTTTCATTAGTCTAATACCATCCTTACCTTTTGTGTCACTTTGCCCCACTCCCTCTAGAATGTAAGCTCATTGAGCAGGGCCCTCAACCAACCCCTCTGTTCCTGTGTGTCCAACTTGTCTGGTTACAACTACATGCTTGTTCGTCCACCAACTGTAAAGCCCTGCAGAATTTGTTGGCGCTATATACATAATAACATAATAATAATAATACTGTATGATTACCTTACAATATTCCTCTATTATTGTCCTTACTCCTATATTTGCTAATTATTTCACATCAAAATAGCTTTTTAAATGATCACAAACTTTTCAAATTATTTATCTACAAAAAAAAATAAACATGGATTTACAGTCTCTTCTGTATAATATTAAATTGAGGCCGTAGCATGATATATATTGTAACTAAGTGTTAGTTCAGCTCGGTTTGCTGGTAGAAAATATTTAGAACCTGGAGGAATAACTCTTTAGGGTCACTATCTGCCACTAAATCCAAGGATGCTAAATCAACACATACAGAATATACTGGGATATCAGTGCCATCCATTGTATTTATCAAGTTTCACAATTAGATTAGCTGCCAGTTTAGATTGTTAAATCCTAGGAGATTATATATTTTCACCTTGCATGTAGCAAAATTGAAGGAAATATACTTCAGTCATTAAAATGGTATTTATTTTGTGAGTCTATAACTATTCAGTCTTGCTCGAGGCATCTTGATACCATATGTCTAAAAAAAGTTTAAAATCCAAGTCCTGTTTTTCCTACCTGAATTACCTGTAAATGTATACCAACATCTGCTAGGTAAAGAGACATTTGGATCCAATTAGTCACAAGTATTTGTGACAGCTAATCCCTGAAGCTATTTTAAAGGAAATTACATATTCCTATAAAATTACTTCCAGCTTTAAGTCTGTAATGTATGTAAAATCGTTTTTGGTTTGTACTTTAAAAAGCAAGTATTTCTTTCTTTGTTTTTTTTTTTAAACATTTGCTTGTTTTAATTGAAGAATGAACTCAAATGGGGATAAGTTTGCAGGTACACTCTTAAACAGATGCTATAGGCACCAAAACCTCTTCATCTCATTGAAGCGGTCTGGGTGCACTTTCCCTATCCACCTTAGTCCTGCAATGTTTACCATTGCAGTACTTTGACTCCATAAAATGATGCTAGACATCCTCACTCTATGCATGTAGAGGTCAGAGAAAACCCTATAGGAAAGCAATGAGGCAAAGTTTTCTAGGAATGTAGTATTACTATATCTTTGGTGTGTCAGGACTTCAATGGAATGTTGACTCTGGATGTACACCTGAAAAAGGTTTGTGTGTGCAACCTGTCCACCAGACAGGCCTGAACATGCTCCTCTCTGTAGGAACACTTTCATTGGTCAGAAGCGTGGCTCATGATGGTCCTAATTTTATGCAAAAATGGAAAAAGAAGTAAGTGATAGAAAGATATAGAAAATCCTTGTAGAAAGAGGAGCAACCCAAAAATAATACTTGCAATTTTATTTTATTTTTTTCCATGTAATGGATTCATAATAATCATCACTTGATCAGCAAATTCTTAAGGATTTTAATAAAAGTCAAGTTTTATTTAATTTTTTGGGTTGCTCCTCTTTCTATCGGGATTTTCTATCTTTTTATCCCTTACTTCTTTTTCCGTTTTTGCATAACAATATCCCCCATTTCTTCCAAAAGAGTAACCTTACACTCTCGCCATTAAATATTTGTATCTAATCAGCTCATGATGGTCTTGTTTAGTAATTTGACATTTTCCAGGAATTTCTTTTGTGTCCTCAAAACTGCGACACTAGGTGAAAAAGTCATGCCTGTGAGGATTTAGGGAAGTTTGAAAAGATTACATATCTGTAAAGATGCGTGTTTACTTTCAGACACCTTGTAGTAGAGTAATATATTTGGAAGTAAGCATTCCAAAGACAGCACAAACAAGAAAACGGAAGGCTGATCATGAAAGAGTTGCTATAGGGGAACAAAATCAAAAGGACGGAAACAAATTAAGAAATTGGAGAAGAAAAACTTAAAGGGAAAAACAAAAATTGAAAATAGCTAACAAAGATACTATTTAATAGGCATTTATATTTAATAGGCATTTATATTGATTTCACTATTAATAGGCCTTATGCAATTCATTGATAAGGATTACATGAGAGCATTATGGTAGTAGTTAGCAAGAAACACTGTAAAGTGTTATGTGGCAATGTTTATTTGTCCAGTCATGTTTAAAAAAACTGTGTAGAAATTCGAACATTTTGAGATTTTCTGTGTGATGGGGAGCGCTCACTTTGTTTAAAATTATAATTACAAATTATTATTTTTTTCTAAATTTTCCCCCTTCACGCAGACAACACCACTTTACAAGCCAATGTTAAACTTTTAGCCATGTCTTAATATATTGTAAATTACTTTTATATTAAAGAGACATTATAGGCACCCATTGAAGTGATCTTGGTGCAGAGCCCCTGTCCTCTTAACCCGGCAATGTAAAACTTGCTGTTTCAGAGACATCAATTAGAGGCGCTCCCCGGTCTGTGACTCTGTGAAAGCATGTTGGATGCTTCTCTTCAAATTCCCTATGGTCGAAACTTTAATGCACGTGTGGCAAGTGCCACTCATGCACATTAGGTCCCCCATCGCTGCGACACCGCTGGAGGAAGAGGCCTCAGCGCTAGAAGGAGTTAAGAGTACAAATGGGTTTTAACGTTTTCAAGAGCTGAGGTGGAGAGAACCTATTAAGTAAGGGACAGGCCACACCATATCAATATATCATTAGCGAAATAGGTTTGTATTCCTAACGCTATAGTGTTCTTTTAACTGCTGTAGTCCAGGAAGAATAGTTCCATAACACTTGTATGAAGAAGCTATTGGACTTACTTGTTAAGCATTGTATTGCTGTAATCAGTGGCGTACATACCAGGGTCGCCCCTGCGACCCTGTATGTACCCACTGGGCCAGCCTCTTCTCCTGGGGGCCCCAGGAGCCGGCCACCTCAGGGCCCCCCAAGGCTGGCCCTGCTTACACCCGGCGGGCAGTCAGGTTGGCCGGTGCGCGAGGGAGCACTCTCCCTTGAGTGCTTCCTCTTCAGCTCCCTCGCGCACCGCACTGATACCGGAGCCGGAAGATGACGTCATCTTCCGGCGCCGGCATCCCTACGCGGCGCGCGAGGGAGCTGAAGAGGAAGCACTCAAGGGAGAGTGCTCCCTCGCGCACCGGCCAACCTGACTGCCCGCCTCGGAGCCCAGCAGCACCTCTGGACCCCAGGGAATCCCCTCAGCACTCCAAAAGGTAGGGAGGCTGGGGGGATTAAATAAAAAACAAACATGTGTAAGTGTGTGTGAGTGTGTGTGAGTGTTAGTGTGTGTTAGTGTGTGTGTGAGTGTTAGTGTGTGTTAGTGTGTGTGTGAGTGTGTGTGTGTGAGTGTTAGTGTGTTAGTGTGTGTGTGAGTGTTAGTGTGTGTGTGAGTGTTAGTGTGTGTGTGAGTGTTAGTGTGTTAGTGTGTGTGTGAGTGTTAGTGTGTGTGTGAGTGTTAGTGTGTGTGAGTGTTAGTGTGTGTTAGTGTGTGTGTGAGTGTGAGTGTGTGTGTGAGTGTTAGTGTGTTAGTGTGTGAGTGTTAGTGTGTGTGTGAGTGTTAGTGTGTTAGTGTGTGTGTGAGTGTTAGTGTGTGTGAGTGTGTGTGTGAGTGTTAGTGTGTGTGTGTGTGTGTGTTAGTGTGTGTGTGAGTGTTAGTGTGTGTGTGTGAGTGTTAGTGTGTGTGTGAGTGTTAATGTGTGTGTGTGTTAGTGTGTGTGTGTGTGTTAGTGTGTGTGTGTTAGTGTGTGTGTGAGTGTTAGTGTGTGTGTGTGTTAGTGTGAGTGTTGGTGTTTGTGTTAGAGTGTGTGTGTCTGCTAGTGAGTGTCAGTGAGTGTGTTACTGTGTGTGTCTGTTACTGAGTGTTTGTGTGTGTTAGTGAGTCTGTTTGATGTCTGTTAGTGAGTGTGTGTTTGTCAGTGAGAGTGTATGTTTTGTAAGTGAGTGTGTATGTATGTCTGCCGCTGAGTGTGTCTGTCAGTAAATGTGTGTGTCTGTAAGCTAGTGTGTATGCATTTGTTCGTGAGAGTGTGTGTGTGTGTCTTCAGCACTTACCTTTCTCCAGCGCCGGACTCCCTTGGCGCTGGGGATCCCTCCGCCTCTCAGCTCCGAATGCGCATGCACGGCAAGAGCCGCGCACGCATTCAAACCGCCCATAGGAAAGCATTACTCAATGCTTTCCTATGGACGTTCAGTGTCTTAAAATGGCGGAAGCGCCTCTAGCGGCTGTCAGTGAGACAGCCACTAGAGGCTGGATTAACCCTCAGTGAAACATAGCAGTTTCTCTGAAACTGCTATGCTTTCAGCTGCAGGGTTAAAACTAGAGGGACCTGACACCCAGACCACTTCATTGAGCTGATGTGATCTGGGTGTCTGTAGTGGTCCTTTAAGTGTGTGTGCATCTGCATGCACTGGCGTACATACCGCGGTCGCAGCCCTGCAACCCCTGCGACCAGGTGCCCGCCGCCATGTGTTGCTGCCCCGGCCCGCGCAGAGTAAGCGGGGGGGGGGGGGGGGCACTGATCAATTTTCGCACCGGGGCCCCATGGGTCATGTGTACGCCACTGGCTGTAATATTAGAAAAAGCTGCCAGAGACGGGATGAAACCAAGCTTTATTCTGATTGGCTGCCTGGTGTGTTTATCCCATCAGAATACAGTTTATGGTCAGTGAATCTGAAATTAAGTATATGAGAATAAATGAATGGCAATCCTTTGTCTACTATAAAATGCAGATTTCTAGGGCGCAATCAAAATAAAACTAGGTATATTCAACAACATTTTCCTGCATGGTTTATTTCTAAAGGCAGCTGTCTTAAAGGAACATTGTAGCATTAAGAATACAAATATATATTTCTAACACTAGATTCTAATACTGCCTATTTAGATTAGAGGACCTACTCCCAAAAAAGATTTACTTACCCTTTTTTGTGTCACAGTGCATGCATCTTGCAACTCCTTCTCTAACATAATCTGGGTGTCTTTAGGGGCTCTTTAAGTATATAAAATCTAACTAAACCTAAATTGATGATAATATGAATATAAAATCAAGCAAACTAAGGCCACATTTTAGCAGATCTAAAAATACATTTCAAGGTGCGTTGCTATGAGATTTGCACGTTGCACAGGTAAACATGGTGTTCATGGCCAATAAAAAAAAATGAAAATAGTATGATTGTGTTGACAAATACTTTACTGATCGTATAATGGAATAAAAAACTGCAAAGTTGGAGAATTACATTTATGTGCATATTCCATTACGTTTCAGCCACTTGTTTTTTTCTTTTCATCTTAATTTCTGCAATGACATTTTTGTGATCCAAGTTGATCAAAAGCCAATTTGTAGGAACAACATTTCAGCATGTTGTGGTTAAAGAAAACAAAAGCAGTTTAAAATAATTCTGTGCAGTCAATAGGCACATAACAAAACTGAATGTCTCCCTCAATGCCATTTTCGACAAAACATTATCCGATACTTGCATTTTAAAATGTTATACAATGAGGCATAAAGTAAATCACTGCTGATGAACATGAATAAACAACTAAATGCATACCCATGCCTAGAAAAAAGGATATTCAAGTTGTGATTCATCTAGCAGCTCTTGCCGTCACTGACAGACACACTCACATTCACTGACAGACACATACACAACTTAATACTGACAGACTCACATACATTGCCTCACAAACTCACAAATTGTTATTATTTTTTTTAATTTAATTTAAATCCATCCAGCTACCCTACCTTTGGGAAAGCTGGAGTGGATTATTTACTGGGGGAGTCCAGTGGGTCTGATGTCCCTAGGGTCCAGTGTAGGTGCTGGGCTGGTTGGGTGGCTGTGCAGGCTCCAAGGCTCCTGTGATCCTGTGCACCTCGGTGGGTGGGAGGGCGGAAAGGCCTTCAATAGGGGAGGTAAGGGAGCTGTAATCTTTCTGCTCCACTCCCTTGCGCACTGCTAAGTGATGTCGGGAGCAGGAGGGATGTCATATTCTGGCTCCGGTATCATCGCTAGGCGCACAAGGGAGCTAAGCAGGCAGAGCTCAGAGAACGGCTCTCCCTCACCACCTGCCTGCAATATTAATAGCCATCTCTCTCAGGGAGGCCCTAGAGTGGCCAGCAGGCGAGCTCTTGGGCCCCTTATGAAAGTGCCAGTGCACTTGGAAAGGGCAGTGTTTTTTGCTGCCCTCCTGAAAGTGCCGCCAAAGGTAAATGCCCAGCTGAACATTGTCCAGATCATAACACTGTCTCTGGCTAGATCCTTCTTCTCATAATGCGCCTTGCTACCATCTCTTAACCAGGTAACCGACACACACACAACCGGCCATGGAATTACTTTTTTTTTTAAAAAATACTTTTTTTTTGAGTGAAGCACTTGACATATACATAGAACACAATAAATATTGCCGGTGTTATGCAATTTCGATCAATCTTCTTGGCATTGATACATAGCTTTTTTCACCTCTATCGTGTGTAGCGTTGCATTCCAGTTTGTCAAGACACATTCGTTTTGTTTTTTGTTTTTATATATTGTAATATACAACTGTAAATAAAGTCCGAAGACTATGTAACCAAACTATTCAACGTTGCTTACAATATCATTTGTATCTATCTACCTCTCCGATGGGGCTTGTGTCACCATTCTCCCCAAGGTGGCCTCTAAACAATGATGGGCTACGCCCTGTGCCTGTTCATTACTCTTTTACTGGCTGTCGTGTCGAGTTTCCCATTGGATGAGTGACATAGAAAAAGAGAGATGAAAGAAAAAGGGAGAGAGAGAAGATATTAGAGAGTTCATCAGGTTGGGGATGTCAGCGCCATACAATATGAGATTATATGATCCCAAGTCAAGTAGGACCTTGTCTGGGACTGTCCCGTGAGGGGTGGAGACTGAGTCAGTTGTTCCCTACCTGTGTTTGTGCTCGCTCAGGCTAAGTCGCTAGAGGTCCAGGGTTCCCACACTTTTTCAAGGAATTACTTTTTAATAGGATTCCTCATATTTTGTTATCATGACACTTAATAAAAGTGAAATCCCTCAAAAAGCAGTGACTTTTCAGAAAAACAAAACAAAACATGTACAGTGAGGGAAAAAAGTATTTGATCCACTGCTGATTTTGAACGTTTGTCCACTGACAAAGTAAGGATCAGTATATAATTTTAATGGTAGGTGTATTTTAACAGTGAGAGACAGAATAACAAAACAAAAAAAATCCAGAAAAACGCATGTCAACAAAGTTATAAATTGATTTGCATGTCAATGAGTGAAATAAGTATTTGATCCCCTATCAATCAGAAGTATCTGGCTCCAAAACGTCTTTTATACAGGTAACAAGCTGAGATTAGGAGCACTCTCTTAAAGGGAGTACCTAATCACAACTCGTTACCTGTATAAAAGACACCTGTCCACAGAAGCAATCAAACAATCAATCAGATTCCAAACTCTCCACCATGGCCAAGACCAAAGAGCTGTCCAAGGATGTCAGGGACAAGATTGTAGACCTACACAATGCTGGAATGGGCTGCAAGATCATCACCAAGCAGCTTGGTGACAAGGAGACAACAGTTGGTGCAATTATTAGCAAATTGAAGAAACACAAAATAACTGTCAGTCTCCCTCGGTCTGGTGCTCCATGCAAGATCTCACCTCGTGGAGTTTCAATCATCATGAGAACAGTGAGGAATCAGCCCAGAGCTACACGAGAGGATCATGTTAATGATCTCAAGGCAGCTGGGACCATAGTCACCAAGAAAACAATTGGTAACACACTTCGCCGTGAAGGACTGAAATCCTGCAACGCCCACAAGGTCCCCCTGCTCAAGAAAGCACATGTACATGCCTGTCTGAAGTTTGCCAATGAACATCTGATTGATTCAGAGGAGAACTGTGTGAAAGTGTTGTGGTCAGATGAGACCAAAATCGAGCTCTTTGGCATCAACTCAACTCGCCTTGTTTGGAGGAGGAGGAATGCTGCCTATGACCCCAAGAACACCATCCCCACCGTCAAACATTGAGGTGGAAACATTATGCTTTTGGGGTGTTTTTTGCTAAGGGGACAGGACAACTGCACCGCATCAAATGGACGATGGACGGGGCCATGTACTGTCAAATCTTGGGTGAGAACCTTCTTCCCTCAGCCAGAGCATTGAAATTGGTATTCCAGCATAACCATGACCCAACACACAGCCAGAGCAACAAATATGTTGCTCAAGAAGAAGCACAGTAAGGTCCTGGAGTGGCCTAGCCAGTCTCCAGACCTTAATTCCATAGAAAATCTGTGGAGGTAGCTGAAGTTTCGAGTTGCCAAACATCAGCCCCGAAACCTTAAATACTTGGAGAGGATCTGCAAAGAGGAGTGGGACAAAATCCCTCCTGAGATGTGAGCAAACCTGGTAGCCAACTACAAGAAACAATCTGTGATTGCCAACAAGCTGTACTAAGGCGATGGGGTAAAATACTTATTCCACTCATTTACATGCAAATCAATTTATAACTTTTTTTTTTTAATTCTTTATTTTTGTAGTGCTCAAGATTAACCATACATATTGTCAGTCAAATAAGGTATTCAAAGCAATGTTAACAAGATAGTCATTATATGACAGTTTCATGGCACATTTTTCTTATAGATAGGAGGAAACTGTCCTAGAACGTTGGTGGGGATAATACGATGTGTTAGTGTGGTAACTCAGGTTTTCTAGGGTGTTTAGATTGCTATGCGTCAGTAGGTATCTGTAGGTGAACATAAGTGTGTTGCGCATGTGCTGTAGTAGTATGTCATGGTGGTTCGTGTTGCTCGTGAGCCTCTGGCTGGCCTGTTTAGAGGGGCCGGTTATCTTGGGTACATTTAATTGGTCTGTGGTTAGGTTGTTGAGTGGCCAGGAAGAGGTCTGGTGGGAAGGTTTACCCCAGTGTCTAAGGCTCATGGGGGGGGGGGTGATTGTGTGAGTGCAGCACCTGTGCGGGCTTGTGCTCAGGACTGGTGGGTGTGTGCTGTGGCCCGTTTGCTACTGTAGGTGAAATTTTGTGGGTTGCTGAATATGGGGAGGATGCAGTGTCTGGCTAAATACAGTTTTAAATAAAAAGACAATTATTCTCAAACATTATGCAAACTATAAAAAACGAGCTAGCAGGTGTGATCCTTTGCCTTGCGTTGTTATGCCTTTCTTGGGGCCTTAGTATTTCTGTTCCGGGTGTTCAGGTCCCTGTGGCAGTGCTTGTTGCGGCCCTCGGCACAAATGTGATGGCATTATTAGGGTTTAATGTCTCTGTAGGAGCTTGTGCAGCTGGAGGTATCAGGTGTGGAGAGGCCCAATGCTGCCAGGAACGCTGATGGTTCCGTGTGGGACCGGAGTATGTATGTAGCTCCGTTGCAGTTCGCTAGTAGGGTGCCCTGGTTTCCCCAGCGGTAAGTCACACCTGAGGATCGGAGGTGAGTAGTGACTGGACCCAGGGTTCTGCATCATTGTAGTGTTGCCCTGGATAGATCGTTGAAGAAGTTAAGTGAGGAGTCTTCAAAAGTCAGTGGGGTTTTCCCCCGCAACGCTTTATCCAGCGTTGAGGTGCATTTAATTATGACGTCTCTCGGCTCTGTTGAAGAGGATTTAGCCGTGCTTGTGATCCGGAATATGCCGTTCAGGGTGATTTTCTTGGCCACCGAGGGAGAGAGGATGGAGGTAAGCAGCCTCCTGACGTAGTGTGGCAGCTCCTCGGCCACTACTGTGGTGGGTATGCCGCGGATCTTTATATTATTGCGGCGCTGTTGGTCCTCAAGGGCAGTCAGGCGTTGGGACAGGTTGTAGTAGTAAGTGTGAAGTTGCGGGATCTCATCGTTCAGGTGATTCACTGTGGTGCTGACATCCATGATGTCTTCTTCTATTGTTTTAATGCGTGTAGTGTTAGCCTGGATCTCCGTTCGTAGGGGCGCCAGGTCAGCTGCCATCATTTTGCGTAGGTCTGAGAGGAGGATTTTAAGATCCCCTTTGGTGGTCGGGCCGAGCTGTCAGCATGTTGCAGGCTTAAGGAGGATTCAGTGTCGAGCTCATTCACTGCCTCGCGGCCCCCGTTGAGCGGTTCTCTTGTTGGTGCCCCTTCCTTGCGTGGGGTCTCCATTTGTGTTGTTGTAGTTGGCGTTGGGCTCTGGAGCATGGCCCCTATGTCTCTGTCGGGCTTTTGTGTCCAGCGTCTCTAATTCGAGGTGCCTGGTAGTGCGGTTGGTTCTGGCTTGCTTAGGCCCTGTGCCTCAAGGAAGTGATCAAGCAACGTCTCCAGGCCTTGTGGCGTCGGTGATTGGTAGGCCCCAGTTTTGCGCCTCTGCTTATTTTGTCGCTGGGCGTACTGGAAAGGCATCTAATTGTGTGGGGTGGCTTCCCGAAGTCGATTCCAGGGGTGGTAAGGCTGGATGGCGTTTCTGGGCGATGATTTAAGGGGATTTTGTTAAGGCCTGTGAGGATTCAAGCGTTGGCTCCGCTCCCAATTTATTACTTTTTTTACATTTGTTTTTCTGTTTTTTTGTTTTTTTTTTGTCATTCTGTCTCTCACTGTTAAAATACAACTACCATTAAAATTATAGACTGATCATTTCTGTGTCAGTGGGCAAACGTTCAAAATCAGCAGGGGATCAAATAATTTTTTCCCTCACTGAAATTATCTAAAATTAGTATTTATCTGTCCCATATTCAATGGGTAATGGCTGTTTAAAATCTTATTCTCCTTCTCAAGAGAATAGAAACATGAGTCAAAAAGTCATTTTGACCTACTTAAAAAAAAAAAAAAATATTATAAATGATTAGAAAACTATGGTAATGTAGAAAATAGAGTTGAAGTCGTTTATGGGTTAATATATTTTCTGCTCAACATATAATGAAATAATTGGCTCAATTTTGTCCTCTTCCACATTTTTAATAAAAATAAGAGCACAGTTCGTTTTCTAGGAGTACCGCTCTGAATCAACGTATGATGTAAATTTAAAGCTCTTTGTAAAAAACATTTTTTCTCTATATCTTTTTTTATTTAACAGAATGTTGTAAATCTAGGAAATGTGTCATTTGCATAAATAACTTAGACAATAGCGAGAGCTACTTTTGTTTTAGGAGGTATTAAAATAAGTGTTCTTTTAGCTCATTAAAACAAGACCAATAAGATTAAGTGGTGCCTAGTATGTCCCTTTGGTTATTCTATGGGCGTCTTGTTTTGTACGAGCATATTCTAAAAAAAAGCCCTTAATGAAAAATAATGAAAATAAAGTCTATAATGTCTGCAATTCATATTTTATTATAATTTCTGAAAGGAGATTTGAGGGACAGGTAGAAAACATTATTTTCTCTTACTCCATAGCTATATGCAGTTGTGAATTATTAAACTAAGAAAGATGAAGTGAAAAATTGAAAAATATGGACGCAACTAAAATGTACGGGTAATGCAGTTATTATTATTATTTTATTATTATTTATATAGCGCCAGCAAACGCCATAGTGCTGTACGCAGTGCTAACTAGAACACTGAAAGGCAAACGAAAGTGTCAGGCAAATTTATGTAAGAAGAGGTCTCTTCAAAAAAAAAAAAAAGTGCCCTTATTAAAACCTCAAAGCAAAGGTCTTTAGGACATATAATTGAGTGTGTGAAAACATGTGACAGATGTTGGATGCCGTCCAAAAAGCATAAGTCTCCCAAGCTGAACTTTAACACCAGGCCTAGTCCTAACAGCTGTTCTCTCTTTTCTATGACAATCTGGCGGTGCTTTGGGGACAGAGGTCACTAGCAGGTCAGAAGCAATTTGACTTCTATCTGTAGGTCATGGACAGGATTAAAGGTAAAATGGAGTGAGTGAGAACTTGAGCAATCTGCAATGCAATAAATGGAGGTTTTAACATTTCAAGTGCCGTAAGAGAATAGTTCCATACTGGTTGTACGAAAGGTTTAAAGGTTGCGCCAACCCTTTTTCATGCATTATTTTTTAATTAATTTTCTTTAGGGATATTTGACATTTATATTCTTTAAAACATTGCTTTGCAATACCTGAAAACAATTTCACAAATTAAGATCACACTCAACACCTATCTAAATGGTCGTTCGTTAACGCTGCAGTCCTTATACTTACTGTCTTTAAAATCGGAACCTTTCCTGCCTCTGTTTTAATCATCATTGCCTGGTCAGTTGTCAAAAGTTGGTTTTGATTAGGTGAAACGTAAACAGATGGAGTTCAAAGGTGAAAGGAAGCAGAACATTCCATACAAAATCTATTAAATCCCAGTTTACATATGGAATTTGCACGCCATACTCTTCCAATTGACGTTAGGGGTTCTGTTATAACTTTCTGTGTTAAATATTGTTAGCTTGCATGTGTGAAGCACATATCCCGTTTTTTAATTTAATAAAATTACAGATTACAATAGAAACCAGAACATTAAAATGCACCTTGTTACACATCGACGGCTGTCAATCAGACAGTTGGTCCTTTTACTTCCTGGTAGTTTAAATCCATGCAGCTAAATTCAAGTTTTAGGCAGATTCTCAGAGCACCTGCCTTGCAAGGAAAGGGGAGGAGAGCACTTGCAGTAGCTAGTAGATAGTAGATCTTCAGCTATTGAAAGCCAACATGTCATATACACCCAAAGAAAACATACAAAACAAATTAAATGTATTTATTATTTGTGGTATGTCCACTAAATTGTTTTTTGAGTGTTCCTTTAAATGACACGTAAGCGTACCCTCCTAAAACCAGTTAACTTGCTCTTTGTGGTTGTTCTACTAGGATGCTCTGACAATAATGTGCTCATCAGTTAGGATTATCCTGCTTGGTGGGAAGAATGTTACATATGTAGGATGCCCACAGACATATCAGAATGGCACACCTCATTTCAAATGGACGAAGAGGGACAGTTTTATTTCAAGTTCTGTTCTGATAAATTTTAGGTGACTTACTAAAAACTATTTATTCAAATAAAATGAAATTTTAATAGAAAATAAAAAAGTAATTTAGAACAAGAACAATGTATCTTATTTACAGAGACTGATTTCTAAACACCATAATACATAATTAGTTTCAAGACACAATTTTGGGAGTACTAATGCTTTTTTGCTGTTAGACACTCAGACACACCAACAATATGGAAACAGGGACATTGAGATAGAAAAGAGGGATTTGAGCCCAAATTAGGGACTGTCCATCCTAAATAGGGGCACTTGGTAGATATGGAATGGTAGCGCTGAAGTACGAAAGCCCACTACAGCTACTGCCATTGCACCTATTGTTGTAAACTGCTAAACCCAGTAAAGGGGAATGTCACTTCCCATGGTTTTTAATACTATGCATTATATTTTACAAACTTTATATATATATATATATATATATATATATATATATATATATATATATATATATATGGAAATTAAAAGGAAATCTTGGTTTCTTGGTTTCCTGTTAATCATTGTTCTAAGCTCCAACATTTGCATCTGACAGTCAGCCTAGAGAAAACCTAGAGAAATGAGGAGGAACACAAACATTTGGGCTTATGTATAAAAGTGTAAAGAAATTTAGTCTACAGTACTAAAACTGGGACAGTCGTCATGGAAACCAGTGGAATCAGCAGGCACATTGCTTTATTGACTTCACCCCTTTTACATGTTTGTGCCACTTTTTAGACCAGGCTTCCCCAAACTCCGGCCTTCCAGATGTTGCTGGACTACAACTCCCATGATTCTATGAATGAAATAGATACGGTGAGAATCATGGGAGTTGTAGTTCAGCAACATCTGGAAGGCTGGAGTTTGGATAAGCCTGTTTTAGACACTTTTTAAACCTTTTAAACATTTCTGTTTCTCAATCTCCAGTGCAATATATGCCCTGGCTATGCCTGGGAAATTCTTAAATTTAATTTTCAAAGAAAAAAAAGAGTATCTTATAGCAACATTATAGTTATAGGTGATTTTCAATATGATCAGTGGAGCAATTAATCTGCCAAAACAAACCTGTCTTGAAATACCATTTGTCTGTAAAGGCTATAGCAACATTTGAACTGTTTGTTATTAAGTCTAGTCAAAGTTCATATAACACGTCTCTTCTTTACATGTTCACAGTAAGGAATATTGTAGTTTAAAGATGATCCATTTTTAATGCACCAAATAGATGAAGTGTAAATAAATATTTCATGCAGAATTTGTCTCTCATTACTTTTTTAATCTTTATTTTTCTGTTCCAGCAAAGCCAGTTAAACTCCTTTCTTTGGACTATAAAACGTGACCCTCCCTCATACTTCTTTGGCACTATTCATGTTCCTTATACAAGGGTTTGGGATTTTATCCCAGAGAACTCCAAGAAAGCATTCCAACAGAGCAATATTGTCTACTTTGAGTTGGACTTGACAGACCCCTACACAATTTCTGCTCTGACCAGTTGCCAGATGTTGCCTCAGGGGGAAAACCTACAAAGTGTCCTTCCTAGGGACATTTATCGCAGACTGAAACGCCATTTAGAATACGTTAAACTCATGATGCCCTCTTGGATGACTCCAGATCAAAGGGGGAAGGGGCTTTATGCGGATTATTTATTCAATGCGATAGCTGGGAATTGGGAAAGAAAAAGACCTGTATGGGTAATGCTGATGGTGAATTCTTTGACGGAGATCGATATTAAGGCAAGAGGGGTCCCAGTGTTGGATTTATACCTTGCTCAGAAAGCTGAGCGTCTCAAGAAAAGAACAGGAGCAGTAGAAAAAGTGGAAGAGCAATGTCATCCGTTGAATGGGTTGAACTTCTCCCAGGTAAGGTCATTGGAATAATTAAGATGTTACTGCATGTCTAGTAGTATACTAGTTCTTGGGTTAATTTATTTTATTGCCGAAGAACACATGCATATATTCTCTTAACCCCCAACAATAAAGAAATATACAAATATATATATTGCCCACATCGTCGCCATGCCAAAAAAAAACTTTGGCCTACATCAAATGCCTATGAGCAAAATCTGAAATGTGTCAAGGTGCATACCTGGGTACTTTTGGAACAAGGCAGATCTTTCTATAAGCTATGATGTTATCTGGTACAAAAACACTCAGTATCTCCATAGTGTAAATATACCATGCTTTCTCATATACTTTGCTAAATGGTGGGGCAAGTGAGTCCCTAGATTTTATAACATGGTACATCACTGACACTATCAAGAATAAATAAGCAAGATGCATGATATACACATAACTTACAATAATCAGGATATGGTTTATCAGAAATATGTTTTTTTTTTAAATTTCATATTCAGTTTGTTTTGGTATACAATAAGATATGTCTGTGATATATTTCCTAAATAATATATATATATATATTTAAACTATGGAGAAACTCCCGCCTTCCAGATGTTGCTGGACTACAACTCCCATGATTCATGAATGAAATGTGTATATATATAAAAAACAATAGAAATCTTTTCAAGTGGTTGCAATTGATTTGGCTAGTTGTAGTTCGTGAACCATTTTCCAAAATGTATGATTGTATCCACTGATATTTTCACTCAAAAAGTTATGTAAGTAAGAGCCATCTTCTAAAATAAGAAATATTAACCTTATGGATTTCTTAACTAAGCAAGTCCATGGTAAATATGCTGTATTTAGCACTGAATTAATATGTACATGGTTATGCCACATTATTGAATCTACATTTCAATTAAACTACAACATTGTAAAATTATTACAATAGAGAGAGAGAGATTTAAGCTGAGCTCAAGAATATTAATGTATTGATTTGCAAAATTAGACATGATGAAGACTTTAAGTAATTTTAGTTATTTATTGGAATTTTGGTCAGCTGTACATTTCACAGAATCCCCTGCTTAGTAATTTCCAATTAAATTCCATGGCCAGCTTCCCGTGTATGAGCAGAGCAGCTATAAATTACATTTCAGCCATTGAAAAATAATCATGAAAATCACTTCATGCCTTTCATAATTGTGCTAGTTATTAATAGTTGATAAAAAAAAAGATTCTATAGATAATAGCGAAACAGCCACAAATAGCATCATTCATGGAAATTCATTAACTTGGCTGCAATCAGGGCATGATATGTTCAGGGGCTAGGACCAACCAGAGGGATAGAAATATGTCTTTAAACCAGACCACATTAATGAGTCTCACTGTCCAGGCTCCTGAAGAGATCAGACAAGCTCACTATCTCCTCATGTAACAGTGATGAGCATGGAGGAAGTGATTTTATGTCACTTCCTCCCAGAGAGCACAGAGAGCCGTGTGAGAAGAGGAGTTTTCTGCCTGCTGCAGGGGGCTCCCACTGAACCCCAGGGAAGCCACCTTTCTACAGCAAAAAAGGTATGAATATAAGAGGAAGCCATAACCTTTTAAGGACGGGGGCAATTGCCTGACATTGTCCAAATGTGTGTTGTGTTTGTTTCTTTTTTTATTTTTGTAGTGCACGTGATAACAAACAAGCTTGCGATACCACAATAGTAATAGCAAGTGAAGTAAAACAATTGTAGGAGAAACATTGGTATGGTATCAGAGACATTGGCACTTGTTTTTTTGTATGGATTCATGAACACGTTAGGAACAGTGGTTAACGTCATGAAAGAAAAAACATTATAAACAATCACATGGCAACGGATAAAACTGTACATTTTTGGTGTTGTACTTGGCTTAATTCGGTGAATGGAAAACAGGAATGGTACATACTTCGTGTGACATGGATCTACGCTTCAGTGGTACTGGCCGAGAAAGTATGACCTAGGGCAGGTGTTGTCTGTTATGCCTAGGTGTAAAACTGACATGCTAGGCCCAGAGAGAAAATGTACTGTTGGCTTATCTGAGCTAACCAAATAGTTGTAGGAGCTTATGTGGGCTGGGCCTTGGAAGGGGTAACTCACATTGCCATCTTGACCTCTAGGAGGCAGTACCACTACTGTAGAAAACAACATATATAACGCAGGGTTATCTGAACATGACTTTTGCTGGCGGTTGTTAACTCCATCCAGTGGTGGAACTACCGCAGTCTCAGGACTTGCAGCTGCGACCAGACCCGTAACTCCAGGGGGCCCGGACGCCCTGCGGACTCCTGCGACCGCGGGTCCCACCGGCTAAATAATGCGTCCCCGGCCCGCATGGTGTACTAACCGGGCCGCATTGAAGGGGGCCATGGGGTGGCCCATGCTGTTAGGGCCACCCGATGGTATGTATTTCCAGGGGGCCCGGTCAGCGCTGATGTCAGACGCTGGGAGGAAGTGACTGCCACTTCCTCCCAGCAACCACCGGGAGCCGAGCAGGAGGAAGGAGAGGAGGGAGTCAGAGTGGGAAATCTGACTCTCATCAGACTGAGCCACTGGACCCCAGGGAAAGGTATGTGTGTCTGTACGAATCTCTGTATGTGTGTGTGTGTATGTCTGTCTGTGTGTCTGTGGTGCCCTTGATGATTTAGGTAGGCAAAAGAGACCATCAGAGGATATTTTCTTTGCCTGCGCTGGCGGTAGAAGCGAGGCGACCAGTCGTCTTGTATAGTGGGGGAGTTTTTCCACAGTTATAGTTTCGGGTATGCCCCTTCTCTTTAAATTGTTGCATCTAGTGTGGTTGTCCAGCCCTGCTAGTTGCGAGGTAAGTGCAAGGAGGACATTTTGGGTAGTTTGAATGGATTCCTTCATGTCGGACCCATCATGCTTTAGGTCAATAATATCCTGCTCTGAGGCTCGGACCCTGTCTGCTAGTAGTTTTTTATTGTCTGTTAGTAAGTTGGCAATGCCTTGTTTTGTGGCCAGATTTTCCACCGCTGGAGCAGAGCCCCGATATCCTGTGAGTCGCTGTTTTTTTTTTGCAATCTCTTTCCCATTTTAGTCAGCAGGGCCGTCGTATCTCCGGGGTCAGACTCCCGGTTCAGCAGGCTCAGTGGTGAGAGCGGCCCTGTGAGCCACTCAAAGTCATGGTGTGTGGGCGGTTGGTGGGCTGCTGGCCTCCGCTTTAGATGTTTCTGCGGTCAGAAAGAATGGCATGTGTCGATGCCGGAGAGGTTCAGGAGGTAAGTGCCCAGAGTTTTACAGTGCTCCCCTGGAGCTGCGAGAAATGGTGTCCACTCGGTCTCGACGTGAAGCCCCGCCCCCTAAAGGTTTCTTTTTTAAGTGTTTATTTTTTAATTTATTTTTTATAGAACAGAAATTATACTTTCTTTTAGTATCCCACAGTATACCTAGCAGAACATTAAGTATTAATAAAATGTAAAAAAATTGTGGGGGAAAAGGGTGTGCTTGTAATATTTTTACACAGTAAAACTAGGTAAAAAATATATGTCTCATATGTCTAGGATCTAAATTAATTTTTGGTAGCATCACACTAAACCTATACCAACTCTACCCCTAACTGTTCACCAACGTGGTCCTAAAATTATCCCTAACACAACAATAACCCTTACCCTACACTAACACTACTCCTAACCCTAACTCAGAGGGATTTCAAGGGTTCTGTAAGCACCATTTACTTTCTGATTGCAGCATGCGAAAGAGATCTCCCTTTCATAATGCAACTCCTACATGGTGTCCTTGCCAATCATGCCGTCATCAATGATGGGCAGCTGGCAAAGCCCAGTGCCAAGCATAGTTGGCAGAAGGGCATGCAGGAAGACCATCTCAGGGTCTTTTCAGACCCTGGGAATCTCAAACTAAAAACTGTGGTGATTAAAAAGGAACACTATAGCGTCAGGAATACAAACATGCTATATCATCCTATAGTTTTCAAATCGCCGTTTAGGTTGCAGGCTCCCCTCTCCTGCCTTTAAAGATGATTTTAGGCACATTATTTCCATCATCACGCTGGTCTCGCCACGGCTGGTTACACCACCTTAGCTTAGATGATCAAATTTTACAATCTCAGCCCATCTAATACTTTCCCATAGTAAAACATTGGGTGGCTATGGCACATGTGCGACAAAACACCACGCTGCACCAGTCAGCATTTTCTCGGAGATGCATTGGATTAATGCACACTTTGCGAGCTACATACAACTCATCTACCAGTTTGGAACAACCGAAAAGGGTCCCAGCTGAGAGACGGGAACCCTGTTCTCACCAAAACTAAAGGTTGTTCCATGACAATCAGATGACCTTAAAAACAGTATGTAGAGGATAGCATGGAACTTCCTAATGTCCTAATGAGTGTCCAGTAAAATGGCTCCATGTATGTATATATCAGGGAATATGTATGAGTTTGCAGGTCTACACAGATCTAGAGCTGTATGCCAAGGAGCCCCACACAAAAAGGTTCTGAAGAAGCCCCACAGTATGTGATGGCAGTTCTAATCATTAATGAAGCTTTTTGGAGAAAGCTGTTAGAAATCATGTTGCTGATTTTGTTAATTTGCAGAATAGATTAATTTGTTTATTCTACTAATAGTGAGTGTTGAACTCCATTTCTCATAAAACCCTGCAGAACAGGATGGTCACAATTAAAAGTACATTTCAGCCACATAGGTTTGCTGAAAATTTCAGACTTTTTTTTCCATGTATAATTTTTATTGATATTTTTATGGAAAATACAATAAAGACATTGAAATATAAAGGCTTATATTTTTTAACGTCAGTTTTCCCATCTGGTTTTAATGAATTATAGAAGTACAGTATTGCATTAACAAAATGTAATGGGTCAACTTCAACCTAGAGCTATCTTTTAAAAATAATAGCTTGTACTTTGGCTGGAACAAGAATAGTTGTAACAAAAAAAATATACAAAAATAATATAAATAATGCAGTTCTCCCTTTCTAGAGGGCATTATGAATAAGGTATGGTATGAAAAAGTCTTAGTTTAAAATTTGAAACAAGATACCAGAATTCTGGGACTGTACAGAGGTAAGAATAATCAACAAATATAATTTTGATTCATCATTTTCATCATCTGAGCGATATATTTTTTATGGGAAATATAATGTTACATGGAATAAGAAAGCACTCAGGTGCTAGGGTTTATGGCATTTCTCTGATGATAGATTTTGCTGTCAGTATTCATCATTCAACACAAATATCAAGCTTGAGAACTTATTTTAGTATGTGTGGGTAAAAGTCACTTTGATATTCTGCAACAAATTGACTATAATTCGAGATTTAGATCGATAAATGGCTTGCTTGTTAAAATGTTAAAAAGTTTTATTTAAATTACAAAACAGTTGATATCTCCAATAAAGTCATATAATTTAAATTACAATCTGTTTAACAAATTTAGAAAAAAAAAAAAGTAAATTTGGTGTTGCTCAATGGGCACTTCGATCACCAAAGTCACAAATATTCTTTTGATAAATAATATTGTCATTTCCTATCTATTTTATCCTGATTTGAGATGTTTGACCTGCGGAGCATGAGGTTCGAGATCTGTGCAGAATTAGTTTCACATGAATCCACTGGTACAAATGACAACTGGCATATGATGTGAATATGTTGAGCACTATGTGAATACTTTCCAACACCTCCAGGGACACAATATATACTCATCAAATACTGGCAGCCTAGTCGGGCCCATATACTGCAGTCTACACAGGCAATATCTCATTGGGCCAGTCAGCCCTAGAAAACATTTAGACTATGGTCATTGCTGAGTTTGCTGCCTTCTGTATTCTGCCAACAGACATGCCAAATAATGTCCCACTATTTTAATTTGGAGAAGATTGTTTTGAGGCTGTAGCCCACAACCCTTGTGTGCTCGTTGTCTGGAGAAAAATAACCCCCTTGCCTCACGGATCTCAACTAGATCCTGGTTTGAGCTGACATGCCTGACGAGCTCCAGAACCCATGAATTCACTGTAAATACACAAATGCAACTTTATTTCTCAAAACACACTTTAATAATCCCTTCTCTATTTACTGAACTGGGAAAAGGTCTGGGGTTTACTGAACTGGGAAAAGGTTACATCCATTCTAAATTGTACTTTTAAGAAAAGAACAGGGGTCAACATTTCCTACTTCTTCCAAATGTCTGCATTCATGTATAGTCTTGTTGGAACAGAAGTGCTGACTTGTCTTCAAATACCTGGCAATATGACAACTCATAGGTATTATACCTTGTGCCCGAGGATTAAAAAAAATCTTTCAAAAAGCTAAAAAGATGAGGTTTTATCTAAGTCACGTTGATTTTTTATCTACCATGTGCTTGTCTAACTTATCAGCTTTTCGAAAAATTGAGACGCTCTATCTACTGATTAAACATAGCAAGGAAAATTAGAGTTCAATTATATCTATGGTGTGTACCCCACCCATTTCATTACAGGCAACTAAATAAAATGCAACAAAGATTTGCAGGACATGTTTTTCATAAGTGTCTCCAGGTTTAATTGGAAGTTGTGTGGCTGTGTATGCAGAGCTCCTGTTTGAAATCGAGACTGTGCTTAACAAGTTAGATTGGATTATAGAATTTTGATGATATATCCCCTTTAACAAACAATGTAAATTCTAAGATGCTTGAGAGGCCAACAATTCAAATAACCACATCAAAGGATCTCAAGGGTTGGGTATTTGACTGTATCACCAGAGCAACTGGCTAAGTTTGAGATTGCTAATAGGGAAACTCTACTACTGTCTGTAGACCATTGCTTGATTGAGGTACATCTGCTCCAGGGCAAGTACTCACAGAGCTATTTGCTAAAGTGAGAATTGTTGGGAATTTACAGTGAATTTTAAATTGAAGGTAGATATAGTAGAACTGGAAACATGGGTGACTTTTTTCCAGTTTGGCTATTGTGATCTTAAATTTAAAATTCACTTTGAATTCCCAGCAGTTCTCAATTTAGTGAATTACCCTTCCAGTGTCCAATTTATTCTACTTGTGAATATTTTTCAAGCAGAAAGGTTTCATTATACATAGAAAATCTAAAATCAGACAAAGGAAATCCAAGGAAACACCAAAATCAGTTTTTTAAATTTTATTTTATTCATCTAAGAAAACAAATTACACAACAGGGGCTGGACCTCTGTGAAAAAGTAATTGTTTCTTTAGTTACTCCAATCACCCCATTAACCTAATTGAATTGATCAATGAAAGCAGATTGACACAGGCTTGATGACTGTATGTCCAGTTGAATCTAAACATGACATAGATAGAACCTTAAAAATCATTCTGAAACAGGCTACAAAGTTAACAAACAGCACATTATGCCACAAACAAAAGAAATTCCAGAAGAGATGAGGAAAACATATTCAGATGTATCAGTGTGGAAAGGATTAAAAAGTCAAAAAATCCCATAAAGACCAGTGAGAGCCATAATCTGCAAATGGAGATAACTTTATACACCAGTGAATCTTCCCAGGTGTAGCTGGCCTAAAGATAGTCATCCAAGGGCATATGGATGACTCATCTAGGGCATATAGATGACTTATCTAGGAAGTCACTGTGACAGACCTCCTGGCACCCCGATTGGGTGCCTCCGCCAATAGATGCTCCTAGTGCTCACCGATGACTCCAAGCACTCCACTAGATACCGTCAGCACCGTAGACCCCACAAACCACCGCAGCTGGTTGGGGTCTCACAGTCCTCCACCCACCCTGGACCCGAGACCAGGATCCAGCTTCCAGTGGGTGAACCTCTCCTACTCCAGAGAGTATAGCAGGAACAGCTCTTATAATAGCTAGTGATTAGAACCCAGGGGAGTATTATGAGTATAGCAATCCCCAGAGTGAATATAGCTGTCCCCTCCACACGAGACGAGGCTCTATGTTGAGGGTGAAGAGGAACTGATTTTAATGGTGCCACACTTGGCCTTATATGACAATCCCCATGCAAGGGGTACGCCCACATGGACCTTGTAGGGAACTGAGTTACAATATTCACAGACCAATAATAACAGTGTTACAATGCATGATACTCCCACACATAGCATACAATCCCTCCCCTCTGCCTTGGATATAATTGAGTCAGATGCTGTATTAACCCAATTATCTCCAGGCAGAAAAAACACACATTTCTATAAAACCCCAAAAAACACATAATATCCCCACAAATATTACATCCCCCGATATCCCTGATCTTTGACCAACATATCCAAAAATCACCCAGATCAGTTCAGGGGGTCAGGAATTCTATGGAAGTCATTTATTTGACCCACCGCAAGCATAGTCCCATGCCCAAAACAGTTCCAGAAAATCAGGGCTTTCAGTCGGTCTAGTTGTGTAGTTTGAAAACTAACAAACTATCAAATAGAGTCAGTAGCCTTACCTTGGAGCTTGTTCCCCTCTTCCAGACGAATGATCTCACCAAACAGTGCCCTTCTAAGTTGAATTGAATCGAACGCAGGCGATGATGGAAGTCCAGCGGTGTTCGGGAGTTTCTGTATCCGATTTTAGTTCCATGAGATTCATGCCCAAACACCGCTGCCTGCGTTCATGTGAACAAGATGGCCGCCACCTTGTGGTTGTCCATAGGAATTGCAGCCACCCAGACGAACAACTGGAACACTGCGGTGAGAAATGTTCCAACTGCTTTGGAAGTTCGAAGTTTGGCCATATAAGTCCAAAAAGGCACAGTGGTTTTAATTAGGGTTTAACACAGGGGCCATAGTCACACGGTAGGAGGCTGGCAAACAGGCTCCTCCAAAAACCAGTGGCGAGGTTACTTTTGCCACAGTCACAAATACAGTTGTGCTCAAACGTTTGCATACCCTGGGAGAAATTCTGACATTTTGGCATCAATTTTGAAACTATGATAACAAAAATCACCCAAATGGCCCTGATCAAAATGTTTAGCCTTGTTTAGCCTTGTTTAGCCTTGTTCCAGTCACACAAGGTGACATACACATGTTAAAATGGCAATTAAAGGTTAATTTCCCACACCTGTGGCTTTTTAAATTGCAATTAGTGTCTGTGTATTATTATTATTACTGGTATTTATAAAGCGCCAACAGATTCCACAGCGCTGTACAATTAGTGGAGAACGTACAATATACACAGACAAATAAACAAGAGGTAGAGAGAGCCCTGCCTGTAAGCTGATATCTAGCCATTGGAGCTCTTTTATACAAAGTGCTTAGCTAGATGGCCCGTGAGCTTACAATCTAAAGGATACAATGGTGATTTGACACAAGAGGTAGCATTGGAAGTTTGGAGTTGATAGTAGATCTCCAAATGTTGAAGAACCAACTAATGGTCCTTTGTCAGTCTTTAGAATCTGGAGATTTATCTTTAGGGCACTCCTGGCAGAGCACTGATGACAACTCTGGGATAAATAAATAAAAAAAAAAACTCTTTGCTCTACTGTGTTAGTGCAATTATATATTTTTCTGGATAATTGAAGCTATTTTAAGTTTTTTTTAAAAAAAACATCAGACCAGTAAAGCTGAATGAACATCTTCATGTATAAATAGTCAATGAGCTTGTTAGCTCTTACGTGTGGATGCACTGAGCAGGTTAGATACTGAGCCATGGGGAGCAAAAAAAAACCCGTCAAATGGCCTGCATAACAAGGTAATGGCACTTTATAAAATGGAAAATGATATAATAAGATATCCAAAGCCTTGAAAATGCCAGTCAGTACTGTTCAATCACTTATTAAGAAATTGAAAATTCTGGGATCTCTTGATACCAAGCCAAGGTAAGGTAGACCAAGAAAGATTTCAGCCACAACTGGCAGAAGAATTGCTAGGGATACAAAGAAAAGCTCACCAGTAACCTCAGGAGAAATACAGGCTGCTCTGGAAAAAGATGCTGAACAAAAATGAGCTGCATGGTCGAGTTGCCAGAAAGACGCCTTTCGTGCGTCAATGCCACAAAAAAGCCCGGTTACAATATACCGACAACACCTTGACACGCCTCACAGCTTATGGCACACTGTAATTTAGAGTGACCAGATTTAAAATAGAGCTTTATGGTCACAACCATAAGCGCTATGTTTGGAGAGGAGTCAGAAAGGCCTATAATGAAAAGAATACCATCCCCCCTGTGAAGCATGGTGGTGGCTCACTGACATTTGGGGGTGCGCTCTAAAGGAACAGGGGTAATTAATATTTTTGTTCGGTATTTACAGATGAAAATGAAGGAAAGGGACCTCAGTTAAGAAAAAGGATAAATGAGTCATTTATTACACGTGAGTTTACAGAGGAAGAGGTTCTATTTCAACTGTCAAAAGTAAAGACAAATAAGTCAATGGGACCTGATGGAATACACCCAAAGCTATTAAAAGAGCTTAGTGGTGTACTAGCAAAACCATTAACAGATTTATTTAACCAATCATTGATAACAGGAGTAGTCCCAGAAGATTGGAAGTTAGCGAATGTTGTGCCCATTCACAAGAAAGGTAATAGGGAGGAGTCGGGCAACTATAGGCCAGTAAGCCTAACTTCAGTAGTGGGGAAAGTGATGGAAACCATGTTAAAGGATAGGATTGTTGAACATCTAAAAACACATGGATTTCAAGATCAGAGACAACATGGGTTTACTTCAGGGAGATCATGCCAAACTAATCTTATTGATTTTTTTGATTGGGTAACTAAAATTATAGATCAGGGTGGTGCAGTAGACATTGCTTACCTAGATTTCAGTAAGGCTTTTGACACTGTTGCACATAGAAGGCTTATCAACAAACTACAATCTTTGAGTTTGGATTCCAATATTGTTGAATGGGTAAGGCAGTGGCTGAGTGACAGGCAACAGAGGGTTGTAGTCAATGGAGTATATTCGAAGCTTGGGCTTGTCACCAGTGGGGTACCTCAGGGATCTGTACTTGGACCCATTCTCTTTAATATTTTTATTAGTGATATTGCAGAAGGTCTTGATGGTAAGGTGTGTCTTTTTGCGGATGATACTAAGATATGTAACAGGGTTGATGTTCCAGGAGGGATAAGTCAAATGGAAAATGATTTAGGTAGACTAGAAAAATGGTCAGAGTTGTGGCAACTGACATTTAATGTGGATAAGTGCAAGATAATGCATCTTGGACGTAAAAACCCAAGGGCAGAGTACAGAATATTTGATAGAGTCCTAACCTCAACATCTGAGGAAAGGGATTTAGGGGTGATTATTTCTGAGGACTTAAAGGTAGGCAGACAATGTAATAGAGCAGCAGGAAATGCTAGCAGAATGCTTGGTTGTATAGGGAGAGGTATTAGCAGTAGAAAGAGGGAAGTGCTCATGCCATTGTACAGAACACTGGTGAGACCTCACTTGGAGTACTGTACACAGTACTGGAGACCCTATCTTCAGAAGGATATTGATACCTTAGAGAGAGTTCAAAGAAGGGCTACTAAACTGGTTCATGGATTGCAGGAAAAAACTTACCAGGAAAGGTTAAAGGATCTTAACATGTATAGCATGGAGGAAAGACGAGACAGGGGGGATATGATAGAAACATTTAAATACATAAAGGGAATCAACACAGTAAAGGAGGAGACTATATTTAAAAGAAGAAAAACTACCACAACAAGAGGACATAGTCTTAAATTAGAGGGACAAAGGTTTAAAAATAATATCAGGAAGTATTACTTTACTGAGAGGGTAGTGGATGCATGGAATAGCCTTCCAGCTGAAGTGGTAGAGGTTAACACAGTAAAGGAGTTTAAGCATGCGTGGGATAGGCATAAGGCTATCCTAACTATAAGATAAGGCCAGGGACTAATGAAAGTATTTAGAAAACTGGGCAGACTAGATGGGCCGAATGGTTCTTATCTGCCGTCACATTCTATGTTTCTATGTTTCTATGTTTCTTTGTTGCCGTGTTTTGTTTTAGCATTGTGCTTTCTTTATAACCTACCGTTAAATATGAATCCTGGAAGAAATAAAAGCAATGTGTGTTTGTCTTCTCTGTTCATATATTGCCAATTCTCCAAGGGTATGCAAACTTTTGAGCACAAATGTACACCTAATAAAGCATCTAAATATCTGCATACTTGTCTTGCTTTAACTATGATGAGCATTCATGATGCAACAATAAGAATTGACAATAATAGAAATCATGGGAGAACTGCATGGCATAAATCTAAGAGAAACAGTGCTTGTCTTGCATTTGCAAAATAAAAAACGATCAAACAAAAAAAATGCATTGATGATCCCAAAATGTTTGCCTTCAGGGTATGGAACACCTGCCATCACTGAAGGAACCATGAATTATGCTCTATACCATAATTCTGAAGGGGAATGTCTAGTCATCAGGTAATTTTATGAAGCTGAAAAATAAATGCTTTATGCATCAAAACACTTGGACTGACTCAAAAGAAACAATTTTAAAGGGATCCAATTGTGCCAGGATAACAAAGCCGTTTTCCTGGCACTATAGGTTTAAAAGGTGCCCCCGCCCCCACCCAAGGGGCTGAAGGGGTTAAAACCCATTCAACCACTTACCTGAATCCAGCAGCGATGTCCCTCGGTGCTGGGCCAGGCTCTGCCCACACTCATCCCCTGCCGGCTGATGTCAATGGCCGGGCTCGCATTAGAATTTCCCTATAGTAAAGCATTAATCAGTGCTTTCCTATGGGGAAAATCTGACGCTGGAGGTCCTCATGCAGAGCATGAGGACCTCCAGCGTCAAATAACAGACCAAAGGTCTTTGTCGTTTTCGACAGCCACCGTGGGCAGACTTAGAGCTGCAATGTAAACATTGAAGTTCTCTGGAACTGCAATGTTTTACATTGCAGCACTAAGTAAAATAGGGACACAGCACCCAGATGACTTCAATTAGCTGAAGTGGTCTGGGTGCCTACAGTGTCCCTTTAAGGTTTTAGAGCAGTCTAATCAAAGTTCTGATTTGAAGACCATTGCTGTGGCAGGACCTTAAAGGAGCAGATCATGCTTGAAAATCCATAAATGTCAGTGAATGTCAGCAATTCTGCTAGCCAGAGAGGTCCAAAATTCTTCAACAGTGATATGGACCGATCTCCAATTATATTGCTACTAAAAATTATACAAATAGTTATTAAATTGGGGGGAGGGTAATACTTTTTTTTTTTTTTTTTAAATAAAGGCACAGCTGGTATGGTTTTATGTGGTTATATAAACAAAACTAACTTTCAAAACCTGAATTTTGTGTTTACTTGCATTTGCGTTGTCTTATATTGTTTTATGAAGATCTGAGTCCATTCAGTGGGGCAATAATGCAAAAACAGAGAAAACCAGGAAGGGCGTAAATACTTTCTCCTGGAACTCTATTATCAATAGCAGTTTGCTGTATGATACAGGAAAAAACAATCATAAGGTGAACATTGCACCTGATCCATAAAATCAACCACAAATTTAGATCTTTGCTTATCTGTCGGCGTCCCCCAAGGTTCTGTCCCGGGCCCCCTACTGTTCTCTATCAATACTGCCTCCCCTGGTAAACTCATCAGCTCCTTTGGCTTCCAATATCATTTATACGCAGATGACACGCAAATCTACCTGTCCTCCCCCGATCTCTCTCCGCCCACCTTGACTTGTGTTTCTGACTGCATCTCTGCTATTTCCAAATGGATGGCTGCTCACTTCCTTAAGCTCAACCTGTCCAAAACAGAACTTCGAGTTTTTCCTCCCTCAAGTGCTGCTACTCAAGATACTGTTGTTCTCTCTCACCTTGACTACTGCAATCCCCTTCTCACCGGTCTTACATGTTCCTAGCTTGCACAATCTGTAATGAATGCGGCTGCGAGGCTTATTTTCCTGTCCGGTCGCACCTCCAACGCCTCCACGCTCTGTCAGTCCCTGACAGTCCCTGATATAGGGCCTGATTCAAAATTCTGGCGTTTGCTTACAAATCCCTACATAATGCTGCTCCAACATACCTATTCTCCCTCATACACAAGTATGTCCCGTCGAGAGCCCTGCGCTCAGCCACCTCTGATGCTCGCCTTTAAGACTTCTCCAGGGCTGCACCTATTCTGTGGAACTCCCTTCCCTCCTCAATCAGACTTTCACCCAGCCTCTACTCCTTCAAAAAATCTTTGAAAACTCACTTCTTCATTAAAGCTTATAAATTAAACTGTCAGCAGGTTTCTCATCCCTCACCCCATGACTCCTTTCCTGCAACTGTCAAAAATGACCTACCAAGCACTCAATAAACCCTTCTCTAACAAACTATTTAATTCCCCTACTTTAACCCTTTGTGTCACTATACCCCACTCCCTCTAGCATGTAAGCTCATCGAGCAGGGCCCTCAACCCCCTCTGTTCCTGTACGTCCAGTGGTCTGATCTCAATTATGTGTCTGTTAATCCACCCATTGTACAGCTCTACGGAATTTGTTGGCGCTATATAAATAATAAAATAATAATAATAATGTGTCAATATACCCACAAATATAGATTATGGACCAATAACATTTTTAATACATTCTTAGATCGTTCATTAACCAACATGCGTAAACAACTAAACAAGGTTACAAGTGGTTTGAGATATGTCTAATGAGACACAGAAGAAGAATAAGTTTGGTGGCCACTGAAGAGACCAAAGTTTAGGGTTAAGGTCCTTAGTTTATTGGCACCTACAAATATCAAGGGATGGATAACCTATCCTACAGTTCTTCAGTTCTGTTTACACTGCAACTCCCATTATCCTTGTAAGATAAGCAGGGGCACCAAATATTCTAAATAATTCTTACATATGTTTCTGTTGTGAATTATATTGTATAATTCAATTTACCTTTTCACCACTAAATTCTTAGTAAATCTTTCAGTAAAGGTGGACATCTGATATGAGGAAATTTACAAGTATTTGAAGAAACACAAGTTTTCTTTTCTGAATTTCTTAAAATGAACACATTGCCTTTAAATGAATATGTTCACTTTTTAACTTTGTGTTGGTCAACAGAATACTACACACTAGAGAGTATGTAGAGTTTAGAATTTTGACAAATATGATCTATAGCTCTTTTGAGAAGGGTACTTTCAACTCTTTTTGTTGACATTGTTCTGCCACTGCCAATTAATGATATGTTGTAAAATTACAAAGCAGTACTAAATATGTTGGCACTAGAAAACTTATGATGCTGATTTTTAAAATATTGATAAAACTGGGAGAATTTTTTTAATAGAAATGTAGAATACCTCCCACTGTCTAAACTCTGGTGGGACAGTGCCACTTTTGGACCCATGTCCAGCCAACCAAAACATGTAACCCTGGCACTGCCCCTACCTCTTCCAAACGTCATACCTTCTAGTGTAGGGTTCCCTCTTTCAACTGCTTGAAACAAAATCACACAAAGAACAGCCTACATGGAGATTTCCTGGCAAGAATAAAAATGTAATTCCTAACACTCTAGGGGCCCTTTCCCTATAGTGTCCCACCCACCCCAGGGGAAAAAGGGCTAAAAAACATTTTTACACTTACCTGTTTCTGGTTTGGTCTCCTCTTGCAGTGGAGTCATGCCGATGGGGGAACCTAATGCACATGCACGGTGAGTGCAGCAGTCAATTTAAGGGATATAGATATGAAAGCACTGCCTTCCTGTAGGGATTTTGAAGACACTGGACGTTCGCACGTAAAGTGTGAGGATGTCCAATGTTGTTTTACATTGCAGGGTTAATAGAACAAGGCACTTTACCCAGACCACTTCAATATACTATAATGTCATGATGCTTTCCCGGCCATTGGAATTGCAAAGCATCATGGAAAAGAATGCTAGAAATGGATGACATCTCAGCCATTTTCTGGTTGATGATTATCACTGGTGCAAAAAGTTATTAACAAAATTTATATCCATACAAAAAAAATATACATATATATTTTTTTAAAATCCACCAAGAATACACAAAGCTTAGATCTTACAACATTTAACCCTGTAGACCATGTCTCCATAATATCTGCATATAAAACAAAAACTACAGAAAAATGAAATTTTTTAATGTATTATTTTAAGTGATTGATTTTCTAATAACTCCACTGGAGGGTTGAGAAACAACAGAGAAAATAAATTATGCAAAATAACCAGTAATATATTCAATGTTAATTTTCTCTAGGGTTTGATTAAAGGTCTGTATCAGTATTAATCTGGTGCCTAGGCATTGCTTAGAACTTACCCCATGAAATTATACCTGACAAAAACACATTGCTTAAACATCAGGGCTTTATAACTGCTGGCCAAAAAAAAGTTAAATAAGGAGTAATTTAGGTGCCTGTGCCTGTAAAACAGAAATCCCAGCTGTCAACTTCAATAGTATCACAGGATCTAAATCAAGGGAACTATGTTGCTGTGTTGTAGGCCGAAAGCTCACTTTTGCATGGTAATGAATATTAGCATGACAAAGTAAGATTATTGATTTTCACTGCTTTTTGTACTTTTGTTGTGGAGCATTTCTAAGCAGTACAGAAAATGTTTGATCAAATAAAGAAAATGTATATAAAATGAAATATTTATATGTACTGGTATCTGATGATGTGTAACTAGTATTCAGTTTACTTAACTTCTAAAATATGTATTTGAATTTTTTTTTTTTTTTTATCCATACTTTCAATTGTGCTATGGATTCCTTTGCCAAAATCAAAGAAGTTAAGTGGCTTTCAACCCCTTCTCCCCCCCCCCCCCCCCCCCCCCCGGATGAAGAAAGTAAAAGAACAGAATATAGGGCAACTGACTGAGCAGATGTGAGAGTTTAGTTGTGAAGAGATAAATGCTGGCGGGGTGGCGATTGGCTAATTTGAGTTGCATAATACCATAACCCTTTCATATGCAAAGTACAGCTTTGATCCAAGTTGGATGAAAGTTCTGAGAAGTAGAGATGGTGGCAGTGGTGGGTCTTTTGTTTTGACAAAAAAAGGCATCTGCTGTACTTTAATTCTCCTTCCCAACCCCCTTGAGTTTAAGAGCCGTGCTTCTAGAGTGATCGCAAGGCAGAGAGACCAATGTATTCTGAGAAGTGACAGCAAAGTTGAAGTAAGGGTTGCAGTTAGCGCACTGTTATAATAAAGGTTAAAAAATGTAATGGAATTGCAAAACTTAATGAAGTCGTCTTAAGGAGTGAGCATTATTTATTACAACCATAGAACATGAACAATGACAATAAAAGCTGAAAATTCATACCTTATGTTATTTTTTTACAATTTGCATTTTTTTACACATTGGGTGGATTTATGGGAGGGGGGTGGGTCATTGTTACTTTTAAAGGGAAACTGTCATTTCCCAGGGTTTTTAATATTTTGCTTTCTTATCCCTAGATTTAGCACATATGTATTCATGAGGTATGAAAAATGTAATTAAACGTTGAAACCCACATCTCTTGATCCTGCATCTGGGCTTCTCCATCTTAGCTCACTGACAGTCATTGTTCTAAGTTCTATCCTTTGCACCTGGCAGTCAGCATAGAGAAATCATGTCCAGAAGAGGAGAAAAAAATCAATGTTTCTGTTTCTTTGTTTCATTATTAATTTTTGCCATGGTCTTTTAAATAAGACCTTGAAGTCATGTCCCAAACTACTCACTCGTTTTTTGAATGTTTTGAATTTTTACCTGGGGCCTGATGGGTGCTGCTCCCCATAGTGTGTCAGAAGATGGTGCCCAGCCAATGAACTGTCCCAGAGACGGCCTATAGTAAAATGAGCAATTTTGCGGCAAAATTCTGGAACTGGAACAGTGTATTGGTTTCCCATGGGGACTGCTCCATATCTAGCAATTTGACTTAATGTTTGTGGTAACAAAGGGTAAATTGGAAGCTTCTTGAGCTAAATTGTCACATTTGGTAAGCACACCTTGCTCCAAAACTTGATTTACTGCTCTCTTTACTTGTTAAGGCCTTTCACGATAGATCTACATTAGAAAGTTAAGGTATTTAGAGTCTGGTATTCTATCATTTATTACAAGATAGAGGTGGTAATTTACTAAGCTCAAAATTTGCACTTGAATTGTGAAATAGTTACACTGGATAAAAAAATACAATCAGGGTATTTATTGAAGGTAATTTATATGAATTTACTTATTTAACGTGGGTTTGCTAAAAAAAAATAAGCTTAACTGCAATGGGAATAATAGCAGTTTGACTATTTGTCATCAGACAAATTGACCACAAATTGCACCTGAATTGCAGAGATGCAGATTCAGGGATTTGTTTGACACCGCCTCGTCAGCATGGAATGTTTTTTGTGCACATAACATGAGGTTTACACTGCTAGATTATGTAAAATATATGGTGGTAAGGAATACTGGCACCTTTCTTCTGGGCCCCATTTGGTTAGAAGTACCCATTTGGTTAGATCCACTGCACAATTTCCCCCTTTTTCATGTGCAGGAGAGGGTCAGAGAGTGCCTTTTCGATCTTCTCTTGGGTAGTGTCCCAGAAGTCTCTCAACCTCTATAAATCACCTTCTCATTCTATATCACAGTGATTAGAGGAGGAAGCAAAGGACCAACAAAGGGTTCACCTACCCAGTAGTAATAGCTATTCTGCTTCAGATGTAAGATGAGGGGGCACAGATCCCACTTCCTGCTTGTGTATTAGGAAACACCCGCTCAGAGTTTTTTTTGCTTTTTTATGGTGTTTAAAAGTTGTGCAATGTGATTGTTTTCTTTTTTTTGTGGAAGATAAAAAGATTTGCAAGAGAGACGATTTTAGATTGATAGTATAATTTATTTTCTTACTGGTATTAGTTTTAAAGGGTTCCCTTCACTATCATTAAGGTGAGGGGGTTAGGTAGGGCTAATTTTGTAACAGTAGGTAGGGCTTGATGACCATCAGCCATCTGGGGAGCAACAATGGCAATTATGGTATTGTGGATATTGGCATGTACAACCCCCATTGTATACTATAATTAGAATACCCGCCCTCTGCTAATGGGTGAAGGCGGTGGTGGAAGACACTAGGTCTGCCCCAATATTCTTATTATAAGTGCCCCTACCCGCCGCTAATGGGTGGAGACATTATCCTTCCCCCTGGTTATCTTATAATAGCCTTCACCCTTTGCTTATTGGGGGGATACAATAACCCACCTGATATACATTTAATAACCTCCACCTGTTGACCATGGGTGGGGACATGGGGAGACATAGGGATGCCCCCTCCCCATTTTTTTTTTATTAAATAGTCAAATTAAATTATTTATTTTAAAGCCCACACCCCATCACACTGTCAAGGGTTATTTAACTATTTCCTTGCTGTTAGTTCTCGCTGGATGCTAGTTACATTTTTTTTAAGCATCTTGGCCCAGACTTGAAGTATTTGGATTCTGGATTTCAGCTGTCTGTTGGTGTTGAGTCTGGCTTCCATCCAGGCCAAATTCAGGCCCATTTGGTGCCTGAATTGCTGAATCCAAGCATTGTTAAATAGTGCAAGCAATGTCCTGATTTTGCAGACTGCAGCTGGATGGTCTTGTTCCATTCGGTACAAGCCGTTTGAACTTCAGTGAATAATGCCATCAGAGAATCCTCATAAACAAATAAATAAATATACTGCAATGCAAGCAACCACAAGTACCAACAAAAACAACTTCATATATAGCACTTTTCTCCTGGCAGGACTCACAAGCTCAGCAATAAGAAGTGAAGGCTACTGTGACAGCTGCCTGACTATGCACGGACTTCATACAGAGAACCTTTTTTTTGTTTGTTTGGTTTTGTTTTATTGAGTATGGCAGTGTCAGACAATAATAGTGAGAATGACAAATTATAGTATGTTACAGTATAGAGTATAGTTACAAATGATTGATAGATAGAAGTGTCATATTTCTACCTGAAACATGCAACAACACACTATGCTCACTTTCTTTTTTTGTGCTATAAAATGCCTTTAGTTTTCAAAAAATGCCTTTAGTTTTCAAGAAAGACGGATACGTGTCATGATCCAAGATATCCTGTTTTTATCTTCTAGGGTGACATCTCCTTTCACAAGGGACACATTCAAGATGTATATTACAGGGCTACATTAATATAATAACCTCTCAAAGTGCCTCTTCTATAAATGTCCCTGTTAAAGAGCCAGTATGACTGCATAAACAAAATGTGTTCACAAGTTTGCTCCCTTTGGCTGGTCTGATGTGGTCATAACCATTGCATGGGTGTGTCCTTGGCAATATTAGCAATGGGAGATATTTTTTAAAATGTGCATTTAAATACCCTCATTATTTTGATCCTATTTATTAAACTGATAGAAAAAGTGACGGTTTTCTTCATAGTAAATTCCGCCAATTGTCGCTGAAATTTCCTTTTCAGAAGGACGCCAAATTTATAGTGGTGAAAGAATTCTGCCACTTTTATGCCTGAAAATTGGCATAAATATTCATAAATCTGTTGAGCCTTTAAAACTTTTTTTAAAAATAGCAGGGCAGCAAAAAAAAGCAACAGAAAATCCAGAAAATCCAGCAGATTTAATACATTTCACCAAAAAATCCCCAGAAATGTGCCGAAGATTAAATGTAAAAATTACTCTCTGTATATGTGCCTTTTCACAAAGGCACCTCTGCACTAGGATGATAGACAGTGCATGGTCTGAGCGCTGCTGAAGCTCTCGTCTATGGGCTTTAATTGCCCTGAATTGAATTGTAGAACGAGTATAATTAAATGTCCTGGACTGTCAGGTAATCAGGGTGACTAAGTGCAAATTGTGTGTCATATCATGCAAGGATATTGTGTGACATGGCAAATCTGCTTTTATATTGTCTGACCTAAACTGCACCAACTGTATGTGGAACCATGCCAAAAAAGTAACAGATTTAGGAACATATCAGGTAATTTTGTAGTTTAAAAAACGTTATGCTAGCCCGTTGAAGGGATCCGTCTGCCCGGTGAAAGAGGAAACACTATAGAGCCTACTGGTGGAGTTGCGACACAACATTGCCACAAATGTCGGCCTCTTCAGAGAACAAGTAAATGGAATATCCACTCGCCTCCACAGAATACGCTCTGGGACAGTGTGGTGACGTGACACACGCTGTGGGAAGCGGGGCTAGCGGTTGAGCGCAAAGTGAAGCAGGGAGAACGGGAGAGGAGTGACTAGAGTCTCCAATAGCCAAGTGTGTTCCCCCATTGTGTACATCTTTGAACCACTTGCCACAAAAATTTGAGAAAACAAAGACATAAAGGGGTATACCGGGTACATTAAAACACCAACAGTCAAAACTCTGCTTATATGTGGACGATGTTTTTGTCTTTTTGACTGATCCAAACAAATCACTGAAACATTTGTTAGAGGAATTAGATAGATTTAGTCATATTTCTGGCTACAAATTAAATATGACCAAAACTGTAGCTTTATTTTACAACATAACTAAACCTGAACGAGAGAGAATTTGAAGTAAATATGATTTTGACTTCTCAAGGAAGAGCTTTACCTATCTGGGAGTAATCATTCCATTAAATATAAAACAAATTGTCGAATGCAACTTGCTTGATAATTTAAGAGCTATGACTATACTATTTAAAGAATGGATTACCAAACAGATATCATGGTATGACGGAATCAACATCATTGAGGCATACATCTTACCCAAATGGGTTTATTTATTCAGAATGTTGCCACTAAAATTTCCAATTCCCTGGCTAGATCTTATCCAACGAAGCTTCAGAAACTTTGCGTGGAAAGGGAAAATTCTACGTATTAATATTGATATAATGTCAAAAAACACCAAGATAGGGGGAATGGGTTTTCCTATTGTCAAACAATATTACAATGCAAGTGTCATATATCATATTCAAAAGATGCATAAACCAATCTCTAACAATGAAGATTGGTTTCAAATAGAGGAAAAACAAGTAGATGGTAAAGACTTATGTATGTTAGTATGGACTTTAGACTATAAGAAGACTACGTTGTCTGATAGATATAACTGTATGATACATAATCACATTTTACCAATATGGAATAATATTAAAAACATATTTAATTTATCCAACAAAATTGTGAAGTTCTTGAATATTCAAGTAATCAAAAACAACACAGAGGACGTAAAGATAGAACACTGAAAAAATGTAGGAATACAAATGGTGTATCACAGCTCTATAAAAAAAAAATCTCAGTTTGGCAACACACTTATGGGCTGACAGCAAAAGAGGCATTCAAATATATTCAGGTGAAGAGCTTTTTGAGTAAACATGTTCTATTGGAAGATAATGTAATATTATCAACGTTAGAAAAAATATTTCTGCAGAAAGAGAACAAAAAAGTAATGGCTAAATGCGTAGGCTTTATTAAAATATTGGATAACAAAGATCAGAAAAATAGAAATATTAAAGGGACACTCCAGGCACCCAGACCACTTCTGCCCATTGGAGTGGTCTGGGTGCCATCTCCCACTACTCTTAACCCTGCAAGTGTAATTATTGCAGTTTTTTATAAACTGCAATAATTACCTTGCAGGGTTAACTCCACCTCTAGTGGCTGCCTACTAGACAGCCACTAGAGGTCACTTCCTGCTCTTCAGCACAGGAAACCTGTGCTAGAGCGTCGCTGGACGTCCTCACGCTGTGTGAGGACCTCCAGCGTCGCTCATTTCCCCATGGGAAAGCATTGAAATTATTTTTCAATGCTTTCCTATGGGGAGCACTAATGCGCATGTGCGGCATTGCCGCGCATGCGCATTAGGTCTCCTCCGCCGGTGGGCGGGATCAGTCTCGCCCACCAGCCGACGCAATGGAGAGGAGGAGCGTTGCGGAGGAGGAGACAGCGGCGAGGGACATCATCGCTGCCTCAGGTAAGTGACTGAAAGGGTTTTCACCCCTTCAGTACCTGGGGATTGGTGGGTGAGAGGGAGAGGGACCCTCCAGTGCCAGGAAAACTGATCATTTTCCTGGCACTGGAGATTCCCTTTAGTATCTGGGAAAAAGAACTTCACCAACTAATAAATGAGGGAGCTTGGAACTCAGCTTTTTCCAGTTTTTCTAAGAATATCCATGACCTCTCAGTAATAGAAATGCACATTAAGTGCATCAATAGATGGTATTATGTTCCAGTGAGATTAGCTAAAATGTTTCCAAATACAAACAATAAATGCTGGAGATGTGAAGAAGAAACAGGTTCCTATATGCAAATATTTTGGGACTGTAAACAAAGTACACCTTATGGTCCTGGGCCTTTGATTTGATTAAAAATGCCCTAAGGTTAAATATAAAGAGTTCGCCACTAATCAGATTATTGAATTTGAATTTGTCAAAATATTCAAAAGAACAAGTTTAATTAATAATCCATATGTGTGCGGCAGCTTAAGTTTTGATCGTAAGCGCATGGAAACAGAAACTCGTTTGTTCAAAGTCTGCTTTCTCTAATCAGCTGCTATGGCAGCTAAAGATGGAAAACGGGAGAAAATGGCATGTGGTAGCAGGGGGGAAATCAAACTCCATATCTAATAATGTTTTAGTACTAGCACAAAAAAACTTTGTCATAGTCCCTTACATCATGATAAGTTGAATTTTGAGATTTCCCTTGTACCTGGCTGGCAGCCAATTAGATAAATGTCATTTTTTTTTTCTGTGTTTCTTTATCTATAATGTAATGTATTGTATGTTTTGGTTTTATGTTGTCAACACTGTATCTATACACCTTATGGAATTTCCCCCCCCAAAAGTCAATAAAAAATGTATTTAAATAAAAAAAAAGATACGATTACCGCATTGTAACACTCGGTGGAAGACTTGCAATGGACGTAGGTGTTGTTCGTTTGCAGCCTGGCTGTCATGGAAGACAGGAAGCAATGGAAAAACGTCAAGGTCTGATGAGTGTCAGTTAGTGTGAACATTGCTGAACTGCCCCATTTTATTAGGAGATTGTTCTCTATTTTCGACTTATCTAACAAGCAAATGCAATGATTCTAGATGGATCTACCGAATCCTGGAACTGACTAACCCTGTGCCTGAGGCAAGCAGTGATATCATCATCAGATTGCAAAACAGTCAAGGCAAAATACATTGTCTACTGTGCGGAATAAAATACTCTACCGATTCGAGGATAGACCTCTACTGTTATTTTGAGACCTGTCCCGAGCAACTATGGATTGGCGAAGCCCCCTTGACTTCTATGCTAAAAGCTGCTAGTGCATAAAATTCCTGCTGCTGGAAGATGTCTACGGATTATTCCAAACTCTGAGACAATCAAAGTATAAGATGCCACATATATAGCCCTATTCTAACCAAATTGGGTGTCACTTGCTGTGAGCAACAGCCATCAACAGTGTCTTCTCAATTAACTGCCTACGGCCCAACCAAAATGAAACATTTGTACGTGCATCACACCGCAGAGACCCAATATCTGCTTGTGTAACATGAACCTAATGTCTAGTTTTACCAGCTAGCTTTTTTTTTTTTTTAAATGTTTTATTCAAACTACAACTATGCACGTTAATACTTTGCTCTTTTTTCTTTTTATATCAATTTCTCAAATGTATTTGCTCTTTTTATTTTTTTTAATTTTTTATTTCTCAACTTCAGATTATGTACTGACTATTATCAGAGCCTCCCATATGGGAGTTGTTGGCTCCTGGAGTATGTAGACCCTGTTTCTCCCCACTTCCCCCCACTAATGGTAACAGTTCATGGAATATTTTTTCTTTTAAGAGGTATAAGCCTCTATTGGTACTTTATCTACTTTTGTAGCTTTACTCAGGAGGTAATGACATGTCCCAGAGCTCCTGTAAGATACGTGAAAGTTGAATGTTTAAGGGGTTAACTAAGTGCAGTTAGTGTTTCTTCCTGTATTTTTTTTTTTACTTTAATTTAACAAAACCCTTAATCCAATAATATTCTTTACATGTGTGGAATTAGGTTTATATTGCCCTATGATGTATGCTATAACTACACAAACTGCACAACATATTCTTTTTTTGAATTGTGCATAAATAAATAATTGTAAAGAAACAAAAATAAACAACAACAGTTTGTGCTATTTTTCCATTAACTATTTCTTATATAACATACATAGTTGCCTATTATATAATACAGGAATTTATGTTGCCACAAATGCTGCCACTACAAATTATGTAAAGCAGGGGACTATTTTAATTTATTGGACATAACCGTGTTTTTGCACAGGAGCACATATTAAATTACACTTCAGATCCTATTGTATAAATAAACAATGCTTTGGGAGAGCTCTTGGCAACAGAAGTAATTATTTTGCCACTCAAGCTATCAGAGGGGAAAAGGCAGAAAACAAATATTGCTTATAATCTGATATATCAACTACATTCCCAGTCTGAGATATAAAGCAGTTGTTGAGACATTTTCTTGAATTTTGAGAATATGAAACTGTAAACAATAATCATTAGAGTAGTTTAATGGAATGAATGTAATGCAATTTTAATACTGACAGAATGTTTGACAAGCTGGCTATTTATTCTTACAGGGTTATTCACTCAAGTGACAATTGATTTTCAACTGTAAGGCCAACATAGCCAAACTGAACACAGAATTGACTTGGACATTTTTTTCTAAATCAGCTATTTTGGTCTAGATTCACTTTGAATTCCTTGCAATTCTTACTTTAGTGAATAAGACTGGCTGCCTGTATAATTTTACAGAGTAATCATGGAAGCCAGCACAATTATTCCAAGTGTTGAACCTTGTCCTAGAATAGTTTTTTTATAAACAAGGCCAATTGTATCACTTTGAATTGCCTGAAACTACCGAAAATTAAAGGGTTACTCCAACCACCATAGCAACTTCAGTGATTGAAGTCTGTGTATGCAGCATACAGAAAAATCAGCACTTGTGTGCCGAGGGCTAGTTGCGCTCCCGGGACACATGTCTTAGGCAGCTGCCTAAAGTCAATTCTGTGCATGAAGCATGTCCGTCGTCAGCACACACTGCATTCTGGCAAAGGACTTTTAGAGGTTTTAGAGCCCTCCCGTCTCCATAGCTTCAATATGTCTACGAGAAGCCTGTGAAGGACCGCAACCGGGCACCGCTGATGTCAGGTGGCGGCGTGTAAGACAGTGCTGGGAGCTTTGCCTTGTGCTGGATGCCAGGTGAGCAAAAGCCTTTTTTTGAAGGTTTATTGCTCAATGCATGGAGGGCCTAAATAGTAGTGTCTATTAGGGCATTTTAAATTAAAACAATCTATAGGTAGCATGAAAATATGCACAACCATTGCACTACCATTACACCTAGGTCCAAATAAACATTTACAGGTGTGGAAAACATTTCTGAAACTTTACAGGTATGGAAATGTTGCAATAAATGTTTATACTTGAGTTTGCAGAATGTAGTAATTAAATTAACATATGGTTTATAGTATGTCTATTAAAATAAGTCATTTTTGGATGATTTCTTTTTAACTTTATTGCCTCTACATGCTAGAGAAATGCTTTAAAATGTCTCTAATCCACCCAGTACCATCTCTCGCCAAGTGAAAGCAGAACTAAATATGTTGAAGGTAGCAGAGCAGTATGAACTTCTCTGTAGTTCATATTTCTTTTTAGCTCCAAATTGTCAGCAATTGTTAACACTGATGAATGTGCCATTAATCAAGCAGGAAATGCACTGAAGCACTTTAATTCATTTTGTAAAAGCCTAATTTAGCTTCTGAACACAGTGACATCAAGCCAAAGCATTACAGTTTGACACTGCTAGCAGAGCTCGCTGGTTTGAAGCACTGCACAATCGCCTGGCAAAAAAAGTACAGTGGATCCACACACTCATATATTTTACATGTTTCTCCTGTTGGCAGTATTTTTCCTTTAATAGGTTTCATGGCAATTCTGCGAAAACACAAATTATTTTAAGTGGTAACTGAAAACGAAACAAATGTTTAATTGCGGGAGTGTTTATTATTTACGTGAAGTCTCTGGCCATTTAATTAGAGATGTTACATACACCCTACAGTGTTGTCATATTGCCCTGCAAATATGCATTTTCCAATTCATCCCACTTACCACCATCTAAAAAACATTTTTTTTATTAATAATGCTCTTTAAATAAAAAATAATGATTTTTTTTTTGTATACGCCAACCTCCAGGGCCAGTTTAGATCATGTTCTATCTATGCATGAGGTATACAGAACCCCATATCTTCTTATTCATGTCCAGCAATGTAAAGCGATACTGTTGAGTTTTGGTATAAAGGAATCATTTTGTGGCGGCTTTTTATAACGTTACTCTACAAAATACAATAGTCTCTAAAAAAAAAAAAAAAAAAGCCAAAGGGCGTATAGTTGAAATGAGGAAAGAAAGCAGGATAAAATATCACTTGGATTACTTACTGCTTTACAAAACAAATCTGCTGTTTCTTTGTTATTTTTGCCTCTGCATGCTTATATCTTTCTCTGATTCACACGGGGCAAGTGGAGCAAAAATGCATGGTACAACGTGCCACAAACTCTATTGTTCTATTTTGCAAAAGGGAGTGCAGGACAACCAGCATTTAAAGGGGAAAAAAAAATATTGAAAAACTTGTTAACCAATGATAGCCTCAGCCATTGCAGAGTTTTATTGTCAACACTGGTAGATATGAAGCCAGATTGGGCGGGATAGTCCTGACATAGGGCATTCTAGTGATGCAATTTCCTTTACTGGGTGCAGAGCTCTTTTGAGTCTCTCTTGTATAAACAAAGAGGCTCTAGAAAAGCTTTGCCCAACAGAAGCACATTTAATAATGTGATTTCACGGTGCTTTATTGGGACTGTGACAAGTATGGCAGGCCAATCCTTCCTCTAAATAAAGTATATCTTAATTGGAGCACAGAGTGAGCCCTCAAAGTATCCCCATGGGGAGAACACAGCAGAGACCAGTAGTACCTCCCCGCTATAGAACTTAAAGGCACTCCTGGATATGGAGAGTGTCTTTATGTAATGTTTGGCTGCTCATTCTCTTGTACCAGGTTTTATAGTTAGAGATAGACACAGAAAATAGAGTGGGGTAGAATCAGAAGTTCCTATAGGATAAATTCCACAGAAACAGCAGGTATTTGTCATATATTAGAATTATTATGGACAGAAACAACAGGGGTCAATGGGGCACTGTTAACTAAACAGTGAACTGATAAAAATCCAAAAAACTTCAGCAAATTAATAAGGAATATAAATGCATAAAATACGATTTTATATTTCACTAGAAGTCATAGGTGGAAGCAGGGCCGGATTAAGAGCACACTGGGCCTGGTGCTGACAATTATGATGGGCCTAATTACGGAATTTTATCAACCAAAAACAGTTATACCTCCCAAGCATCATGTATCTGATGGAGATGGTGCTGGAGGGAAACTCATAGGATGCAGCTATAAGAAAACACATACTCTATGCTAATCTCTCTCTAATTTATGCTTTCATCTTTCAAGTAAATCCATATCCCCTAACAGCAGTGCCCAGTGAAGCAGGAAGTCAATGGGCGGGGTAAAAGGGTGGGCCACTGGTGCAAATCACGTGACCAGACCTGCCAAAAGGGGAGAACATGCCCAAAAAGGGGGCATGTCTGTCCAAAGAATTTGAAGGACAGCCTGGCATGAATGCATGTCAGGCTGCCCGCCAATAATGCAGGCTGTCCAACTAAGGGCATACTATGCAGGCAGAACCCTGAGATTGACATAAATGCGTCTAATGATGCGCTCACTCCATGCTTTCTAAGGACTGTCCCCTAGCACTCGCTGGTCCACTTCTCTCCTTACCTTCTTACTAGCAGGCAGAAGTTCCTGGTATATAGTCTGGGACAGAGAAAATGTGTATGTAGTGAGTGTAGAAGAAAGGGGACATGCCACAGTGTTAGAGAGACCAACGTCTGCATTACCTAAACTAATTTTATTGTCAGCCAGTCCACACAAGTTTTGTTCCCATACATCCCTCTTAAGCTTCCAAACTGAAAAGGACACTATAGTCACCAGAACAACTACAGCTTATTGTGTGTGCAGCACTGCCATTCAGTGTCTCCACCCTCTGCATGCAGACACTGAACGTTCCTCATACAGATGCATTGATTCATCTTTATGAGGAGATGCTGATTGGCCAGGGCTATGTTGAGCTTGTGCTGGCTGTGCCCCTGATCTGCCTAGTTGACAGTATCAGCCAATCCTTTGGGGAAGTATTGTAATTTGCTCAGACCACCACTTCTGATGATGTCAGCAGACAGTCAGTTCAGATGCAGACCCAGCAGCATATTTTACTATACTTAGGGAGCCAAGAAAAGGCCAGGGTGGTGGTTTTAACATAATAGGGTCAGAAACACATGACTGTGTTCCTGACCCTATAGTGCTCCTTTAAGCAAGAGTATGTGAAGAGTCGTTAGGGTTGCCACCTTTCTTGAAAAAAAATACCAGCCTTAATCATTTGTATAATCACAAGGAGTGACATCAGAGAAAATTCTGTAAAATCACCAACAAACTACTCACAGTTTGATTCTGCTGTATAGATGGATTGCTCCCAGTGTCTCAGTCTCACAAGTCACCCAGTGTATTACAGTGTCAGTGTCCCCATGTCACCCAGTCTCCCAGTGTCCCCGTGTCTCAGTGTGTCCCCATGTCACTAGGATACCGGGGACACAGAGAGACGCGGGGACACAGAGGGACGCGGGGACACAGAGGGACGCGGGGACACAGAGGGACGCGGGGACACAGAGGGACGCGGGGACACAGAGGGACGCGGGGACGCGGGGACACAGGGGACACAGGGGGAAGCGGGGACACAGGGGGACGCGGGGACACAGGGGGACGCGGGGACACAGGGGGACGCGGGGACACAGGGGGACGCGGGGACGCAGGGGGACGCTGGGACGCATGGGGACGCTGGGACGCATGGGGACACTGGGACGCATGGGGACACTGGGACGCATGGGGACACTGGGAGACATGGGGACACTGGGAGACATGGGGACACTGGGAGACATGGGGACACTGGGAGACATTTAGGGAAACTAAGACACTAGGGACACAGAGACATGGGAACACAGACACTGGGAGACTAGGGGACACTGGGAGACTAGGGGACACTGGCTGGGAGACAGACACTTGGGGATACTGGGAGACATGGGGGCAGTATTGGACATAGACATGGGGACACTGGAAGACATGGGGACACTAGGCACACTGAGACACTAGGAACACAGACACTGGGAGACATGGGGAAACTGAAACATTTGGGGACACTAAGACACTAGGGACAGAGTCATGGGAACACAGACACTGGGAGACTAGGGGACACTGGGAGACAAGGGGACACTGGCTGGGAGACAGACACTTGGGGACACTGGGAGCCATGAGGACAGTTGTGGACATAGACATGGGGACACTGGGACATATAGGGACACTGGGACACATGGGGACACTAGGCACACAGAGACATAGGGACACCGAGACACTAGCGACACTGGATGGGGGACATGGGGACACTGGGAGAAATGGGGACATAGTGTCTCCGTGTCCCAATGTCTCCCAATGTCCCTATGTCTCACAGCGTCCCCATGTGTCTCAGCATCCCCATGTGTCCCAGTGTCCCCTAGTGTCTCAGTGCCCCCATGTTTTCCAGTGTCCCCAAGTGACTCAGTGTTTCCAGGTCTCCCAGTGTCTGTGTCCCCATGTGTCCCCTAGTGTCTGTGTACCCTAGTGTCTTAGTGTCCCCATGTGTCCCCTAGTGTCTCAGTGTCCACATGTGTCCCCTAGTGTCTCAGTGTCCACATGTGTCCCCTAGTGTCCCTGCTGCCTTGCCCCCCATCCCTCACTTACCTGAGCTGTAGAGCTGCTGTCTGGACTCTGTGCTGTGTTGCTGCTCCCCCACGGATCAGTGAGTAGTAGAGAGAGGCAGGGATATGCTGTAATTTCCTATCCCTGCCCCTCTCCACACACAGTGACCCCTATTGGCCGGTGCTGGTATTGCAGAGTAATCTCCATTTATTCTGAAAAAAATACCTGCATTTGTATTGCCGATATTACTGCAATACTGGCATGGCCAGACAGCCTCATATACTGGTTGTGCCAGTAAAATACCAGTCAGGTGGCAAACCTAAGAGTAGTGTGTGTAAAAAAAAAAAATTTTTTTAAATGGGCCTATTCCATGGGCCTGGGCCTGGAGCTGCAGCTCCATCAGCCCCTATGTTAATCCGGCCCTGGGTGGAAGTAATAGTTCTCATCAGAATATAGTCCATGGAATAACAGTCTGTAGAACTAAGGGTAGCAATGTCTTATAGAAAGTGTGTGACAGCTATCATCAGTGGTGTATTTTGGATTTGTGCTGCCCTAGGCAAAACTAAGTTCGGGCACCTCCAAAATCGAAATTTGCCCCCCCAATTCATGTCAAGGCCATTTTTTTGACTGACAGACACATGCCCTCATTGATACATGCTCTGATATACACTCACTGACAGATACACAGTCATTGGCACACACTGTTTAAACAACACACACTTTTACTGACAGACACACACTGACAGACCCACTCACTGACAGGCACACACTTTTAGATACACATAAAATTACACACACACACTGACACACACTCACAGGCACACCCATTCTCACTCACAGACACACACACTGACAGCTACACTCACTCACTCACAGTAAGGTGGACAGCCCAAGGACACGAGGCAAACAAGGCATTTGTCTGGGAGCTTGGGGTGGCATTTTTTGGCACCCCCCCTGAAAGTGCCACCCTAGGCAAATGCCTTGTTTGCCTTGTGGTAAATACATCCCTGGCTATCATGATTACAAACTCCTGTTACAGAATAGCAGGAGCTGAAACAATCAGAGGCTGATATAATATAACCTATATTGGACAGGGAAAAAAGGTGTATATTCTTCTTTATAAAATACTCGACCATATAATGGTCTCTTGTGTTGAAAGTTGTCTTGAGGTCGACATAGAGCAAAAGATAAGAAACATAGTGTTCTCTGTAAACACTTTATTGGTAGTAACAACGGTTAAAAACACTTACAAACTCCCAGATATCACAGGCATATTGGTATGGGTGCAGGAATTCTATTTTCAGATGGTATGAACAATGAGGTCCCTCTGATAAATTCACTCTCGCCGGCTTCAAATGAAAGTATCAGCAAGATAGTAAACAAGTGCAGACTGGAGACCGTCGCGTGCGTTCCACCGGGAAAAGCTCTCCTGCGTTCCACTACGATCCCCCTCCAAAGGAGTAACTGTTAGGTACACTTGCCTTACGCGTTTCGTGACTAAACAACGTCACTTCATCAGAGGCTGCTGCTAATTATCACAGCCCTCTCACATATGATTTCCTGGTACGTTTAGGGTCCAGTGTCCTTATATTTCACTGATTTGTCATTTATTATTGAAAATATCTTTAATATGTTGCCATCTATTGTTAAAAATGACTTTTAAATGGCCGAACTCTTTTTGATTAATTACGGTAACTTGTGTTTAAATTAGTTTGACAATGCAGCCAGGCCACCAGAAACTTGTCACAATCTGTGTGATTTTTGCACACGTTTCCATCCTCTATAAAGTAGAATCCCTTGATCGGGAGTGTTTGTGATCCTTTTGCCAAGGTATCAGTAGGTGATAAATGTCTGTTATCTCATGCTAGGGGTGCTCGAGACTAACTAGAACACAGCAAATTAAACAAAAACAACACTAAGCAGGTTAACTGATTGAATGATAAACATCCTCTCTAAATGCCAACTTTTTGTAAATATTAAGGATATCTTGTAATTACTTGTTATTTTATATATATATATATATATAGTGTTTAGATATTGGTTCTAGAATTTATATTTCATTCCGCATCACTATTATATTTTAAATAAAAAAATGTTTTAACTTTATTAAATACAGTATTTCTACAATTCTGTCAAATCCAATTTCAAAAAACATAAGACATGTATGCCAGCATTGTTGTGAACAAAATGTATTATATTTTTCATGGAACCACTCTAACATGGCAACATCTTCACAAGTACACGCAAAACTATTCAAGAATGACATCTGTACGTTAATTCATGGCTTTCAACAGTAAATATATATGTGATTTGTAAAAGCCAGATTTGTACGGCATGCGATATTTGGCATTGTACATACAGAGTTATCCATTTTGTCTTCCTGCTGAATTGCTTGGACAATTTAAAATTCTAAATCTATTAATTATTTGGCATCCTTACATTATTAAAAGAAAATGTCAGCCAAATAGAAAAATTGGCAGTAATGTTATTTCTAAGATACAAACTAATTAAAGCAATAAGCAGAATGCAGAATAACAATTTGAACTGGTGGATTTTGTTTTGATTATTTTGAGAACATAAATTAATGCATAAGAGGTAAATGAGTGTATAGGCCATAAATGTGCCACATTTGTGGAAATTTTTATGTTAAAGGGAAAGATTGGACTATTTAAAAATGTAATACTTTTCTCTGTTATAACGTCTGCCAATGAATAATGACCTGTTAAAGAATGCTTGTTACAGTAGCATCCTAAGTAGAATGTAATACGGAGCAGGTGTCTTTATCTAGCACAGTGTTTATTAGTTGTAGTATTAAGATCCAGATGCTTATGCAATTAATTACAAATGACATAATTGTTTACTCCAATAAGGAGCCAGAACTAGAGATAAATGCTCAGCTTCATCATTATTTGTGTAGTGTACGTGAACTTCCCACGCTGCAATCCCTGTCTTCCCAGCCTTGTCAATGCAGTCCGATGTGTGGCAGCAGAATATTGTATTTGGAAAATCATATCCCGACTCTCTGTCTCCCGTACCACACCTGGAACTGCACTGAGGAGGGTGGAAAGGCTCCAAGGTGGTGACCACGGGTGGTTGGAATTGTAAGTGAGAAGGAGAAATTGTGGTCGTTGGAAATGGAGAGCAGTACGCAAGTACAAACTACAAGTGTGAAGGATGGTTTGTGGTTAGATGCATAAAATAGACCGCTCTGTGGTGTAAACCTGACCTGTGCTTAGTCATGTCCCATCTCTGCAGTGGATTGTTGGTTTGATTCTAGTCACCATCATCTGTCATATGAAGTGGAAATTCATTTTGCTGCTGCAGGTAATGACGCTCCTGCTGAGAACAGGCATCGGGGAGTGTAAAATTACCTGTCTTTAGACAGTTGTGGTTCATTATAAAAATGTTTTTGGGCTTTTTCTGTTTTCTCTTCTGATCTTTTATCCGCCCCATTCATATCAACTTCTTAATCTTCCATATAAAGCTGTGCTCTACCCCTTGGCCCTCTGTATAAAAACACTATTTCAATGCAGGCACACACTTTTCTTTCATTATCATGGCAAGTGAGTGCAGGAAGTGGCACCCTTGCAATGGTTGCACCATCAATAGCCTACTTGCTTTGAAATAAAATATAGAAAGTGGCATATAATGTTTATAAAACTATCCATTTTTTCCCCCTACGTTTTCTATGTCTTTGTGACAGTATAGGAAGTATGTCAGGGATACTGTAGTAAATGCTTTCTGGAAAGTACCATGCATGCCTAAGAGAGTTCTATGACTGTGTGTGATCTTCACCCATTGTTATCAGTGGGAAACAAAGGATTGGCTGAGTTGTGTAATACACGTCTTTGTTAACGTGGATGTTCCTGGAACAGGTGCAGAGTGTTGGAATTTGCTACAGCAGAGATGTTGTCGTAGATTGTTTTTTTTTTTTTTTTATATATATATATTTTAAAATAGTAACCATAACATTGCTGGTTGCATTGAATCTTCAATTAAAAGTGTCTGTTGAATGCATGCCCAGATAATTTACAGTGCCGTTACTCAATCATGAAACTAGGTGGCTGTTGATTTTTGTCGGTTTGTTTTTTTGTTTTCTAGTTTTTCTTTTTACTGCTTTTTGGATGTTTTTATATTTATATGTATAGCTGTTAATGTTCCAAATATGTGTTCATTGTAATACATTATTATCATTGATCTAGTGGCATGTTTGAAGAATACTGAGTGGAGTTGGACCTCTATACAGGCAATATTATATTTACACTGATATTTCTGCAGCTGTCACGTTCCCTCTGGAAAGATAGTTAGTGAAGCCTGTATAAGCAGAAGGGGTGGGAAAGAACCAAGAGTCCATCAGACAGTCTTTCTTTAAGACAAAGGAAGCCCTGCTGTGAGCTTTCATTCCTTTAGGATCAAAGGAACAATCTGCATATGAAAGGCTTATAGTATTATGCTAAGTAAATTAGCCAATCACCTCCCCACCAGCAACTAGGACTTCACAACAAAAACTTTCACATCTGTTAAATCAATTGCCCTATCTTCTGTGTTTTCTACTGTCAGCCGTTTGCTGGTCAAGTCAGTCATATTATTAGATAAAAGTTTAAAAAACAACACCATTGCCCAAGTTCAGAGCATGATTTTCATTGTTTTCGTACATCACTGTGCACGTTGTGTGTGTGCGTGCTTGTTTTGTGTGTATATAAAATCTTCCATCTCGTGCGTTAAAAGTTCTGCTTCCTAGTAGTGTATATATATATATATATAGTTTTATTGTTTATTTTGTATATGTCTTAAGTAGATAATCTTGTAACTTTTGTATTGTTTGTGCTGCACAGGATATACTTGGAAATGTAAGAAAATTCTGTGTACTCTTTTCTTTAGGAAAACACTTTTTTATTCTGCATTGTCAGCTTGACAGAGACTGTGCATTGAATGGTTAATTGATGGTACACATGTCAAGACACAGCCATATTCAAGATTAAGCTCCAGCGCACAAATAAAAATAAATTTTTCAATCTTGTAAGGCTATTTAAAATTACCTCTCTCAGCAAACAAATATGGGTAATCAGTTCGTATGGCCATATTGTGTTAAACCCACCAATACGTCACAGTACCCCAATATCGGTGAGTCCTACACTAATTCCAATGTTTGAGACACATTAAATAGTGCTAGTGCTAAATAAGCTAAAGTGTATTTAACAACCAGTAAGGCCATGCTAGGCAGTTATAGGATTACTGCTCATGCTCTCCAACCATAGAGTAACCTTTAGAAAAACAGTTGTTGTTTTTTTACCTGAGGAACCCCTCAACTCTCTTGTTGGTTCTGACACAGAGTGTAAATGATATCACCTGTTCAATGTTGAGGAGCCAACATGAATCCCATAGAAAGAAATACATCCTACTGTGAACCTCCTTCCAGGCCAAACTCATTCCATTTCAGACACTATCCTCTGTTAGGAGCATAATGATAGAACAGCTCTATCGGACTCTAAATATGTTGAGTTTTTTTCCATTATTTTATCTATTTTACCCTTTCAGCATTAAAGATGCAGTGCCATTGAAAGCATTCATTTACCTGTTGGCCCACGTCACACATGGTTAGCTAAGCTATGCTAGAAAGCCCAATTGGCAGCAGTTGGTTATAGGAGTCCTGCTTATGGACTCCGACCTCAAGACTTCCACCAGAAAAACTGTTGTTTTTTCACCTGAGAAAATTCTCTGTTTCCTTGTTGGTCCTCACTCTGTGGTGAAACATCTACTGGGGTCTTCAGTCAGTCTCTTCTTCCTGTCACAGAGGGATTGTAAATCATGTCACCTGTTTAGGAACCAACATGACTCATTCTGTATAGTGTTGCAAAATAGCACCAGGGGATGAGCAGTTAGAAGGGACTCTAAACACATATAGGGCACATTTCAGCTTACATTATCCTTAGGAATACCATACCAACATCTGGTTTTACCACTAATTTTACCACCAAGTTTGCCTTTTGATTTTGTAATTTGCAGTTGTTTCCCAGAATGACTTGCAGTTTTTTTTTGTAAATATCTATGAACAGTATATATATATATATTTTTTTTTTTTTAGCTCAGATAGGGAATACTGCATAATATTTAGTAGTGATCATAATAACCCCCTGAATATTTTTGCGTGGAATGTACATATACATGACACATATAAATTGTATCCATTTACAGAATTTTCATATTGAAGTTTGGAGCTATCCCTGGACAGAACATTACACATTACACATTACATTAGTTCTCCTACATTTCATACATTTTAAAAAATAAATCGACCCTTTTTTATTCTCTAAAGAAAATCCCCATAGTTTTAAAATGGCAGAGATCACATGTAGCATGTAAATTATAGCTCAGGAAAAATACTTAACTGAAGTCTGTAAATCGTTAATGCCTGATAGATCGGAATGGCACAATACATTATTGATTTTTTACTTACCCTAAAAAAACAGTAGCAACCTGAAACCCGAAGCAGTTACAAATCTTTTCACATCAACCTTTAGTATAAAAATCTATTGCAGCAACATTTCTAATAAATAGCGCATAAGGCATACATCCGTTTTACGCATTTATAACACATTATGACTTTTTTCTTTTCTTTATAGGTAATATTTGCATTAAATCAGACTCTCTTGCAGCAAGAGAGCCTTCGAGCAGGCGTCCTACAGGCTCCTTACACCACAGAAGACCTCATCAAACATTACAACTGCGGAGATCTCAACTCAATTATTTTCAACCATGATTCTTCACAGGTATGTAACTTTACTGATATTGTCCGCTAAACTATTAATGTCTCTATGATGGACACCAGAACAATTGTCATAAAGAAACATTATATAGAAATGAATGTTTCTTTAATTTGACAAATCTTGTTTCCATAAGCTGATGTCAGGATCTGATATGTGATAGTACCAGCCTTTCCAGGTAACATAGAGAGATATCATAAATTAATAATCAAAGTATTTTTTAATGATTATTATTATATTAAACTATGATTCCATTAATTTGACATTATAACATTTAAAACAGTTACCATAGGGTACCTGAATGATAGCCCAAAATTTGTATTCCTTTACCAGGATTATGTGTATTTGTATGATAGGGTTTGGCACAATTTCCTTCTTAGGTAGTTGTCTAAGGCATGCCACCCAAGTGTCCCTTTCTAGGAGGGGCAGTCCCTATTTTGAACCTAAATCCTTCCGTTCCTTTTTTCTAAATTAATGTTCCTCTTTTCTAGGAGCTCCATATTGTTGGTGTGTCTGAGTGTATAAGAGAAATACACAGCAATAATACTCAAAGTAATGTGTCTTTAAACTACTAAACTATGTCTAGGAATCAGTTTGACTAAATAAGATACGGTGTTCTTGTTCTATATTAAAAAGTTAGTTGTATAAATTGTTGTTAGTAAGTTACCAACATTTTCTCAGAACAGCCCCATCCCTGGTCACAACTCCACTCACAACCCTAAAATGAAAGAGTCCATTTGACATGCTGAGAGGTAGGGCCTAATGTAAAGGTTTTTTTCATCTATCTGGTAGAGCCAGTTGACACTTTCAAAGTTTTGGTTGCATTCAAAATATCAAAATTGGTATCAACTAGGTCTTACATAAATAAATTATTTAATTTGTGTGAAAAATGTAGAAATTTAAGTTTTTAGCTCCAAATTAGATTATATTTTGCCTCTTTCATTTTATACATAAATGTACATTTATACATATACATACATTAAAAACAATGCCAAGCAAACAATTACAGATATAAATGAGGAACGTGTTTACAAACATTTGCCACATGGACAGGGAATTCTCGTTATGAATATTGAAGGGTCATGCCCTGGGACCAATCTGGTAGGTCCAACTGTTGACTTGGTCTGGTATTTCTTCAGACCAAATATTAGTTTCTCTCCGACCATGCATATAAGACTGGATTCTGAATAGGCAAATCACTAATGTCACAAAAGAAATGTCAAGCTAATATTTATATAAAGTAAACAGTTATAATAATCACTGGGAATCATAGCAGAAACACAACATCAACAGACAGTGTTGGTCTTTTACATTTTACAAAGTTTGGTAATTAAATTACAAATTATAGGCTTAAAGTATTCTTAAAATGAGCTATTTTCCCACTCTGGTATTCAAGCCTAAATCTGGAGGTGTCTCTTTGTCATTTAATCTAAAATTCACTAGTTAGTGATACACCTCTTTATTACTATAGCAGCCTGCATAATTGCCTAAATAAGAAAATGTAATGACCAGTTTACGTGGCCAACCCTTCTGTTAATCCTGACAAGCAGGGCCGGACTGGGAATTAAAAGCAGCCCTGGAAAAAAAATATTTACCAGCCCCATAATGCGTTGCGCCAGCATAGTGTGCAGATACAGTGTTAGAACAGATAACTTTAAATAAAAATTACTCTAATGTAAAAAGCGCACTCATAGCCTTCAAAATAAACAAAAGTGCAGATTTATTTTAAGCAGATGTGAATCCCTGGTGGTCGCAGTGCTGAGAGTGAACTCTAGCCCGTAGCTCCAGGGCTAGAGCTCACCCTCGTGAGAACTGGAGCGTTGCCGTGGAAGCTGCGGAAACGCTCTGTGCTCACGCGAGAAGGACCCAGGGGGCTGCTAGAGCTTCCCGGGTCCTCTCTTCCTCCCTCCCCTGCCGGCTGCCTGCACGGTGCCTGCGGAACGGGGAGGGAGATCGGCCGGCAGGGGAAAGTCTCGTGGGGGGGGGGGGGGGAATTGCCTCGTTGCCCCCCCATCCACCAGTGATATATAGAGCACCTATGTGCTATGTGTGTCTCTTTTTATCTCCAGCCCCTCTGTGTGCCTTTTTGTCTCCCCCCAGTCACGCTGTATGTTTCTTTCTCCCCCTCACTGCTCCACTGTGTCAATGTCTCCCCTCTCCTTCCCAGTCTCTCTCTCCCCCTTCTGCCTCTTTCTCCCCCTCCCTTGTGTGTCTCCTTCATTTCTCCCTCTTTGTCTCTCCCTCCTCCACACCTCTCTTCCTCCCCACTTTCCCAGTGTCTCTCCCTCCTCCCTTCCTCCCCACTTTCCCAGTGTCTCTCCCTCCTCCCTTCCACCCCACTTTCCCAGTGTCTCTCCCTCCTCCCTTCCTCCCCACTTTCCCAGTGTCTCTCCCTCCTCCCTTCCTCCCCACTTTCCCAGTGTCTCTCCCTCCTCCCTTCCTCCCCACTTTCCCAGTGTCTCTCCCTCCTCCCTTCCTCCCCACTTTCCCAGTGTCTCTCCCTCCTCCCTTCCTCCCCACTTTCCCAGTGTCTCTCCCTCCTCCCTTCCTCCCCACTTTCCCAGTGTCTCTCCCTCCTCCCTTCCTCCCCACTTTCCCAGTGTCTCTCCCTCCTCCCTTCCTCCCCACTTTCCCAGTGTATCTCCCTCCTCCCTTCCTCCCCACTTTCCCAGTGTATCTCCCTCCTCCCTTCCTCCCCACTTTCCCAGTGTATCTCCCTCCTCCCTTCCTCCCCACTTTCCCAGTGTATCTCCCTCCTCCCTTCCTCCCCACTTTCCCAGTGTATCTCCCTCCTCCCTTCCTCCCCACTTTCCCAGTGTATCTCCCTCCTCCCTTCCTCCCCACTTTCCCAGTGTATCTCCCTCCTCCCTTACTCCCCACTTTCCCAGTGTATCTCCCTCCTCCCTTCCTCCCCACTTTCCCAGTGTATCTCCCTCCTCCCTTCCTCCCCACTTTCCCAGTGTATCTCCCTCCTCCCTTCCTCCCCACTTTCCCAGTGTATCTCCCTCCTCCCTTCCTCCCCACTTTCCCAGTGTATCTCCCTCCTCCCTTCCTCCCCACTTTCCCAGTGTATCTCCCTCCTCCCTTCCTCCCCACTTCCCCAGTGTATCTCCCTCCTCCCTTCCTCCCCACTTCCCCAGTGTCTCTCCCTCCTCCCTTCCTCCCCACTTTCCCAGTGTCTCTCCCTCCTCCCTTCCTCCCCACTTTCCCAGTGTCTCTCCCTCCTCCCTTCCTCCCCACTTTCCCAGTGTCTCTCCCTCCTCCCTTCCTCCCCACTTTCCCAGTGTATCTCCCTCCTCCCTTCCTCCCCACTTTCCCAGTGTATCTCCCTCCTCCCTTCCTCCCCACTTTCCCAGTGTATCTCCCTCCTCCCTTCCTCCCCACTTTCCCAGTGTATCTCCCTCCTCCCTTCCTCCCCACTTTCCCAGTGTATCTCCCTCCTCCCTTCCTCCCCACTTTCCCAGTGTATCTCCCTCCTCCCTTCCTCCCCACTTTCCCAGTGTATCTCCCTCCTCCCTTCCTCCCCACTTTCCCAGTGTATCTCCCTCCTCCCTTCCTCCCCACTTTCCCAGTGTATCTCCCTCCTCCCTTCCTCCCCACTTTCCCAGTGTATCTCCCTCCTCCCTTCCTCCCCACTTCCCCAGTGTATCTCCCGCCTCCCTTCCTCCCCACTTTCCCAGTGTATCTCCCTCCTACCTTCCTCCCCACTTTCCCCGTGTATCTCCCTCCTCCCTTCCTCCCCACTTTCCCAGTGTATCTCCCTCCTCCCTTCCTCCCCACTTTCCCAGTGTATCTCCCTCCTCCCTTCCTCCCCACTTTCCCAGTGTATCTCCCTCCTCCCTTCCTCCCCACTTTCCCAGTGTATCTCCCTCCTCTCTTCCTCCCCACTTTCCCAGTGTCTCTCCCTCCTCTCTTCCTCCCCACTTTCCCAGTGTCTCTCCCTCCTCTCTTCCTCCCCACTTTCCCAGTGTCTCTCCCTCCTCTCTTCCTCCCCACTTTCCCAGTGTCTCTCCCTCCTCTCTTCCTCCCCACTTTCCCAGTGTCTCTCCCTCCTCTCTTCCTCCCCACTTTCCCAGTGTCTCTCCCTCCTCCCTTCCTCCCAAATTTCCCAGTGTCTCTCCCTCCTCCCTTCCTCCCCACTTTCCCAGTGTCTCTCCCTCCTCCCTTCCTCCCCACTTTCCCAGTGTCTCTCCCTCCTCCCTTCCTCCCCACTTTCCCAGTGTCTCTCCCTCCTCCCTTCCTCCCCACTTTCCCAGTGTCTCTCCCTCCTCCCTTCCTCCCCACTTTCCCAGTGTCTCTCCCTCCTCCCTTCCTCCCCACTTTCCCAGTGTCTCTCCCTCCTCCCTTCCTCCCCACTTTCCCAGTGTCTCTCCCTCCTCCCTTCCTCCCCACTTTCCCAGTGTCTCTCCCTCCTCCCTTCCTCCCCACTTTCCCAGTGTCTCTCCCTCCTCCCTTCCTCCCCACTTTCCCAGTGTCTCTCCCTCCTCCCTTCCTCCCCACTTTCCCAGTGTCTCTCCCTCCTCCCTTCCTCCCCACTTTCCCAGTGTCTCTCCCTCCTCCCTTCCTCCCCACTTTCCCAGTGTCTCTCCCTCCTCCCTTCCTCCCCACTTTCCCAGTGTCTCTCCCTCCTCCCTTCCTCCCCACTTTCCCAGTGTCTCTCCCTCCTCCCTTCCTCCCCACTTTCCCAGTGTCTCTCCCTCCTCCCTTCCTCCCCACTTTCCCAGTGTCTCTCCCTCCTCCCTTCCTCCCCACTTTCCCAGTGTCTCTCCCTCCTCCCTTCCTCCCCACTTTCCCAGTGTCTCTCCCTCCTCCCTTCCTCCCCACTTTCCCAGTGTCTCTCCCTCCTCCCTTCCTCCCCACTTTCCCAGTGTCTCTCCCTCCTCCCTTCCTCCCCACTTTCCCAGTGTATCTCCCTCCTCCCTTCCTCCCCACTTTCCCAGTGTATCTCCCTCCTCCCTTCCTCCCCACTTTCCCAGTGTATCTCCCTCCTCCCTTCCTCCCCACTTTCCCAGTGTATCTCCCTCCTCCCTTCCTCCCCACTTTCCCAGTGTATCTCCCTCCTCCCTTCCTCCCCACTTTCCCAGTGTATCTCCCTCCTCCCTTCCTCCCCACTTTCCCAGTGTATCTCCCTCCTCCCTTCCTCCCCACTTTCCCAGTGTATCTCCCTCCTCCCTTCCTCCCCACTTTCCCAGTGTATCTCCCTCCTCCCTTCCTCCCCACTTTCCCAGTGTATCTCCCTCCTCCCTTCCTCCCCACTTTCCCAGTGTATCTCCCTCCTCCCTTCCTCCCCACTTTCCCAGTGTATCTCCCTCCTCCCTTCCTCCCCACTTCCCCAGTGTATCTCCCTCCTCCCTTCCTCCCCACTTCCCCAGTGTCTCTCCCTCCTCCCTTCCTCCCCACTTTCCCAGTGTCTCTCCCTCCTCCCTTCCTCCCCACTTTCCCAGTGTCTCTCCCTCCTCCCTTCCTCCCCACTTTCCCAGTGTCTCTCCCTCCTCCCTTCCTCCCCACTTTCCCAGTGTATCTCCCTCCTCCCTTCCTCCCCACTTTCCCAGTGTATCTCCCTCCTCCCTTCCTCCCCACTTTCCCAGTGTATCTCCCTCCTCCCTTCCTCCCCACTTTCCCAGTGTATCTCCCTCCTCCCTTCCTCCCCACTTTCCCAGTGTATCTCCCTCCTCCCTTCCTCCCCACTTTCCCAGTGTATCTCCCTCCTCCCTTCCTCCCCACTTTCCCAGTGTATCTCCCTCCTCCCTTCCTCCCCACTTTCCCAGTGTATCTCCCTCCTCCCTTCCTCCCCACTTTCCCAGTGTATCTCCCTCCTCCCTTCCTCCCCACTTTCCCAGTGTATCTCCCTCCTCCCTTCCTCCCCACTTTCCCAGTGTATCTCCCTCCTCCCTTCCTCCCCACTTTCCCAGTGTATCTCCCTCCTCCCTTCCTCCCCACTTTCCCAGTGTATCTCCCTCCTCCCTTCCTCCCCACTTTCCCAGTGTATCTCCCTCCTCCCTTCTTTCCCAGTGTATCTCCCTCCTCCCTTCTTTCCCAGTGTATCTCCCTCCTCCCTTCCTCCCCACTTTCCCAGTGTATCTCCCTCCTCCCTTCCTCCCCACTTTCCCAGTGTATCTCCCTCCTCCCTTCCTCCCCACTTCCCCAGTGTATCTCCCTCCTCCCTTCCTCCCCACTTTCCCAGTGTATCTCCCTCCTCCCTTCCTCCCCACTTCCCCAGTGTATCTCCCTCCTCCCTTCCTCCCCACTTTCCCAGTGTATCTCCCTCCTCCCTTCCTCCCCACTTCCCCAGTGTATCTCCCGCCTCCCTTCCTCCCCACTTTCCCAGTGTATCTCCCTCCTACCTTCCTCCCCACTTTCCCCGTGTATCTCCCTCCTCCCTTCCTCCCCACTTTCCCAGTGTATCTCCCTCCTCCCTTCCTCCCCACTTTCCCAGTGTATCTCCCTCCTCCCTTCCTCCCCACTTTCCCAGTGTATCTCCCTCCTCCCTTCCTCCCCACTTTCCCAGTGTATCTCCCTCCTCTCTTCCTCCCCACTTTCCCAGTGCCTCTCCCTCCTTCCTTCCTCCCCACTTTCCCAGTGCCTCTCCCTCCTCCCTTCCTTCCCACTTTCCCAGTGTCTCTTCCTCCTCCCTTCCTTCCCACTTTCCCAGTGCCTCTCCCTCCTCTCTTCCTCCCCACTTTCCCAGTGCCTCTCCCTCCTCCCTTCCTCCCCACTTTCCCAGTGTCTCTCCCTCCTCTCTTCCTCCCCACTTTCCCAGTGTCTCTCCCCCCTCCCCACTTTCCCAGTGTCTCTCCCTCCTCCCCACTTTCCCAGTGTCTCTCCCTCCTCCCCACTTTCCCAGTGTCTCTCCCTCCTCCCCACTTTCCCAGTGTCTCTCCCTCCTCCCCACTTTCCCAGTGTCTCTCCCTCTCCCTTCCGCCCCACTTTCCCAGTGCCTCTCCCTCCACCATCTCTCTATTCCCCATCCCCATTTACCTAGAGAAGTCAGAGGGGGGCCGGCCGCGTTTCAGGCTGGAGCCGCCGGGCCGGGTGGCAGCCTCGCCGGTCCGGCGGCACTTCTGTCATTGATGATGCTGAGGGGGGAGGAGCATGTCTACCATGCTCCCTCGCGGTACCCACAATCCCCAGCACATTATGCTGTATCAGTATGATGCTGTGCTGGGGATTGTGGGTACCGCGAGGGAGCATGGTAGACATGCTCCTCCCCCCTCAGCATCATCAATGACAGAAGTGCCGCCGGACCGGCGAGGCTGCCACCCGGCCCGGCGGCTCCAGCCTGAAACACGGCCGGCCCCCTATGAGTGTGCCACCGGACCGGCCACCCGGTGGCACATATATGCGCAGCCCCCAGGTGCCGCAGCCCACCGGGAAATTTCCCGGTATCTCGGTGGGCCAGTCCGGCCCTGCTGACAAGGTTGTACCTAAAGATCCATTATAGTTGCTGCGTATACCATTAGCCCTCCCACTTGAGTTCCCCCCTTTACTGCTGAGCGCAGCATATTACTAATAAAAAAGCAGATATATACAGCGCTGACTCCTAAAATGGCAGAAAACTCTGGTACTTGGATACCCTAACAATCCAATGATACAAGACAGATAACAAAGAAAAAAATAGGTTGCGCCTAAACAGCAATATATCGTACTTGCATGGTAAAGTCTCAGAGAGTGATATTAACTTAGCTAGGTAGTTACAAAAGTAGTCTTTGTTGTTCAATATGTTCACCAGTTTGGGTATGCTCCGATATATGGAATGATAATAAATGACAAGAAAAAACAACAATAGTGTGATATTGTATATACCAAAAACAGATGCAATAATCTCATAAAAAATACACCCACAAACAAAGAACCCACTATTGGCTCTGTTGTACTTGCTTCTGACAATATAATCCTTATCACAGGATATGAGTTGGAGGATCAAACGGAATCTTTATAGGAACAAAGGTACATCATAGCGTGCTCTAAGGACGTGCGCATCTCATATGTAATACATAAAAGGAACGTTCAACTAGTGCAATTAAATAAGAAAAGGATAAACTACACTCAAAAACAAAAATTCAGCTCTAGTGTAATCATGTAACAATTCATTCTTAGTGTAATCATGAAGTGGTATAATTTGATAATTTTTTTATCAAATGATTGCAGCTGTTTTTGGTATATACAATATCACACTATTGTCGTTTTTTCTTGTCATTTATTATCATTCCATATATCGGAGCATACCCAAACTGGTGAACATATTGAACTACATAGTGCAACCACCATCTCTATCTAAGAACTATCTTGGGTCACACAACAAGGACTACTTTTGTAACTACCTAACTAAGTTACTTTCACTCTTTGAGACTTTACTATTCAAGTACCATATATTGCTGTTTCGGCGCAACCTGTTTTTTTTTTCTTTGTTACAGCATGTTACTGCCCGAGGCACAATAGATTATGACATGATCTGGATCCTTGCTTGGAAAAGCAAGGTATTGAATGACTATTTAGTGTTAGGATGTGAGTAGTGTGTGTTGTTTTTTTGTATCTTCCTTCTATTTGTTTGCATATTTAATAAAGAGTTTGTTGCACTTTTTACTTTTTGGGATTTCTGTACAAGGTTACTGATGAACCAAGCCATTTTTATTCTACCCAGGTTCCCAATTTTATTAATGCTACCTTACCAAGTCAAGAAAGAATAACTGCACAAGAGATCGATAATTATTTCCGACAAGAGCTGATATACAAGAGAAATGAGAGGATGGGGCACAGAGTTAAAAATCTTCTCGAAGAGTTCCCGGACAAAAGCTTTTTCTTTGCGTTCGGGGCAGGTAAGTAGTGTTATTATTCAATAGAATTAAAAATGGATATTAAACTGTCTGTCCCATGCATGCTGTTTACATTACCATCTATTGAAATTGTAGTGGAACTGTGGGGACAATGACCCCCTATTTTTCTAATGTATTATACAGAAAATGATACGAAAGGTGCACAATTTAGTGGGTGTGGATGCAATTGCAGACAGACTTCTCCAAATCAGGTCCATTTTGGTCCATGAGTTCTATTTCTATCCTATTAATCCCTTTTCACCAGGGGTTTAAGGAATAGGAGAAGCAATCAGTGATCTTGATTAAGTATGTTTTACAGTACTAGATGTTTGAATGCTTTAGATTAAATCATTTAAAATAAGACTTTTGGGACATTTATTAGGAAAGTTGCTTTTACCTGTATTGATTTTTAATGCCAGAAGGGGTGAATAACAGTGGAAAGTTAATAACTCCATGTTTATTTTACTTTTTCTATTTATTTATTTATTTATTTACTTATAAAATATATTTTACCAGGATGGATACATTGAGATTTCTCTTGTTTTCAAGTATGTCCTGGGTCCACAAAACATTGCATTGTTACAATAGGGTACGATATTACAAAAATACAATATACAAACAATATATATATACATACACATATATAAATTTAACACATAACAGGTAATAAATATATTCAACCATGACAGGTGCATTCTGTGCTGAGGTATATTGCCATAGATCTCTTAAAAGATTTTAGATTGAAGATTTCACTGTGTCCCTGAGGTTATTCCATAATTGCGGTGCTCTGTAGGAAAAGAAGGATTGAGACACTATTGCGGTATGCTAAATATCGTGCTAGTACTGGATCGGAGGTTATAGGAGGTGGGAACAGCTGGGGAGAGAATTCTCCTCAGGTAGGGGGGAGCTTCTCAGAAATGGTCTTATGCACAAGGCTGGAAAGATGAAGAGTGCGTCGGGATTCCAGCGACATCTAGTTTAGCTCTTTTAACATGTCACAGTGGTGGGCAAAGTAATTACATTTTAGTACAAAGCAGCAGAATGAATTATATAATGTATTAAGTTTATTAAGGTGGGTTATCTGTTTACCTACTGTGGGGCTTAGGCAGGATTTGTTTCTGTAAAGGGCACCTAGTTTTGGGTAAAGTTTTGAAGAGATTTTTTCAATGTGAAGGCCGAAGGATAGATTGGGGTCTAGCAACATGCCTAGATATTTAAAAGAGCAGACTGCTGTCAGTGTGCTATTTGAATTTGTTCTGATACACAGTTGTTGATTTTGTTGTTTACATAATTTAGGTAAAGTTCCAAAGATCATTGTAACAGTTTTGTCATGGAAGAGTTTGTTATCTGCTATCCAGTTTTCTACCTCGGTAAATTGGTTTTGGAGCACTGCCTTAAGCTGAGGTAGTTTGGGTTTACTAGCGTAGATTACAGTGTCGTCTGCATACATGTGTACAGTTGTGGATTTGCAGACATTAGGCAGATCATTTATAAATAATGTGAATAGCAGGGGGCCGAGTATGGAGCCTTGGGGAACACCACAAGTGACTGGAAGAGGGAGGGAAGCGCTATCAGAAATAGTCCCATATTGCAATCGGCCTGAAACATACGATCAAAGCCAGGTTAGCAGATGATCACCAGTGCCTGAGTTTTTAAGGTTTTGCTAAATAATGCCATGGTCTACAGTGTCAAATGCCTTGACAAAATCAAGAAAAATAGCTCCAGTTAAGTCTCCTTGTTTCATGCCAATTTGGAATTCATTGCAAACCTTTAAGGGACAGTCAAAGTTGAGTGATTTGGACAAAAGTCTGATTGATCAGGGGTCAGATAATTTGATCGTTAATAATATTCACATAGTTGCGTATGGATGCATTTTTCCAAGATTTTTGACTGAAGTTGTTCAGTTTGCAAAATGGTCATAGACCAATGTGCAGAGTCAGTAAGGTCCAGATTCTCAGCCACAGACCATCTGGGTAGTTCAGAAGAACGCTCCATCCAGCTAGCCTACTGTAACACCCTTGGTGCAAGTGGGGTCCTCTAAAAAGGGCTGTTTTTGCCACCCATTAAAGTGGAGGTTTGTTCTCCTCCAGCCAGCCCCATCACAAAGATCTTGATGATAGTCAATCTTCGGCACGCTAGATTTTGTAGACTACATCTCTCCTGATGCTTTGCCAGCTATATGGCTGTATGAGCATTATGAGACATGTAGTCCACATCATCTGAGGTGCCGAAGGTTACCTACCCTCATCTAGAGCACAGTAACATTCAGCAACATGGAAAAAAAAAAGTATGTTAATACAATGTACCTTGTGCCTGCTGGAGGAGGAAGCACTGTCAAGCCACCACTGATAAGTTGGCCATACTACAGCTATGTCCAGTGTTCGCTGGAATGCCAATTCTGATTTCTTCTAAATGCAATTTCCAGGGATGCTCACCATTTTTAAAGTTAATTGACTACACGAGAGATACATTTTTTTATTTAGTGCCATAATGCCATTTGTCCTTGGCAAAGAATGGGGAATTTGGCTGCATGCACGTCATTCGTTGAATTAATCCATTTAAAACCCTTTAATAAAAAGAAAATAAACAGTGTATAAAAAGATGTTGTTAAGATGTTGAAAGTCTTCGAGTATAAAAGATCCATGTCAAGACATTTGTATCAAGTTACACAGCGGTTTGTGTCAAACCATGTGGAAGAATCATAAACTGATTGCTTGATCATTAGTGTACACAATAGAGACTGATTTTCACAAAGTGTCTTGATTTATCTGTAATTAATTATGCTTTATGCACTTTAAAGGCGACCACTTTATTGTGTGCTTCCTTTTTAACATCTAAAAGCATGGCAGAACAACGTTCCCCGGGGTTGTACATACGTGAACATCATTATTGATCTTGGCATTTTATATTATATATTTTTCTTTAATGCACAACCGTGTGGCTCTTTCTATTGTCAACACGTTTGACATGTACTGTCTGATGATATTCCACTTTAAGTCTAATTTGTAGGTCACACTGAAATGTAGAACATTGCTAACATTCACACTATGTTATTGTGTTATAATCATAACACGTTGACATTTTGCTTGACGGGGGTGCATATGTACGATGGAATGATAAGTTAATAACAAATACGACATGAGTACAAAAGTAAATATCATAATAATAGAAGAAGAAAGCATGATATAGTGCATCTGAAAAAGCCGTTTAGTGATTGTGTAGGTGGATAATAGTCACACACACATGCCCTTGGAGGCTTAAAGGATCACTTAGAGGAATACACCATTCCTAGAGGATTTTCAGATTCAATATGTAGGATTATCTAGGTGAGACAAATCATCTGCACATTGGGGATTGTGTATAAAGGGACTTCTTTGAGAATTGAGACTCAGTTAGTGTTTGTGCAAATTATTATTTGTTTCTTTTATATTCAACTGGGTGATGTATCAAGGATCCTTGTGAACACACTGGGAGGAAGACAACCCCTTAACACACATGATGGCTCTATGATCTCATTCCGAAAAGTCAATGAAAACAGAGAGTAGATCACTTTAGCATTTTCCCCAACTAACTCTTTGTTGTGATATTGCATAGTGCTTTAAATTATATAGAACTCCCAAAAGGCTTTCCATACATTTTTATGCATTTTCATTTTAAACGTTAAACAATTTGTTATACAGAACGATCTACAGGTTGTGCACAGAGAAGATCCCACAGAGCCCTAAGCAGGATACTAGTGTGCCCCTTCACCCGCTTCATGCTTTACATAGGGGTTTACATAACCCCTGGGCTCTAGGCTACTGCCTATGGTCGCCTTACTATTAATCCTGCTCTGGTTCTGTATCAGTGTTCACACATGTACAAACCTGACGGTCCTCACTTCAGAGATGTGTGTTTGTACTTAGCACCACATAGTCAGCATGTTAAGTTCTAGTGAATAGTTACTGTTAAGATGCAGCATACCCTGCCCAACGCATTTGTCTTCATTGCAGATGGCCTCAGATGAATAAGAGCGCTATCAGTCGATTGACACAAACCTATTACTTATTACTTCCTGTATTGCATTAAACAGATAATTTACAAATGTGAGAGACTTTAGAGACTATACAAATTCGAAATCCAGCTCTCATATTGAAGGGGGATGGATAGATCGATAAATGTGTGTTCCACTTCCGCTGCATTGATTACATATCCTGACTAGTTTTTTTATTTATTTTTTTAGATTTTGTCAGTGTAGGGACTGGCAAAAATAATTCTGTTCCAGAAAACTCCAAATGAAGTGATCTCACTTAGCTCTCATACGAAATGATCTCTTGCAGACATATTCCCAAATGTGATTAAAAACACTGTCTCGTCAGTGCCCTGAGATCACCACTGGCTGATAATGCAAAGCTAGCCTTCCTGAAATAACTTTGGCCATTTAATAAGGTGAACTGGGGCTTGGCAGCTGAACTCAGTGCCCCTTTGTAACCTGCTGAGTTCAAAAGAAGGTATATTGACAGCTGCCATAAGCAGCTGAACTTAGGGGGAAAAAACTTGTAGTTCACTTAAAATCACTTACAGATCAAATATACCCAATACCCACCTGTGTGGCTTTGTTAACATGTCCAGTTTTAGTATACATGTCAGTGACAGCTATCAATGATTGTTGGCCTTTGGCATTACACCTGCTGAGGACCACATATCGTAAAATTCTTGCCTAGTGAATTCCTTCACTAGAACTTTTTGGGAACTTAGATGCTAACCCTGAGGGCAAGGGGGACTATTAGTAACAATAAAGCAATTACAAAAAAAAAAAAGACTAGGGTGGGATAAGATACTTACAAAAGGTTATTTAAGCTATGTCTGAAGTCGTTATGATATTATTATTATTATTTTATTATTTGTGTAGCACCAGCAAATTCCCTAGTGTTGTACAATGGGTATGAACATTTATTGTATGACTGTTTTTGGTATTTATTATGATTATGTGGACCATTTTTGTTCTCCAACTAAATATGTGTAGTATGTATGGAAGAAGTAATAAAATATGTATGGTTAAATATTTATTGAGAATCAATGGTAGAAAAGGGGAAATTGCTGGTTATCATAGTAGTATATGGAGACAAAGGATGATTCTCTTTAGTAAGGCGTTAAATATTAATTGATGTGTATTAATATAAAAGAGCTACAATGTTTAGATGTAATCTGTGTGTTTGAAATACTAGGTAATGCTGTGCAAGTGCTATTGTTAAACTTCATACATCTAATTGAAGTTATTGTTCTATATCCTTTGCAGGACACTTCTTAGGAAACAATACAGTCATTGATGTGCTAAAACGATATGGCTACAATGTGCAACACACACCTGCTGGCAGGTCAATCCTCAAGTAAGTTGCTTTTTTATATTACCAAAAAACTAATAAGGTTCTACTGAACATCTGTCTATTCCAGCAAATATTTAGGATGTAGACCTCTTCTAGTAACAAGAAAATTAGTTAGCGACTTCAATCAATCCCTGCTGCATTCCTCTCAAAATTTCATATGGACAAAGAGGATACTTTAATTTTAGGGGTGTGGATGAGGGTATGGCGAGAGACAGGGCTGTGTGTGACTTACTGACAATTTACGCAACTAAAGAAGAACAATTTATCTTATTTACACAAACTGATTTGTTAAAAAAAAATATTCTGTAACTATTATTTATTTGGAGCTCTGTTATACATTCAGACATTCCAACAATATGGAGCTCCTTGAAAAAAAAAAGAGACAATATGATAAAAAAAAAAAAAGAGGAATAGAGGGCTTTGGGCCCAAAATAAGGACTGTTCTTCTTAAATAGGGACTCTTGGGAGACATGCTGATTGGGCATAGCCTTCAGTGGAATAATTAGTTGCAATACATGTGTACATGATATGTCACATTTGCAGCTATTTTCTTACAGTAGTAAATAAAATGTATCTTGCACATGCGTATTACTCACAGTAATGTGCCTTCCTGACATTAGGACATGCTGTGCCATCCTACAAAAGGAGAGCTTTAACACTGTTTGGGCGGCATAGCCTGGCTTAAAAATTGGGCCCTCCCTACAGCCTCTACACTTATTCTACTCACCGGATCTGGTTGACAACTAAAGCAGTCCCCCTGCAGCCAATCCCTACAGTCGAGTCATGTAATCGTGATGACACCTTGATCACATGACTCGGACCAGCTGAATTGCAAGATTGCCTACAGGGGGCAGAATTGTGACAGTTACAGTAAAAAGTGCTATTTAGAAAATAACAAAATGTCTTAAATTTATTTTTAGATTTTATTCATATTAAGTTGTGCTAAATATATAAAAATTTGATGTGAAATGAAAGCCTTATTTCTCTTGAACAAAATGATAATGGAGCTTCAGTTAGGAAAAAGGGCAAATTACTAATTTGTTAAATGTGAGTTTACAGAGAAAGAGGTTCTATTTCAATTGTCAAAAGTAAAGACAAATAAGTCAATGGGACCTGATGGAATACACCCAAAGCTATTAAAAGGGCTTAGTGGTGTACTAGCAAAACCATTAACAGATTTATTTAACCAATCATTGATAACAGGAGTAGTCCCAGAAGATTGGAAGTTAGCGAATGTTGTGCCCATTCACAAGAAAGGTAATAGGGAGGAGTCGGGCAACTATAGGCCAGTAAGCCTTACTTCAGTAGTGGGGAAAGTGATGGAAACCATGTTAAAGGATAGGATTGTTGAACATCTAAAAACACATGGATTTCAAGATCAGAGACAACACGGGTTTACTTCAGGGAGATCATGCCAAACTAATTTTATTGATTTTTTTTATTGGGTAACTAAAATAATTGATCAGGGTGGTGCAGTAGGCTACTAAACTGGTTCGTGGATTGCAGGATAAAACTTACAAGGAAAGGTTAAAGGAACTTAACATGTATAGCTTGGAGGAAAGACGAGACAGGGGGATAGGATAGAAACATTTAAATACATAAAAGGAATCAACACAGTAATGGAGGAGACTATATTTAAAAGAAGAAAAACTACCACAACAAGAGGACATAGTCTTAAATTAGAGGGACAAAGGTTTAAAAATAATATCAGGAAGTATTACTTTACTGAGAGGGTAGTGGATGCATGGAATAGCCTTTCAGCTGAAGTGGTAGATGTTAACACAGTAAAGGCATTTAAGCATGCGTGGGATAGGCATAAGGCTATCCTAACTATAAGATAAGGCCAGGGACTAATGAAAGTATTTAGAAAATTGCGCAGACTAGATGGGCTGAATGGTTCTTATCTGCCGTCACATTCTATGTTTCTATACATAATAAGTGTGGTTGCTGTAACAGATCGACGGGCACCCCGACTGGGTACCTCAGTTGAAGGATGCTCTTAGCGCTTCCTGAGGACTTCAAGCACTGCATCAGACACCATAACCACCGTAGACTCCTCCAGAGAGCAAGGCAGGAACAAGCTCTTACAAGAGCTTAGTAGTGATATAGCAAGAGAGTATGACTAGCATAGCAATCCCTTGTAGCAGATTCCCCCAATAAGAGATAGCACTCCAAATTGAGGGTGAAGTAGAACTGACTGTACTGGCACATACAGCCTCTTTTATTCACATTCTACAAACATAGTACTGCCCACAGGGTTTTGAAGAACAACCAATCAACACATTACAACACAGCTAACACTCCCATTCATTACATCAGAAATCCACCCCTCTGCCTGTGATACAATTATCTCAACACAATAGACTAACTTAATTATCACAGGCAGGAAAATACCATATTATAAAACATATCACAGGGACCCCAAAACATGCAATAACCCCATAAAAAATATATCCTCGGAAACGGGAATTCACCCGGAATTCACCCAGATCCGTTCAGTAGTTTGGAAGATACGGTTTAATGCAGATTCCGCAGAACATATACAGGCTATATGAAAAATAATTACTGTTAAATGTGTCACCTGTTCTGTGGTTTAAAACTACTGAACGATGTCTTTGTGCACCAAATACCGGCGAGATGGCACCGTGTAGAAAAGTCAAAACAGTGTCTGTGAGTTAAAATGGCCGCCATCCATTGTTCTCACCATGTGCTTCATCCATTGTTCTCACCATGTGCCTCTGATACATAAAATGGTGGCCACCCAGTAACTCCACAGTTTGTCTGGTAGTCTATCCAGCGAACCAACAGATGAAACACATGGGGAACAGTGCAACAAACAAAGGGAATCATAAAAAATATGGACTATAGTCATATTTGTGCACAATCTCCAGTTTTGTCACAGGTGCATTTAACATGATAGAGGTAAATTATGGTTGACCAGACATATAGCTCAAATTCTTGGTTTTGTTTTGGTTCAGAACTTGTACAATCGTCTTTATCCTTAAAGCACTCCGGGCACAATAACAACTTTATCAAAATTATCTTGAAAAAAAATATACTCCTGAGATTTGTTATTGAGATTTCAGAAGCCGGAACCTCAGGATAGTTGATGGTGGCTCACTTTGTGGTTTGATGTTTGAGAACAGTATAACCCCTTAAGTTAAGAGTTTGCCCAGGGGCCTCCTGGCATCATAATAACTTAATTTAGATAACATTTTATGTTACCTAAACTGTCCCTTTAAACACAATAAATGTATTTAGAAATCAGTCTGTGTAAATAAGCTACATTGTTCTAAATTACACTTTAGTTGAATTATTAGTAAGTCACATAATGTTTCTCGGAAGAGCCCTGCCACTAGCCACACCACACACACAGTGGCTGATCCGGGGGGTGAGGGTGGAAACCGCTCCGAGAATACAGTACAGTGCCCATGCTGTCTTTTGCTCTTCCCTACCGACCCTGCTGTGTGCCTTCAAGGACCAGAGGGGAGATCAGAGATCTCCATCACCGGCCCACCGGCACTAAAATGCGGTCGACAGCAGGGAGGAAGAGAGGACCCGTGAGCTGTAACCTGCAGCTCCGCCAGCTGTAGTGTTTATTGTGCCTGGAATGTTCCTTTAAATAATCTACCAGTGCCCCTGGTTTTTGGGAGGTCTGTTAACCTGCTTATGCTGTTGGATAGTTAATTTAATTCTCCATAAAAGGGAAACAACAACGTCTCTATAGGAAATGTACACTTAAATAATTCCTTTTAGGTATTTGACTACTTTTTTTAGAACTGTGAGAGAAAGAGGGTGGAGCTATGATGCAAATTCTGCCAAAGTACCATGGATTCAAAGTATCAAAAAAAAAAAAAAAATCGGAATGATTTTTGCATGATTATCTACTAGATACATGATTTGACTGTTGCTGCTTGGAGTGGGCCTTTAATTTGGGGGAGTTATGAAGCCGTGCTTGCTTAGAGTTGCTGCACACAGTTTATTTATTATCTAGGGTATATATATGTAAGGGGCAAATAGCCGTATATGGAGTAAGGATCCAGCATAAGCGTAGGATAGTATAAAGGGAGCAAGTTGGTTGTGGTGTGCCAAGACCGACGATACGGTAGGCCTGTAGACCTGTACAGACCTGTAGAGTATATTCTATATTCTAAGTATTTGATATATAGTAACCCTAGATCAAACAACCATTCCACATCTCTTTGGCACTGAAGGGTCAACAGCAAGTTTGTGATAAAATATGACTAATCTCGCCTTTATCACTTCAGTGGTGCTTTTGTGAATTATTGCAATTTACCAAGAGGTGAAAAAAAAATCAATGTGTTGACAATCCCCATAATTCATTCCACTTGCGTTATAACTAATTATACTATAAATCATTCTAAAGTTAATTTATAGAAAATATATGCATAAATAGTGCTGCCCATGATTAGTTTGGCAAATGTCACCTTGCATTTTCCAAAACATCTCTCTCGTACTTAGCCCAGCAATGCTTAGTTAAACTCATCTTTAATTATCAGTCACAGACAGTTATTGGCTTCTCCCTTCCAACTGGCAGAAGAAGCAAGATGTGCAGAGCTGTTAGGGTGTCAAAGACAGGACTCATTAGATGATTATCGATCGAGATACCAAGGGCCTGGGAATCAAGCTATGCATTCCACAAGCTATTCTAGGTGCCTGTTTTTACAATAGGTCTTTTTTTTTTTTTTTTTTAAACACATTTCCGTTGTGTTAATCTTCCATGGCCTCATTTTTACCACTAATAAAGATTCAGCCTGTCAATTCTGCAGAATAACGTTTGAGACGTATTAAAAGCAGTGCCAGGAAAGAAAAAGAAAAGCTGAGATTGCTCTGCTCAAATTATTATTAACGGTCAACCTGCCCCTGAAAGTATGAAAGGGAAGAATCAAAAGAGCTACAGTAATCATATTTTTGTTTTAACAGGATATTTAAATAAAGGCGACTTTTGAAACTAACAGCTAAATTATTTAATAGAAATCATTCATTATAAATCATTCATACTGTCATAAAGACAGTAGCATCAGACCTGCAAGTTATATATATATATATATATGACAAGCAAAAAGCCGCAGTTAGCTGTGATCCTTTATAATACCAAGGAGAAAATAAGTATTTTCTTTCCTGGCAGTATACATGGTCATTGTAAAATATCAAGGGGCTGCAATAAGTAGTAGAATGAAAATGAACATGAAGAATATAAAATATATCAATACAATTATCACCAGTGCAATGGCATGTTATGTAATCAAGCACAGTACATAAAGTGCAATGATAGATCAAACATAGAAACCATTTATATGCATCGATAGCTTTGTGACGTCCAACTCTAGCACATGATGTAAAATCAAATACCCATAAGCATTGTTACCATTAAGATTTTGTATCCAAGGAGCAAATGTTGTGTTTGAAATTAAATTACAGCCATTTACTTGTATTCTGGAGATTTGTGATAACATTTTTCCATGTTATACATGTTGATATTTGGTATACTCTGGCAACATGTTGTTTGGATTTATCATGAAGTTAATTGGGTATCATCCTCACTAGATGAATCCAATTACATTGTTACAGTGTACCTTATTTTTAGGCTTTGCTCTCTAACTAATTGCTTCAATCCTATGGGATAAAACAGTCAACAGATTAATGATTGGCTATTATCAGTTGTTTTATTTAACTATTTAAAACTTCATAGATGCAATGAGATGAGAAAAATGCCTTATTGCAGTGAGTATCAAATGCTGCAGAGTCTGTGTATTTCATTTATCAAAATATACTTTTTTATTATATTGATTATTGATAGGAGCGCTCACACTGCATTCTATTTATTTTTAACTATCAATTGCTGCCCACACAAACGTATCGAAACCTTTTTTAATTAATTCTGACATATACCTGCCTTGGTGGAGTAGGGGCAAGTGGAACAAAAAGAAGAAAGCCAAGTGGCTCCTATATCCAATCCATCCCATGCGTAGCGATTTTGAAAAGATTGATTGTGAGGAGTTCCTGTAACCGTGAAGGCAATTGATTATTGAAATTGGGATCCCTACAGCACATGTGATCTATGTTAACTATGTATGAAAAATATGACATCCTCACTTCTGTACTCAGAGAACATGTTTACAAAACAAAAATCATTTTTTTATTAGGAAAAATAATTAAATAAATAAAATGCATTAAATTTCAGCAGAAGGAGGCGGGATGGTGAGTATATGCATTTTACTTTGTCCATGAGCTTTCTCAAAAGTTTTGAGAAAGGGTGTGTGTGCGTGGTGATGTTGCAGTCATAGCATAACAGTGATATACACAAATGTTGGTGTGAAGCATTGAAGTGTGGGAACTGTTCAGAAAGCACTAATATCTACACAATTATCATCAATGCAATTAAACACGTAAAATCTTTGTCCCCTTATCTTCAGTTAAAACTCAAATTTGCTGTATTTTGTTTATTTATTTACTTATTTCTAATTTTAAAAAAAGGGTTTGATTTTAAGCAAATATGCCAGTAAATATACCAGTAGCACATTGCAGATACCAATGATCTATGCTGTGATTTGTACTACTTGCTTTTGGCTTGAATGACATAAAGTAACTTCTTGTTATTCACATAAAAAATGAACATACCTCACCTATGAAGTATTTCAATGGCAGGATTGTGAGTAATGAGAAATGTAATGGGTTAATATATTAAGCAGGACTGACATCGTTATTTCAGTTGAAAGTCCATCAATTCCAACCTTTTCAAGAACCAGTGTTTATTGATCAATAAGACGGCAAAACATATCCTGCTGATATGTTTTCTAATTTATCTAAGCAGGTAACACGTTGTGATGCATGTGGTGTAATCTTTCATTATTGATTTTTATCTCCAAATATGTTGAAATAAATTTCCACAAAGGACAGAAAGCCAGTAGTCAGTCCGTACTTTGTTTTCATTTTTTTTTTAATAAAAACATTTTGTCAAATAACAATTATTGCACGTAAGCTATCCAAAGGTAGCAGTTATCTAAACCTAACCATTGATACATGTTTAAACTATGAATATACTTCAAGAATAATAATCTCAGTTAAGATGAGTAAATATTAATAATGTGTTGTTTGTTTTTGTCTTTAGTGGTAAAAATAAAAAAGTAGTGCAGCCATCCAAGCTCCCGTCATCATCAATGCCTGTTGATTGGTTATCTCCACCATGCACGGATGCTTCTAGAACAAAACAGACTGAACATAATCACAAAGATTCCGCAACATTGCCCAAGTTATTACTATCAGAAAATCTTGATATGATGGACAAGAGTGAAAGGAAGTACAAAAAGAAGAAGCCACGAAAGGAAAAACATCGACATTTCAGTGACCTCTGGGTTCGCATTCAGGAAAGGTAACCTACCATCCATTGTAGATTTTTTTGTTTCTGAACTACAGGAGTGTAGTTAATAAAATAGGAAAGTAACAGATCTAGGCGTGAACAATATGACACAAGTTTCAAAATGGATCCTGCTGTATGATACATAAACTAGTTTAGAAAATCTCAATAAAAAAAAAAAATCACTAAGATTGACAGACATTTTAATTGTAAATTCCAGTAATGTTATGGTAGCTAAAAAAATGTTAGTAACGTGAGGGCAGACACATTGGACACATCTTTATATATATATATATATGGCCAGAATCTGTTAATAGTGACACATATATACCCAGTTCAATGCACGTCTGTTGGTCATTTATTCAGAGACTTTTATTGCACCTCAGATAATAATGTGGCTTAATGAGGATTATAAAGGTAAATTATCTAAACATCTATTAATTATTCTAGTCAGGCACTTCTGCATGACAGAATTTCTGCTGCCTTATGTTAAGTTGCATTCCTTATAGTATTCAAAAGAGATATTGAGTTCTAGATCAGGTCTGACGTACTCGGCAAGTGTGCTATTGTTCAAGCACCCTCTACCTACTTATTGACTTTGACTTAAAAAACATGCCATGAAGTATAATGAGTGCACAGAAGACTGTGACTTCACAGACAGTGTAGAATTACCAGTCATGCAGAGAAAATCAAGTATTATCAGCAACTACAGGGTGAATACAGATCCAAAGGTGCTGATGACCTGGAACAAGATATACTTTGAATAAATCAATGTCCTAAATGATTCCCATTAACATAAAAAAATGGTTTTGCTGTTTGAGGAGCAGTTGTTCTAAACGGGCAGATCTGTCTATATTGATCTGTCTATTAGGGACAAGAAAAAAAACAAAGTTTGTGTCTCGAACAAAAAATGGTAAAAATTGAAGTTTTGGGATGTATTTCTCAGATTTATATTCACACCATAAAAACTATTGTAAATGGATCTGCCTGAACCGAATATCATAACTGCAACGAGCTGTGTCCCACTCTTTGTTTGAGTAATGTATGTTGGGATGTTCTTTCGCCTCAATAAATATTTGAAACAAAAAGAAAACGGGTGACGCATTCTCTGATGTACATTTGACAGCAGTTATATTGAACACTAACTTGACTGTGTAGAACCCAGCTTAAAGTTTTTGTCTGATTATTAAAATTGGCCTAAACTGCTGTGTTGTAATGATCTTGATAGGACCTTGCTGTTGATGTTTTGTAGAAATGCTTCTCAGAACTGAGCTCAAACCTGTATACCTTTTGTAGTTAATGGGTTGTCAGAGCTATTGACTTACTCCTGAATACATTTACAGCTGTCACGAAAAAGTTCTGGCGGCATTCCTTGGTGCTGTCTCATAGTATTCTTGGCTCAGTTTAATGTATACTTTCATTTCTGATAAAAGATCAACAGAATAAAACATTCTAAACATAATCAGTCAACATCAAAGGCTTTTAGTATTTCTGTAGCTCATATAAAAGGGCCATCGGGTGGGGGAGAAAAAGAAAATACCATGGTAATAAAGAGAAAAACAGAAATACAATAGTCAGAAAATATTGTTTGCTTTTTGCCTTTCCAGTGCCACAGAGTCTCCTCCGCAAATTCGGATTATTAACGGATACATTACAGTGGAACCTCAGCCAAGAGAGCATGGAAAAGACAACTACGCACAGCCCGCCAAAAGCAGTTCCTTCATCCAATTCATTCTACCTCCCTTTTTACTGTTGGCTTGGTGTCTTCAACAAATGGTGGTTTCACAGTGATGATTTGTAAAGATGAAGAAACATTATAAATGCAAACTGACACCCGAGGACATTCACGTAAAAGGATCACATTGTTTCTGCCAGCACTGGAAAATATTTTATGGCATTAAACTGCTTAGCAAACATTGCCCTGAAGCTCTACTTTGAATCGGACCTCTAATATTATTTACTGGTTAATACGGAATATATGTCTTTTGTTTGAAAAGTCATTATATTTTTCTTCCCTTGAAGAAGAATGATTTCATGTTAATCCCATAATGCACTTGGGAAATGTAAAATGTTACTGTAACATAGCTGTACTGTAGATTTATAATGTGTTAACTAAAAATTGAATTTTTCTATAATTGGTGTTCATGTGTTCCTGTTTTGCATACTTGTAATGCAATTCGTAGTCTAACAAACTGCCTCTCAGCTATGTGTATAGGGGGAGACATTCGAACATATTTTCATTTTTGAAACATATAAATATATATTTTTATCTTAGTGATGGTGAGTCTTTGAGCAGTTCGTACAGAGACCAAAGCAGCTATATGGTCCACGCTTTCATACAAATAGCTTTTATATAAAATGATACATTGACAGACATTTTGATATCTCTCAAATATCGATAGGTGTTGCATCTGCTGCCCATTACTTCTGCCAAAATACCTGCCTTATAGTGAAAGCAATCATGTGAATACCAAAGAGCGGGAGATAGAGGATGAAATCTAAGTTGTCAGCCAATCAGAAAAGCTGAAATTAAAGTGACCAGAAATAAACTAAACAATTGATATCCTACCGATCTGATTTAAATGCAGAATCAAATAGCAGATAACGAAAAATAAAAGGCACTTACATTAACACAGTTTAGTGAATATACCTAAAAGCTCAACAGACATGCTAATAAAATATATTTATTAAAACATAATATATGCCAAGTATAAAATAAAGATACAAAACTAGCAATAGCACACACTATGTATAAAAGCTATGTAAAAACACAATCATAAGAAAAAGTACACAAATGTAATGTGAGCTTATCAAGGTGACTGTTTATCTTACTTGCAATATCAGTAAGTTAGACATTATTTTAGTGAAAATTACATTTAGAAAAAACAACATCACACTGGAAAATGAATTAAGGCTGTAGGAAAAAAGTCTATTCTCACCATCATTCTACTTCTGTGCCAAGTTGCCTTGCTCATTAGCGTGAGATTTCACACCTATTATTAAAAGATTAAGAAAGCTTTAGACTTAAGTAGGTAAGAAGCCCTGAGTAAAAGGGAAAGTATATTCAATAAGGAAGGTTTACCCGGTATTCTATTAGCAGAACTCTTTAATTTCCCACAATCCTTTTTTCAAAGAGGTGAGCAGAACTGCTTCCATTCTATTTTTGTTAGTCTGGTCTGTTGATATGTGACAATCGCCATACATTACTTATAGCCATGGAGTGTGACAACATTAAAATACCAGAAACTGTCTGGAAGTACACTTTTGAAACGGCACAACTAGTGCTGTAAATTGGTTTATCTTTTTTAATATACATATTTGAAATAGCTTGGGTCTTCATGCTGTTTTAATATATACATGTGAAATTGCGTAGCCCTTCATGCTGCTCCGAGTAACAGCAGTATGGGATAATGTGAGCTTCCTGTACATGCCACTTCCCACATCTTGCTGCACGCTGCTAATACACTTCTCAGTGGTGCAGTAATTTGGAACAGAAATTACAATGTGCAGGGCTAAGAGATAGCAGATTTCATTTGCACATCAGAGCACAAAAGGGTGATGCATCTAGGGATATGTAACTTCACAGGATGCAGCAATGCATTGTGCGAGATGCTGTGAAAATACAGCACTTTATTCTTCCAGATTCACTGGTCCGAACCAAAGCCATCATCTTGACAGGCGTCAGACGGCTTCCTTGGAAAGTAATGGAAGCATCAGTGTCAAAAGGATCATTACATTTCCCCCGGTCCTTATTAACAGCCTTTAGCAGTGTTGTATAGTTCTCTTTTGTTTTATTTTGACAAATCTTGCAGAAGTGAGTATTTAGAATACGCAAAACAAATGACAAGACTCATTTTTTTTTTTTAAATATAAATTAATTGGTGACACATAAAAACAGGAACAAATAATAAAAGGTGGGGGACAACCAATTTGAGGTATCCACAACCTCCCAAAAAAGCAGGGTTGTATGGTTTTAAGGTTATGGGGTTTTAGCAGCTGTACATTTGTTTTATTTATTCGTGTTTATGGCTTTTCATTTTTGGTATTTAAATAGTTATCTTACTGAATTGTGGTAAGCTATAGAAAGCAGTCTCGTTGTGTATCATGGTCTTCCTTTATATACAGTGGCTAGCAACTAATGGCCAAATATTCACTCTGCAATCTAGGAGCATTGCTAGGTTCCAGAAACACCTGGAACCTAAAGGGACACTTTAGTCACCAGAACAACTACATGCATTGGTTCTGGGAAGTAGAATTATTCCCTTCAGGCTTTTTTCTGTAAACACTGTCTTTACATTACAGCCTAGTGATAACTCCAATGGCCACTCCTCAGATGGCTACTAGAGGTGTTTCCTGTGGCAGTGCTGCACAGTGAGCAGCAATGCCATTAAGTGTATCCACCCTCTGCATGCAGACACTAAACGTTCCTCATAAAGATGCATAAATGCAATGCATCTCTATGAGGAGATGCTAATTGGCCAGGGCAGTGTTTGACTTGTGCTGGCCCTGCCCCTGATCTGCCTCTTTGATAGCCTCAGCCAATCCTGTGGGGAAGCATTGTGATAGACTCAGGCCACCACTACTGATGATGTCAGCAGACAGGTCAGAGGCAGACAGGGGCAGAGCCAGCAGCTGCAGGCTTGAATACAAGTAAGATTTTACTATATTTAGGGAGGCAAGAGGGGGCAAGGGGAGCTAGATAGTGGTTTTAACACTATAGACTCAGGAATACATGTTTGTGTTCCGGACCCTATAGTGTTCCTGTAAGTCCAGAAGAAAACTTTATGAACCTTACAGAGTGTAGTATGTCATAACATATCTCTGCATTTCTATTTTTGTTGCTTCCTTTGTATCCTTGAACAGCGTGCTGCTGCTGCTGCCCTCCAGGATCTCAGTAAAAACTGGAACATAGCTGGAAACAAGCACATGCTGCAAGGCCAAGTATTCAGTGTGATGCTGCCATGTTATAGATGGGTGTGCACCAGGGCTAGACTATGGATACAAAGCAGCCCTGGAAAAAATCTATGCCAGCCCCATAAGTCATTGTGCTATGTAGGGTGTATATATATATATATATATATGCAATTGAAATAGTTGGCTGCACTCTCGGATTTCTTTAAAACTTAACTTTTATTGACATATTTAAGAGAAGATCAACGTTTCGTCCCCTCTTGTGGACTTTCATCAGGATCATGATGAAAGTCCACAAGAGGGACTGAAACGTTGATCTTCTCTTAAATATTTCAATAAAAGTTATGTTTTAAGGAAATCTGAGAGTGCAGCCAACTGTTTCAATTGCCTGGATACTGGAGCCCTGGTAATGCACCCGGTCACTCAACTTTGAAGCCTGAGTGCAAGGTACAACAGCTTATATATATATATATATATATATATATATATATATATATATATATATATATATATATATATATATATATATATATACATTTCTTGTTCTAATTCAAAATATTAGTTCTTTCAGGGTAATTAAATTATACAGTAAAGCATACGCACATGCAGACACAGACAATCTTACTGATGCACATAAATAGGCTCATTGACAGACAATCTCAATGACACACACAGACAAGGTTACTGGCACACACACAAATTTAGTACAGACAAACTCTGATACACACACAAGCTTACTACAGACAAGCTCACTGATGCGCACACACTCTCCCTACAGACAAGCCCATTGACACACACATGCTCCCTACAGAAGAGCTCACTAACACACAGATTCACTACAGACAAGCTCACTGACACACACAAACTCACTAGCAGGCGCGCACACACAGAGGCTCCCTCACTAGCAGATGCGCGCGCACACACACACACACAGATGCTCGCTCGCTCACTCACTAGCAGATGCACACACACAAAGGCAGACAGTCACTGACACTGAGGCAAACATCCACACATACAGAGACAGGCAGACACTAGTCACTGACACTGAGGCAAACATCCACACATACAGAGACAGGCAGACAGTCACTGACACTGAGGCAAACATCCACACATACAGAGACAGGCAGACAGGCACACACTCAGGCAGACCGTCACACACACAGGCAGACAGTCACACACACACAGTCACACAGACAGTCACACAGGCAGTCACACACACACAGACAGTCACACACAGACAGTCACACACACACACACACAGACAGTCACACACACAGACAGTCACACACACACACACAGTCACACACACAAACAGTCACACACTCACAGGCAGTCACACACAGACACACTGACCTGCTTCTTACCTTCACATCCCTTGGAGCTCCTGGAGGCTGGGTGTTGGGGAAGCAGGGACTACCTCCTGCTTCCCATGCTGCAGTCAGCCAGGCCCCCGCCGCACGCTAAGCTCCGCCCCCGCCGCACGCTAAGCCCCGCCCCCCGCCGCAAATTTGTATTTTTTTTTTAATGATCCCGGCTGGCCATGTGTGAGGTGTGTCGGCCGCCTGGCTCCCCCTGCTCCCATGGGGCTCTGTGTGGCCGCACAGCTCACACATGGCCGGCAGGGATCACAGTTGCCTGAGTAATGATAAGGGCTGGCAGCCCAGCCCCAGGTGCCGCGGCCCACCGGGAAATTTCCCGGTATCCCGGTGGGCCAGTCCGGCCCTGGTGTGCACATGCTCAGACTGGCCATCGGGCAAGCTGGGCAAATGCCTGGTGGGCCACGATGACCAGGGGTTGAGGCTGGCATGGAAGATCAGAGGACCTCTCCTGCAAGCCAATGCAGGGCTGGCGCTATCAAAGCAAGGCCCTGCTGTGTGCCATGATTGGCCGGTGGGAAACGATCTCCCTCACTGGAACAAAGGCATCTTGCTGCAGGCGCCGCCTCCGGGTTCAACCTCTTGCGAGGTCAGAGCATTGCCACAGTTGCCATGGCAACAACCCAATCTCGCTAGAGTTCACTCACCATCACTCTCACACAGGACCGCCAGGGATTGCAGCAAGGTCCCCTCTCCCTGGGCAAAGGTAAGAAGGGAGGGGGCAAATATAGTATATTTATTTTAAATAAAAAATACATATATTGCTTTACTCTCCCCATACACAATACCTCCCAACACACACACTGCAGCCCACATGCACACACAACAGGCACGCTGCAGCCCACATACACACACACACTGCACTCCACATGGTCTGTGTATTATTGTATACAACCACACACACACACACACATATATATTAAAATGATTTAAAGTGGCAATAAACATTTCACATCAAACTACAGCTAGCTAGGTACACTGCACCCCTCAAACACAGTGCACCCAACATACACACACACACACAGCACCTCTTACACAACTGTACCCCTCACACACACTGCACCCCACATACACACAAACATGCTGCACCCCTCACACACTGTATCCCTCACACACACATATACTGCACCCAGTGGTGTATTTAGGTTTTGTGCTGCCATAGGCATGACGGTGCTCGGGCAGCCCCCCCCTAATTTAAATTTTCCCCACCCCTTCCTGTCAAGGCCGCACTTTGACTGACAGACGCTCACTCACTGACAGACGCACACTCACTGACAGATGCACACACTCACTGATAGATGCATACACTCATTGACAGACACACACATTCTCATATACACTGACAAACAATGACATATACACACTCACTGATTTGACACACTGATAGATGGACATACACTTACTCGGACACACACTCACTGACAGACGCACGCACTGACTGACAGACGCACGCACTGACTGACCGACAGATACACACTGACCGACACACACATTCACTGACACACACACTCACTCAAATTCACTGACACACACATTCACTGAAACACACACACTCACACACATTCACTGAAACACACACACTCACTGACAGACACACACACACACATTCACTGAAACACACACACACTCACATTCACTGACACACACTAACTCACATTCACTGACACACACACACACTCACTCACATTCACTGACACTCACATTCACTGACACACACTCAGTCACATCCACTGATACACACATTTCCCCACACTCACTATTATTATTATTATTTTTATAAATTTAAAGCCACCCAGCCTCCCTACATTTGGGATAGCTGGGTAGATTTCTCACCTGGGGTCCAGTGGGGCTGCTGGGCAGGAAGGCGGCCGGAAGCTCTAAGTTTTCAGCAAGGGAGCACTTTCCCCTGAGCTCTCTGCTCAGCTCCCTTGCGCACCGCAGATTGATGCCGCATTATTGCGGTTCGCGTGAGGAAGCTGAGCAGAGAGCTCAGGGGAAAGTGCTCCCTCGCCACTCACCCGAGAAACAACCGCCTGCCAGCTCTTGGGCTCCAATAAAATGAGGCAAACAAGATATTTGCCTGGTCATTTGGGGGCAGCCCACCCAAGGCAAATGCCTTGTTTGCCTCGTGGTAGACACATCTCTGACTGCACCCATCACACACACTGCACCGCTCACACAAAAACACACTACATCCCTCACACATACACTACACACCTAACACACACACATACTGTAACTTTCAAACACACAGTACCCTCCACACACAATACACCACTCACACAAACACATGCTGCACCCCTCACAAACACACACACACTGCACACCTCACACACACACATTGCACACCTCAGACACACTGCACCCCTCACACACTAGATCACCTACACAACTCTGGATCCTCAACACACACACACTAGATCACCTGCACACAATAGATTCCCTATAGGCACACACAGAATCACCTAAACACATACTACATTTTTAAGATACACACTAGATCCCCTGTAAGCAAACACTCTTCACTACATCACCTACACACACACACACTATAGCCCCAATGCATACACTCGCTACATCTTCTATGCACACTATGCCCACTATACACACACTTTCTGTTTAAATTCACATGAAGAGCTCCACTAACTGGATTATTCACTATAGAATTGACCAAGGCATTGCAAATCTTAGTCTAAGATAGTCAAATAGGAATAATTATCCTGTCAATTCCACACTGTGTCTGATTTAGTCAGTCATTGTGTAGGTGTTAAGTGCATATATATTAAAGACTACTAATCACTGAAATAGAAGAGTAATATTGCCAATGAAATAATCAAAAGAACACATATCCCTGAATTGCTGAAGTAAATTACATAGCAGGAAGCTAGCAGCTGCCTTACCAGCAGAATGGTGAACGATAAATAATACGATCATCAGCTCAAACAAATGTTCCATTAAAGCCAATTTGTGCCATTGCTATGAGCATGAAAGGTCAGGGAACCTTTACGAACTCTCTTTCTGCATGAAAAGGCCGGGTAAAAGCAGAGGTTGCCTTTGATTTTTGGTCCCCTTGAGTACCATATATCTATTGTATCATAAGTCTTTGATTCAGCATTGCCTCTTCTGTGTATTATTGTACACACACACAAATATATATATATATATATAGTTAATTAAAATTATTTAAAGGGGCAATAGACAATTCACATCAAACTAAAGCTAACTAGGAAAAATAGCAAAAGAATTGATGAAACATTAACTGAAATGTAATTGCTGTATGTGCCTTTGGTATATTTTAACTCCTACCTGCCAATCTTACCTGCCCACCTTGCAGGACAAAGAGAGCTCCTAAAGAGGGTGGGCAGACTAACTCTGAACTGGCTTAGTGCCCAGTCCCTTCCTGCATTTTGACATCTGCCTGGCAGATTTCAAAATGCAGGACAAGTCCCCAGGACTTATTTTTGCTGGAATAGTAACTCAAAATGCAGATCTTCATTACATTTTCAGAAAATTAAAAGTAGAGGAGTCAGCACTGGAATGTGATTGCTGGCTCCACTGGTTTCCATAGTGATTGCCCCACTTTTAGTACTTTAGACCACTTTTTACAAAATTAGGTGGTCTGCTAAAATGGAACACTGTCACTTTTCAGAACACTTTCAAAAATATCCCCAGAGCCGGCATGTCACTCCTCCCTGGCTGAAGGTAACACGGTATGGTGTAATAAATGTTATTATTACCTTTATCCCCCTACACACACACATACTATAGCTGCACCAATGACACCTATGTTAATCTGACTCTGACTTGATGGGCTTATCAGTAAAAAAAGATTTATGAGTTTAGCACCAAAGTGCCCCAAATGATTGTACCTGACCTCTGATTGTGTCTTCAAGTGTCTTCTTCCCCCAGTATGCACATTGCCTAGAATTCATTTTCTCAGTGTCCTGTGTGCCAGCATCGATTAATACTAGCCCCCTGCGTCTCAAGAGTATATATCCATCAGTCCCTTGGCCTTGGCCCACAGTCCCCTAATCTGTTACCCACTATGTCTTTATGTTTGCATACTTATAAAGTGCTTTGAGTCTCACAGGGAGAAAAGCGCTATAAAAATCACAATTTATTATTATTATTATTATCAGGAGATCTCCTACAACCAATAGCTCTATTTTCCTCCGCATTCTATCCCTAACTGCTGCCTCCCCATTTTTTCCCACTGATTTTACCCCCTTCTTTTCTTAAATACCTTTTCCCCGTCTTATCTATTGCTATCTCTGCTCTTATGTATTAACACTGAATTAAGAAACTCCGTTTTTTATACTAAAATTTAATGTGGTTAATCGTAAGATTTAAAAAGCAGACTCCACTGAATATATTTTATATATTTTTGTTAAAAAATGAAGAAAACTTTTTCATGCTGCATTATTCTAGCCACTTTAAAAAAAAAATATTTTGCAGCCTAGAAAATCTGAATTATTTTTCAATATAAAGCACAATAGACAATTACTAGTTTTTTCCCATCTCGATTCAGTGTTTGGCACACTAGCAACTTGTTCTTTAGGAACGTGCCTACTCTCACTGCTGGGAAATGTGTCTGTGAATAATGATCCCTCTCTCTGTTCTTTTACGGAAGACAAACAATTTGACATGTTTGGGGTCTATACATCAAAGGTTCTTTTTTTCTGGGTATAAGAGATATATGACACCTACTTATGTTTTTCTATCGAGTGTTCTTCGCCTAAGAAAAGTATGAAATGTCTCAGCCATTGAGGAATAACCTTCATAAAAAAACATAAGATGTTTTATTCCCCTCAATAGATACACAGCACAGCAGTCTTTGATCCCTTTTTGTTTTGTTGCAATTCTATACATGATTGACAAGTCAGCATTTTACATTTCACACTTGTCTAGCCTCCATCATGCTACATAATATGAGCCGTTCCCCTTTTACCAGCCATGGAAAACTTTAAACATGAACTGACGAAGAAATTTACCTATACACAGTTCAACACAAAAGGCATCGTTCATAAAAGAGATGCTGATCGAAAAGTGAGGCAAACTTCTGAAAGCTGTGTTATCACAGTGGAAACCTGCAGAACCAGCAGGAATATTCGATTAATATTTGTGGAAATTGCTCAACTAAAGTAAATAAAATAGTAAATAAAGTTCTAAAAGTGGAGCAATCTCTCTGTAAATCATTGATTTCATTGGATTCCACCATGACTCTTCGCTTTTTGTTTAGCTTACTGTCTCCTCTGCCAACAGTAGATCTTACATGTCCTAAGCAGCACTTCACAAATAAGAATACAAACTGTTCACTCTAAACATTCACTGCGCATGTATAACATAACTTCAGCAAAGAGTGTCAAAATTCTGTACTAGGCTGCAATCTGCAAACATATCCTGTACATTAGCTATAGATGCAGCACTTACTTAGCCTTAGACTTCTACATTCAGTTTAAACATATTGCGATTAGTCAGAATTATGGGAATATGGAATTCATCCAAATTCTGCAACTCCGAAACGCCATCACAAAACTAACAAAATGGGCAAAATGAGTGAGCTGTTTCATTTATTTGGGGATTCAGAGTTTCATCTTTGGAGAAGGTAGAGGGAATGGAGAAGAAGCTGATTTCTTTTGTTATGGTACCTAAAAAGCTTATTTTGTAATGATGGACAGTGAGGTCTGCCCAGTTATGTCGCTACATATTCTGTCCAATCAGAAAAAGATGATTGCTAGAAAACTATTGATGATTTTAGGACAGCCACTAAATGTTGATTTTATTAACAGATGAAGTGGACAATAGTGGGGAAAAAGGGTGAACAGTAATACATTTATTTAATAACAATCAGAGGCAGACCAAAAGTTATTGTATGTTTGCTGTTGCTGTGCCTGTGTGGGAGTGTGAGAGCCTGTGAGGTGTTTGTCTGATGAGATGGCTATTGCTAAGGTTATTGTTGTGCTTAGCCATTGCCAGTGCCAGTTACACCAAACTAATATAGGATTATTTACTGATTTAGTTTAATCCTATATCTTGTGAGAGACCAATAATTTTCGATTTTCTTGATGCTTCAATGCCACTGCCTGTGCTTTGCAAGTTGCCTTGAAATTCAAATCTTTTTTCCAAATTTCTAAAAGTATTCTAAAATGTGATGGTGGTTGTAATCTTTTAAAATGTCTTTAATGGTAGGGTTTTTGCCTGACTTGCTGAATCTTGCAGTGCAACCACACCTGCTACCTCCTCAGAGGCAAACTGCTGTCTATTTTTTTGTTGTTGTTGTATATGTCTAAAAGTATTTAAACATGTGGTGTGAAAATGCCCTTATTGGTTTCTGTGAACCCTACCTGACTGAGTCTATAGTGCTTTCTTAATGCATGGGCACACTGGGCAGTTGCCTGGGGGGGGGGGCACATGCATAAGGGACTTATAGGCTTGCCAACTTTTCAGCATGTTATTCCAGGAATTTTATGAGAACTTTTTAGATCCTCTTTATTAAAAGAGTACATGTGATATTGCTGTTGCGAATATATACCTTGACCCTGAAAACAACGTACACGCACTAATTGTACATAAGCAAGACAAAATCAACACACATAGTTTGCTGAAGCCATGTACCTATAATAAAGTCAAGGCCTGCTTTAACGCGGGGCAAATGGGGCAGCTGCCCCGGGCCCAGTGATTTCAGGGCTGCCAAAGCAGCTGCCCCGTGGGCCCCACTGCCCTCATGAAAAAAAAATCGCCATTGCCGCCAGCCGGGGACTAAATAGGCCCATCGGGGGACCCATCCACTTAGGGCCACCCGGTGGGCTTCTTTTTAGCAAGGGTCCGGTTGAGCGTTGTGGCTCTTTAACAGGGCCCCTTGCTTTTCGGCAGCAGTCTGGGAGGAAGTGACAGCCGCAAGTCACTTCTTGCCATAAAGAGAGGAGTCGTGCAGGAGGGGGCAGAAGGAGCCGCCGAGAGGGAGGAGGAGAAGGAGGCAGTGAGAAGGGAGGCTGCTCACTCCCATCAGCCTCAGGCATTGCACTGGACCCCAGGGAAGCCACCCTCCAGAAAAAGGTAAGACACTGGAGGGTGGGTTTAACAATGTAAATTTTACATGTATGTCAGCATGTCTGTCTGTGTGCGTGTCAGTATGTCTGTGTGTGTGTGTCAGTATGTCTGTGTGTGTGTCAGTATGTCTTTCTGTGTGTGTCAGTATGTCTGTCTGTGTTTGTGTCAGTATGTCTGTCTGTCTCTGTCAGTATGTCTGTGGGTGTGTGCATGTTTGTGTCAGTATGTCTGTCAGTGTATGTATCTGTGTGTGTTAGTATTTATGTCAGTATATGTGAATGTGTGTGATGGTCAGTATGTCTGCCTGTGTGTCAGTATGTCGGTTAGTGTATGTGCCTGTGTGTGTCAGTGTGTCTGAGTGTCATTGTGTCTATCAGTCCATGTGTCTGTGTGTATGTGTGAATATGTCTGTCAGTATGTGTATCTGTGTGAATCAGTATGTCTGTCAGTGTATGTGCTTCTGTCTGTGTGTGTTTGTGTCAGTATGTATATCAGTGTGTGTCAGTATGTCTGTCAGTGTATGTATGTGTGTCAGTATGTCTGTCAGTGTATGCGCCTTTGTCTGTGTATGTTTGTGTCAGTGTATCTATCGGTGTGTGTTTGTGCGTCAGTATGTCTATCAGTGTATGTGTCTGTGTGTCTCAGTATGTCAGTCAGTGTATGTGCCTGTGTGTGTGTGTGTGTGTCAGTATGTCTGTCAGTGTATGTATCAGTATGTCTGCCCGTGTATGTTTCTGTGTGTGTCAGTATGTCTGTCAGTGTATGTATCTGTGTGTGTCAGTATGTTGTCAGTGTGTGTATCTGTATGTAGTCAGTGTGTGTATCTGTATATCTGCATGTGTGTCAGATACACATACACATATACATACACTGGCAGACGTTATGTCTGTCAGTGCATTTGTGTGTGCCAGTATGTCTGTTAGTGTATGTATCAGTATATCTGACAGTGTATGTGTATGTGCGTTTGTTTGCCTGACAGTATATGTGTCTGTGTGTGTATCTGTATGTTATCAGTGTGTGTATCTGTAGTATCTGTGTCTAGTCAGTGTGTATAAGATGTCTGTATCTGCGTCAGTTTATGTGTCTGTATCTGCATGTGTGTGCATATGTGCCTGCATATCTGCACGTCTGTATATCTGTGTATCTGCATGTGTTTCACTGTGTCAGTGTATATCTGTGTATATGTGTATCACAGTGTGTGTGTGGCAGTGTATGTGCATATGTGCATACATCTCAGCATTGATACACCAACACAACACACAAATACACCGCTGCATTCAAACTTCAACACTACATACAAACACACTCCCGCATTGAAACATCAACACTACATACAAACACACACATTTTGGTGTTAACCACCAATAATATATAAACACACCCCTACATTCAAAAACCAACACTACACATAAATGCACGCTTGCATTCAAAAGCCACAAACAAACACAACCCTACATTCACACAAACATACTCCATACAAAAACATACTTACATTCAAACACACAAATATGGATCAGTGCTAAATGCAACCCTGCAAGCATTAGAAAATGGTAGAGCCCCGGCTGTCAAAGCATTGTTGGAATTGCGTGACAGATATCTACCTTCTGGCCACCCTTGCGATTGGGGGGCCCAAACAAATTCTTGCACCAGGGCTATTTCTACTTTAGTCCGTCACTGCGTTAGGGTGGAGGGCTTGATTGCATGCCAGGGAGTTAAGCGGGGGTGGCTGGGGCAGGGTCCAGAGGGCCCAACCAAATGCTTTCCCAGGGTCCAATCGATATTAAAGACGGCCCTGAATAAAGTTCTTCTAATATTTTAACAGACCATGTTACTGCATGTTTTTTTTTAATGTTTAAACACTAATTTTGTTGGAGGTACCAATAAATATAAGTTTGATTTTATCGATAATTTACATTTTCATTCTGTGAGTGGTTGTGTTGGCAGGGTCCCAGTGCACTGCTTTACCTAAGGGGATTATCCTGGTGTTAAGATTGCACTGTGGCTACACCTGCTACCTCTGCAGATGCAGTTGGTACATGCCAGAATGGTTAAAATGGGTCAATTGTCCACTCACCTTCTTCTTTCATTTTAAAAAAAAGCTTCATGCTGCTCCCTTTTTTTAAATTAACTTACAAAATTACAAAAGGAAAAATAATCATAATCAATAAAACTCACTTAATATAGCAGTGTATATATTTGTACTGCAGTACACTAATACGAACATTTATGTCCAAATATTTCCCAAATATTTAATTTTTTTTTAATGATTCAGATGACTGCATTTTTTTTGCTGTGCACAGGTCTATTGAGCCTGCCTTGAAAATGTCCAGTCTCATCCCTTACATTAGATATCAAATTCTGTACTGTGAGTCTGTCCTGATGATGTATGATCTTATCTCCCTACATTAGATATAAACCCAGCACTGACTGAGTCTGTACTGATAATATTTAGTCAGATCACCCTGCATTAGATATAATGCCAGCACTGTGGAGTTTTTTGATACTCAGACACACTAGTTTGCTTGACGGTCTGTGATGCACTCATACATATTGCATATTAGAGGGATTTTTTTTTTTCTGTATGTTTGGAACAGGGTCGGACTGGTAATGCAAATCAGAACTGGAAAAAATGTATGCCAGCCCTATAAGCATCGTGACCAGAGTTTGAAAATAAAAAACCAGGACACCCATTAGCGATATAAAAATCGCTAAAAAAATACATTAAAAAAAAAGCCCTGAGAAATACACACACACACATACACACACATACACATACACATAACCTATTCCTGGCCAGAAGTGGCTGTTACAGCGCATCCCCTTCCTGGTACTCAAATGAGTGTCTTTTCAGTTACATTGTGTAGGAGCATAATCAGAGCACATTACACACATATACTAGACTAGGGCCATCTTAACAGCACAATAGGCCCCTGGGCAAAGCAATGCACTAGGGCAGGCATAGGCAACCTTCGGCACTACAGATGTTTTGGACTACACCTCCCATGATGCTTTGCCAGCATTATGGGTGTAAGAGCTTTATGGGGGATGTAGTCCACAACATCTGGAGTGCCAAAAGTTGCCTATCCCTGCACTAGAGCCCTGCCTAGGCAACCACTCACATGAAAAATATATAAATTATCAGTAAAATTAAGCTTATATTTATTGGTACCTCCAACAAATACAATACATACAGACTGCTGAATACACACACACAGAGACTGCTGAATAAACAAACACAGACTGCTGAATACACACAAACTTTTACACACAGTCTGCTGAAAACATGCACACAGACTGCTAAATATACAGAGACTGTTACACACAGACGGCTAAAAACATATACACAGACTGCTGAATGCACACACAGATTGCTGAATACACACACAGACGGCTGAATACACACACCCACACACACAGACTGCTGAATACATATACAGGCTACTGAATACACACAGACTCCTGAATATACACACAGATTCCTGAATACACACAGAGACTGCTATACACACACACAGACAGACAGACTGCTGAATACATACACACAGGCTTCTGAAATACACACACATCCACACAGACTGTTGAATACAGACTGTTGAATACACACACACAGCTTGCTGAATACACACACAAACTGTGAAATACATACACACACAGACTGCTGAATACACACACAGACTGTGAAATACATACACACAGACTGCTGAATACACACACACATAGACTGTGAAATACACACAACAGACTGCTAAATACACACACACACATACAGCAAAATATATACACACACAGTTGACGTTCTAAGCCAATCGCTAGTTCCAGGTTCATAAAAATGCTTTACTTTTTTATAAATAGGGAGCTACTGATTGGCTTAGAGTGCCAGCTAACCGCTCTAGCCAATCAGCGACACCCCTACAGAACAGCACTCTGTGCTTCCTGACACTCAGTAAATAAAAGTGAACACATTAACACTGATATTTTTTTTACCTGGGGAGATGAGAAGGTCCAAAGTTTCCCTGCCAAGCCCAGGTACCAAAGCCTTATGATAGAGTATCCAGAATAAAGTGGAGGGTTCACTTCACTTGTCTTTCCTGCTCCAATCTCCTTTTCTTCTCCTTCATTTGACAGTCTTCTTTTTCTTCTGACACTGTCTTATTTTGTGCCCTTCTACTCCTTTCTCTTTCTGATCCCTTTATGTCCCTTGCAAACCCTTTCTGCTCCGTCTCCTACTTTATCTTTGTGCTCATTGCTGTCCCTTCATGTTCCTTTCTGCTCCTTCTCATACGTTACCTTTGTGCTCCTTCTGATTCTTTCTGCTCATTTACCTTTGTCCTCCTTCTGTCCCTTTCTGCTCATTGCTGCCCCTTTCTGCTTCTTGCTGACCCTTCCTCCTTCTTGCTGACCTTTCCTGCTTCTTGCTTACCCTTCCTGCTCATCTCTGCTCCTTATCCTACTTTACCTTTGTGCTCCTTTTGTCCCTCCCTGCTCCTTACTGTCCTTTCCAGCTCCTTGCTGAGCCTTTCTGTTCCTTTCTGCTCCTTTTACTTTACCTTTGTGCTGCTTTACCTTCCAGCTCCTTGCTGACCCTTCCTGCTTCTTGCTGACCCTTCGTGCTCCTTGCTGACAATTTGTGCTCCTTGCTGTCCCTTCCAGTTCCTTGCTGCCCCTTTCTGCTCCTTGATGTCCCTTCCTGCTCATTTCTGTTCCTTCTCCTTTCTGCCCCTTCTCTTACTTTACCTTCCTGCTCCTTGCTGACCCTTCCTGTAGGCTGTCTCCCCCATCCCTCACTTCATCTATAGGCTGCCTCCCTGTGCACCCCCCTCCACCCATCCATCATTTAGCTGATCTGTATGGGGATCCTCCTCTCTCTAACTTACCTGATCTATAGACTGTCTTTCCTTCCCCCCCCCCATCCCTCACTTACCTGATCTATAGGTTACAGAGACCGGACATATCCCATTTTAAATAGCCTGTGTTATCTACTTTTGCAAATGCATGCTATGATGGCACTCATTTTCATTCCTGGGCTACCGATCTCAAACGCAACATAGGCCCATCATACCACTCTGGCAAAATTCAATGTGTGAAACCTGTAATGGACAAGCCCTATATTTGACCCTGTAACTTTTCAAAACCCCATAAAACCTGTACATTAGGGGTAACGTTGTACTCATGAGAAATCGCTGAACACAGATATGTGTATTTTATTGCAGTAAAAGCCAACAGAATTATGACATTCACAGTTAAAATGCTATGCAGCACTTGGAGAATAAAAATAAAATTGTATTTTATTTATTTTATTCATTTTTAATTATGTTTCATATATAAATATCTGATGTGAAATAAAACACCCTATTTCTCCTGAGCAAAATGATGCATAATAAGTGTGACTGTACTTAATATGAAAGAGGTAAATTACGGTTGAACAGACATGTAGCTGAAACTCCTGGTTTTGTATTGGTTCAGAACTTCTGTCATTGACTAATCTGTTTATGCAAAAAAAACATCCAGGTCTTTTTAAAAATATCTATAGAATCTGATAACACAACCTCTTTAGGCAGTGAATTTCATCTTTATTGTTCTTTCTGTGAAGAACACTTTATTTTGTTATAAATAAAACTAATTTCTTCCAGTCTCAGTGGGTCTCATGGAAGAAGAGTTTTTTTGATACGTCTTTATATAAATATCAAAACAGGATTGATGGTATTTTTTTTTTACTACATAATAGGTTTATTTATTCACACACACTCACACATTTTCTATTTATTTATTCCATTAGATGTAAAATAGATTTATAGTGCCATCTTTTGGCATGAAAATTAAGTATATTTTTTATTCCGCCTGCTGTAGAAAATTAACTGTTTATTTATTTGTTTTGTATTTTATTTCATTTTTTTAATCTATATTTTTGGCAATCATTATTTATTTGATAATAAATACAAATGTAATCAAGATAGACTGAGAAAGAGAACAAAGGTAGATAACAATGAGTGTATAAAATAAACAAAGGTCGAGAATAAATCATTTTGCAACAACAACATCAAGCCAAGTATGACACCAGCTAGCTCACTGGAGACCACTTCATTTAAATAATAAGACTGTCAAAAGTATTCTGGCACCAAGTTATAGTTTTCTGATCTATTGTATAAAGCAGTCAAGGCTTTCATCCAATTAATTTCCTTGACCTTTGCCATCCATTGCTGTAGTGTGGGCTCCTCTTGAAATTCCAGTACAATGGGATCAATGATTTGGCAGCATTTACAAAATGTTTTATCTGTGATTTTGTAAATATATTTAGAAAGTATGGAAGAGAAAAAATTATACTAGGTGAAGTGTGTCAGTACCCATCAGAAATATGTAAAATTAAAAAATGTTTTTTTTTTTGTGGATGTGTTTGTGGGAGGATGGGGAGGGGGTGTGAAATGAAATATGAAAAAAGTACATTAACTCTACCCATTTCCTTTATGTGTAAAATAAAAAACAAATCAGTGCATATATAATTCGGTAACACAGTGGTTCCCAATCTTTCTAGGTTCAAGGCGCCCTTAATATTTCAGTATTTTTCCAAGGCACCCCAAGTCAAAATTTCTAGGTTGTATATCCTGACAGCGCCCCCTCCCCCCATCTTCATCCATGTATAGTGTGTGTGTGTGTGTGTAGGGGTGTAGTGTTTGTATAGGGAACAGTCATACACACAGTTAGTAATACACACACACATATACAATCACACACACTTGCAGTCACACACAGTTACAATCATATACACAAAAGCAGACAGTCACACACACACACACACACACAGTTACAGTTTCACACACAGGCAGACAGTCTCACACACACACAGTCACACACACATGGTTACAGTTTCACACACAGGCAGACAGTCACACACACACAGTTTCACACACAGGCAGACAGTCACACACACACACACACACACAGTTACAGTCATACACAGTTACAGACACGCGCAGTTAGTCATACACAGTTACAGTCATAGACACACAGTTACAGACACACACACACAGTTACAGTCATACACAGTTACAGACACACACACACACAGTTACAGACACACACACACAGTTGCAGTCACACACACACACACACTCAGTTACAGACACACACACACAGTTGCAGTCACACACACACACACACATACACACAGAGTTACAGACACACATACACAGTTACAGTCGCATACACACAGTTACAGACACACCCACACAGTTACAGTCACACACACACACACACACACACACAGTTACAGTCACACACACACACACACAGACACACAGTTACAGTCATACACAGTTACAGACACACACACACACACAGTTACAGACACACACACATAGTTACAGTCATACACAGTTACAGACACAAATACCCAAATGGAAGGTTACCTCTCTCTATTATGGTCAGTAATTGTAAGTGAGAAGTGGAAGCAGTGCAGCTCCTGGAGTTGTTGGGGAAGCAGGTACTCCTTCCTGCTTCCCTTTTCCTGTGCAGCACCAACACCGGCTTCTGGGCGCCCTTAGCTCCGCCTCTGCTGTCATTTATATCCCTGCCTCCTCATAAGCTCGGCCCACCGCTCAGTAAGCAACGCCCACTCGCACGTGTGTGTTTTGGGATAGTCGGCTACCCGGGTGGTGAAAAATGAAATCCTCCACCCGGGTAGCAGGTGCACACAGTTCACATCCGCCCATGAGTGAGCTGTGTCGGCTGCCAGGGCGCCCCTGTTGCCATGGTGCCCTGTGCGGCCGCACAGCTCGCACACCCCTAAGGCCGGCCATGTATGTAATGTTTGCGTTTGATTGCAGGGGTGTGTCTGAATTTAATGTTTACTTTTAAATGCGGATGTACATTTATGTGAAGTATTTGTGTTTGAGTGAAGGGGTGTGTTTGTATGTAATATTTGTGTTAAAGCAGAAAAAAGGAACCTGTAAAACAGGAACAGTGTAGTGTGTCCTGAGAATATCCTATAATAGGGGTTAACCCTAAATATATGGACTGACAAAAAAGGAGAAGGGAGGGAACCCTAGGACAAAAAGTCCAGGATACCCAAGTAGGATATCTCAGTGTGAACTGATACTGTTAAAAAGCCATAATTTTATTTATACATACTAGACATCAACAAAAAAAGAAAGAGTATAACTCCAAACCATGGGGACAGGAAAGTAGGTATTTATACTAGGAAGGGACCCCAAGCACAAAAGGGAGACAATCAAAGTATGTTGCTCATAGCCAGAAAAGCTGCTAAAGGTACTATAACCTAGAGTAGAAATGTCCTATATAAAGTTATAGAGCATAGAATCAAAACCCCCAGGGGTTAACTGCCTTTAGGAAATCTATAAGCAACTTTGTGTCCCATAGGTCACCCAGTTCTAAGAGTAGCAGGATATAGGTTTGTAGGTATATGCCAGTGAATCAAAAGTCTCTCTGCTGCACTTCTCTATACAAGACAGCTATGCTTTAAGACTGCATATCCCAAAATTACCTCCTAGTAATCCTTACTCATACTGAGGTACGTAAGTACAGGTCAATGTCCTACCTAGATTACATCGAACAAAATACCATTTAAAACTGAAAATTCCCCATAGAAAAACACACCCCAATTAAAGTGTAGAAACAATAAAGTGAGTTAAAAACCCATCCAATGGCAACGTTAAAATGCATTCTCTGTGGTCTCGGCACTAAGCCCCGCCCACTCTCTGATAGGCTTCTGACAATATGATGGACAGAGACAATCTCAAATTGCATTGATGAGGGCTGTACCAAGGGCAACCGAGAAGGGAAAAAACGCTCTCTCAGAAATTCCGGCACTAAGCCCCGCCCACTCTCTGATTGGCTTCCGGGAGTATGACGGACAGAGACAACATCCAATCGCATCGATGGGGGACGTGCAAACGGATACGCCCCCTATCCACGATCGGATTGGTTTTAGAACTGGACATGAGGTATAAAGACACGCTCAGGTAAGCGTCCTCATTGATAGCCTTTGAGAAAGGCGCTAGTTTAAGCGCCGAAACGCGTTAGGCATAGGATGGGTTTTTAACTCACTTTATTGTTTCTACACTTTAATTGGGGTGTGTTTTTCTATGGGGAATTTTCAGTTTTAAATGGTATTTTGTTCGATGTAATCTAGGTAGGACATTGACCTGTACTTAGGTACCTCAGTATGAGTAAGGATTACTAGGAGGTGATTTTGGGATATGCAGTCTTAAAGCATAGCTGTCTTGTATAGAGAAGTGCAGCAGAGAGACTTTTGATTCACTGGCATATACCTACAAACCTATATCCTGCTACTCTTAGAACTGGGTGACCTATGGGACACAAAGTTGCTTATAGATTTCCTAAAGGCAGTTAACCCCTGGGGGTTTTGATTCTATGTTCTATAACTTTATATAGGACATTTCTACTCTAGGTTATAGTACCTTTAGCAGCTTTTCTGGCTATGAGCAACATACTTTGATTGTCTCCCTTTTGTGCTTGGGGTCCCTTCCTAGTATAAATACCTACTTTCCTGTCCCCATGGTTTGGAGTTATACTCTTTCTTTTTTTGTTGATGTCTAGTATGTATAAATAAAATTATGGCTTTTTAACAGTATCAGTTCACACTGAGATATCCTACTTGGGTATCCTGGACTTTTTGTCCTAGGGTTCCCTCCCTTCAGAAGTCTTTATGTATGTATTCAGCAGTCTGTGTATGTGTATTCAGCAGTCTGTCTGTGTGTATTCAGCAGTCTGTGTGTGTGTGTGTATTCAGTAGTCCGTGTGTATTCAGCAGTCTGTCTCTGTGTTTGTGTATTCAACTTTCTGTGTGTGTATTCAGTAGTTTGTGTGTATTCAGCAGTCTGTCTGTGTGTGTATTCATCAGTCTGTGTGTGTGTGTGTGAATTCAGCAGTCGCTCTGTGTGTGTATTCAGCAGTATGTGTGTGTATTCAGCAGTCTGTCTGTGTGTGTGTGTGTTTAGCAGTTCGTATGTATTCAGCTGTCTACGTGTGTATATTTAGCAGTCTGTGTGTATTCACCAGTCTGTTTTTGTGTGTGTATTCAGCAGTTTGTATGTGTATTCAGCAGCCTGTGTGTATGTATTCAGCAGTGTGTGTGTGTGTGTGTGTGTGTGTCCAGTAGTCTGTGTGTATATGTATTCAGTAGTCTGTGTGTATTCAGCAGTCTGTTTGTGTATTCATCAGTCAGTGTGTGTATGTATTCAGCCATCTATGTGTGTATTCAGTAGTCTGTTTGTGTGTGTACTCAGCAGTCTGTGTGTGTGTGTTTTAAGCAGTCTGTATGTATTCAGCTGTCTATGTGTGTGTATTCAACAGTCTGTGTGTATTCAGCAGTCTGTCTTTGTGTGTATTCAGCAATTTGTCTGTGTGTGTATTCAGCAGTCTGTGTGTCTGTGTATTCAGCAGTCTGTGTGTCTGTGTATTCAGCAGTCTGTGTGTATGTTTTTAGCAGTCTGTTTGTAACAGTCTGAGTGTATTCAGCAGTCTGTGTTTGTGTATTCAGCAGTATGTCTGTGTACTCAGCAGTCTGTGTGTGTGTGTATGTATTGTATGTCTTGGAGGTACCAATAAATATAAGCTTTCCTCAGGGGCTTATTATGCGGGGTTTTTGTTGTTTTTTGCTTGTAACTTGTCTCTGGTGTCTCCATAAATGGGATACCAGGAGACAAAAATGCCAGGAAAGAGTATCGTGCATGTGTTTGGAGCCTGCTTGTGGGATTGCGTGTGTATTGAGCTAGTTGTGGTGTGTTATTGTGTAAATAGGTTGGTTTCAGTCGTGTTTTGTTTGTGGTATAATGTAATGTGTGTGTGTATAGGGGGCATAGTGTATATAGGGGATGTAGCAAGAGTGTGCATATGGGCTGTAGTGTGTGTATAGGTGATGTAGTGTGTGTAGGGGTTGTAGAGAGTGTGTGTTTCAGGAAAGTAGTATGTGTTTGCTTACATGGAATTTAGTGTGTGCATAGGGAATCCAAAATGTGTATGTCAGGAATGTAGTGTGTGTGTATAGGCAGGGCCGTCTTTAATATTGATTGAACCCTGGGTAAGCATTTGCTTGGGCCACCTGTACCCTGCCCTCCACCTCACCCCTACTCCCAACCCCCAGCTCCCTGGTATGCACTCACAGCCTCCACCCCAACCTACTGATGGAACTAATGTAGAGAGGGCTGGAATTTTGGGGGGGTCTCCCCTATAGCACAACAGTGGAGAAAAGATAGATACCCATCTATCGTACAACTTCCACTATGCTATGCCAGGGGATCTACCATTTGGCCATTCTTGTAGGGTTGTATTTGTGAGCAGTGTTTGTGCATTTGAATGTAAGCATGTTTTTGTATAGAGTATATGTGTACATGTAGGAGTGTATTGTATGTAATGTTACCATTGGAATGCAGCGGTGTACTTGTGTGTAGTGTTTGCGTTTGAATGCAGGGGTGTGTGTTTTTTATGTAGTGTTGGATTTTAAACACTTTTGTGTATTGAGTTGGTGTTTGTATATAATTTTAGTGTTTTAATAAAGGGGTGTGTTTGTATGTACCGTTTGTAATTGCATGCAGTGGTGTGTTTGGATGTAGTGTTGTCTTTTAAATGCAGATGTACATTTGTGTGCAGTATTGGTGAGTGAAGGGTGTGTTTGTATACAATTTTGGAGTTTGTATTCAGGGGAGTGTTTGTATGTAATGATTGTGTTTGCAGCGGTGTGTTTGCTTGCCTGGTTGTTTGCACATACATACTAACACAGATATACATACACACTGACACACAGATACACACATAAACACATTGATACATGCACACATCTTAACACAAAGATACACACTAACACAAACACACTGGCATATACACACACACAAGGACATGCACACACTCATATACACACTTTGACACACAGATACACACACTTTAATACAGACAATGGTGCACACACACAGATACACATACTGGCACATCCACACACATAGATACACACTGTCACAGATATGTACAAACACTCACACAGGTTTTCATGCAGGGGTGTATTTGTGTGCAGTGTTGGCGTTGGAATGCTGGGATGTATGCATTGCCACATACACACAGATGCACACTTACACAAACACTAAGATACACACAGAAACACAGACACATATGCAGTGGTGTATTTGTGTGCAATTTTGTTGGAAAGCTGGGGTGTATTTGTGTGCAGTGTTAGCATATGTGTGTGCAGTGTTGGCATTGGAATGGTGGGATGAATGCATTGCCACACGCATAGATACACACACATAAACATATATATATATATATATATATATACACACACACACATATACACACACACATACACTTTCACACACAAGTACACATACACTCATATACATTCATATACATTCATACAGATACACATACACACAGTTGTACATACACAGACACATATAGCCAGATACACATACACACAGATGTACATACACAGACACATATAGCTAGAGACACATAAGCCAGATACACACACTGACACACATAGCCAGACACAAACACAGACAGATACACAAACACAGCCAAATATACACACACAGCCAGGTACACACACACATACTGCCAGATACACACACACACACATCCAAATACACACACTGACATACACACAGCCAGATACACACACACGCACAGTCGGATACACACAAACATAGCCAGATAAACACACAAATACAGCCAGATAAACGCATACACATAGCCAGATAAGCACACACATATGGCCGGATGCACTGACTCAGACCTAGGTACACACACACATATCAATTTACATCATATTTTCGCCACTCTCTTTTCTCCTTACCTTTTGGGTACAAAAGGTTGGCTTCCCTGGGGTCCAGTGGGAGCTGGATGGCCAAGGCTGATGGGAGTCTGACTTCCTCAGTCCCTTTCCTCTTCCTGTGTATGCTTCCTCTACCTCCCCAGCTGCACTCTGTTACTTGGGAGGAAGTGATCTCACCTCACTTCCTCCCAGCAGGCAACATGAAAGGGGCCCAAGCCGGAGCACTCTTTTTTTTTTTTAATTCTTTATTTTTGTAGTGCTTTGCAAATCTTACAGAGTAACAGAGACATTGCATTTGGTATCAGAAAATATTAACTGGTAGAGTACATTACATGTCTGATTCACTGCACTTTTTGTTTAAAATTACATTATAACATCAAGATATTCATGCTTATGAGACGTATGGTAGGTGATGGTAGGTTGCTAAACACTCGTTAAGCATGCCGAGAAAGGTTGGAAAGGCCCTTCAGAACTTTTGCACATTTTGTTTCTAAATGCAAGCTTATCCTTCCTATCTAACCATGGAGGTGGGAGGTCGATTTGATATTCTCAGGTGCAAAAGGGCGCCCTTAAACTTATAAACATGAAACATAATGAGGAATTATCTGCCTAGTTAAGTTCGAAGAGAGGTAGTCTAGGCTGAAAATACACACCGCAGTTTAAATGCTAAACAATACTGTTGTTACTCTACTGGGTGCTGGTGGCCAGCTTCTGAGTTGGAAGTAGTTCTATGTTTCCCTACATGTTAACATTGGGAAGCTTATGGGCTATGAGTCTAGCTAGCAGGTAATACACACATATGGGGCTCAGAGAAAAAAAACCATAAGAATAAACATATGAAAAATCCCTCAGCAGGCACATTGAGAGTAACGGGCAGGCTAGGGTATCGCTTTAGGAAACTGGGCTGAGCACATCTATCCACAAAACTAACCATTCATGGTTATACAGTCAACACACTAGGTCTGGTTCAGGCTATTAGTAGTAAACGAGCTACGTTGAGTAAATCAAAAATAGACAGAAGGAGCTGAGTGGATTGTGAGTAAGCCAAGACAAAGCAGGTGTTAGATGGAGTTGGATTGGACATTCTGACTGTTGTTAAGGTTAAGATTGGGTAAATACACACTTAATAGGGACATTTCCTGGTTTGTCAGGGGATACTTATACAAGGCTGGAAATGTCTAATGTCTATAGGGTATATCTTACCGGGAGACCCTCTATGCGGCAGTCTCAGACTCCCTTAGGGTATGGGCATGACACTGCCTGCACCCTGGCACATCACATTAAATCAACCAATCAGTGGTGAATAGTTAAAGAAACAAGTAGCAAACTTAGTGAAGTCAACTATACAAATAAACAGATAAACATTATGTTCATAAGGTAACGTCACTTTTGTGGAAGAGATATTTCCATGCTGCCAGCACCCAGTTCCAGGGAGGAGCAAGTCCCAAGGGGTCCCGCACAGCCCCCTCATTTAGCCTATGCCTTCCAGTGTCAGAGCCTCTACTTGCAGCCCATCGCGGGACTCAGCCACCACACATCCCCCAACCCGAGGTCCCTGATGTCAGGCCCTTCTGCTCACAGAAGTGGAGGTATGCCGCAGGGCGATCAGTGTGGAACCTGTCCCCAGCATCCCGTCTGTTTCTTGCCCACAGTGTTCGGGTGGCGCTCGTCATGTATTGTAGGTTTACATGTGGCCCTTGACGCAGGGCTCCGCGCGAAGGCCGTGGTAGTATCGTGCTGAAGCTTGGAGGTAGGCTCACTTTCGGCCTCCAAGGCCTTTCCAGCATGCCTGGCTCTCTGATTGGCTTAAGGGTAGCCCCATGTTGCGCTGGTGATTTGCATTTGGCTTGGGTCACTCTGCGGGAATACATGCGTTTCCGACGCCATTTGGCTCGGGGCAGACACGAAGCTGAAGTCAGTCGCTGAGGGTGCCGGTGGTGTTCCCGAGATGGCTGCGTTCGGGTCTCGAGGATGGTATGATGTTGCTGGTACTCACTGGCTCTTCGTTGCAGCCGGCTCCAGAAGTTGGTGAGTATTTCGTCAACTTTTTCTTCGAGTGTAAGTGGTGCGGAGCTGGGTTGGTGGAGGCATGTGGTCTCCACCATCTTGGGTAGCTGGAGGTGCGTGGCTACTGCTTCTGCAGGTTCACCCCTCTGGTGCACTGTGTCCCAGTGGTTTCCAATGTGTGGATCGGGATCACCCCCACCGCTGCAAAGAGGGGGGGAACGGGGCAGCAGGGTGGCTTCAGCCAGTAGCGCTCACTAGGACAGGAGATCGGCTGCCTCTCCCATACACCGGGCACACTAGGCCGCAGATCAAAGTCGAGGTGAGTACTTGTCAGACCAGGCAAAAAAATGACGGATTACGATGCAGGCAGGTGTAATCTTGGTCTGTAGTTGATTTGGTATGATTTCTGCATTGCTTATATGCAATTTAGCCGTAGTTTTATTATTAGAGGGCCAGAGCTAGAAGAAAGCATGTCCGGCCATCTTGATACACCTCCCCCCCCCCCCCCCGAAGCGAAGCACTCTTAAAGGTCTGAAGGCCCCTGATTACATCAGGTGCTGCAGATTTGGATGCCGGCAGGGGTCCCACTGGGCAGCTACTTTGTGAGCAGTTACCCCCCAGGAGTAACTGGGTCCGGGGAAGCTGCCCCTTTTGCCCCCCTTTAAAGATGGCCCTGTGTATAGGTGATGTAGTGTGTGTAGGGGTTATAGAGAGTGTGTGTTTAGGGAATGTAGTATGTGTTTGCTTACAAGGAATCTAGTATGTGCATTGGGAATCCAGAGTGTGTATATCATGAATCTAGTGTGTGTGAAGTGTGTGTGTAGGGGATCTAGTGTTTGTTTTAAAGACCCAGAGTGTGTATAGGAGATCAAGTGTGTGTGTGTGTGTAGAGGATTCAGAGTGTATATAGGGAGCTAGTGTGTGTGTGTGTGTGTGTGTGTGTGTAGATGATCCAGAGTTTGGTAAGGGATCTAGTCTGTGTCTGGAATCTAATATGTTTAAGGGTGTAGTATGTGTGTTAAGGTGCAGTGAGTGTGTGAGGGGTTCTGTAGTGTATATATCTGTTTGGAAGTATTGTGAGAGTGGTGTAGTGTGTTGGGGGATGCTGTGTATATGTATGTCTGAGGGGTGTAGTGTGTGTGAAGGGTGTAATGGGTGTGTGTGAGGGGTTCAGTGTGTGTGTGAGGGGTGCGTTGTGTGTGAGAAGGATGCTGTGTGTGAGGGTGCTGAGTGTGATTGAGGGATGCAGTGTTTGAATGAAGGTGCTGTGTGTGTGAGTGTAGTGTGTGTGAGGGTGCTGTTTGTGAATATGTTTGAAGGGTTTGTGTGTTGGGGAGGCAGATGTCAATATAAATGCCTTATTTATTTATTTTTATTAAAAACAAACAAAAAAACGAGCATTGTATCCCCCCTTCCTTCTTACGCCTTGGAGGGGGGACCATACTGCAATCCCTGATGGTCCTAGTGGTGAGTGAACTCTAGCCTGCAAGGCTAGAGTTCACTGTCGCAAGACAGAGGGTTGCCCAGCAGAGCTGCAAGATAGAGCTCCTCTAGGTCCTCTCCTGTCTCCCTCCCCCGCTGGCAGCCGCATTACACTGCTTGTGGGCTGGTGAGGGAGATCTTTGATCTGACCACTAGCCCTTCATGAAATACAGCAGGGCCGGCACTTGGATAGCACAGGCCCTGCATGGACTGGCCGGGGAGATCTCGTGACCTCCCCTGCTGGCCTCAGCCCATGGCGGCCCACCGGGCATTTGTCCGGTGTGCCCAGGGGAGGGCTGGCAGCCTTAGGCCTGAGGGGCAAAACCAGTCAAGTGGCCCATTGCGCCACCAAATCAGTTCACCATCCATGCCCACCTTTTCCTGGTTTTATAACGGATATTGATGTTATGCTAATTAGTAGCTCTTTGCCATACCCGCTCCTTCACGGCTCTGACTTTCAATGTTGTCAGAGCACAGGCTGAGAATCTCTGATCCTGTGCTCCGACTCACTAACTGAGCGCCGGAACCACGAGGGAGAGGATATGATCTGACTGCACCTACTGCTGGTGCGCACCAGTGGACCACCAGCGAATCGTTTAAATTAAATATGCTGGTGTACCCAACTTGTGGGCTGTGTTGGCCGCCGGGTGCCTCTGTTGTCATGGCACCCTGCGTGACCGCACAGCTTGCCCACCCCAACGGCTGGCCCTGCTGACACACACTGACGTTACTACTTAGACATCCCTCAATATTAATACAGACATCAGAGTAAACACCAATAAACTGTGGAAACAGAGCTGATCCCCCCAAATTTATAAAGGTTTGCTTAGAGGATTTATTGTAAGATTAAATCATGCCTCCTCCTCTCTCTCCCCCATGTGCTGCTCTGTAGGCTGGGAGGAAGTGAAGAGTAATCACAGTCTCCCAGCACAACGCCACCTGTGGCTGCATGGGGAACAGCTGTTTAATGTAATGCTTGCAGGACGGCCATCTGCCGCAGAACCTCTTTGTTTCCGTCTCTGCAAAGGGCTCCAGGCACTGCTTGTTCTGAGTGTGAGCCACTGTAAATTAGGGGCAGAGGGCACTTGCACTGCGGTCAAGACGGGTCTGGACAGGAGGAGAGTGCAGTGCAATCAGTGCACTCCCCTCCTGTGGGTCACCAGTAGACTGGTGCACCTGCCCAGGATCAGAGCCGGTGCAAGGATTTTTGCCGCCCTAGACAAAATATAAATTTACCGCCCCCCCATGTGACATCACAATGCCCCACCCATATGATCTGCCATATGAACTAACGCCAGTGCTGCACACAGTGTGTGTTTACATTAAAAAGCCTGCAGGGACCAGCTATAGACACCAGAACCACTTCATTAAGCTATAGTGTCCCTTTAATGTGAGGTAAATTATAGATTAGTGTCACTAATAATATACTAGATTGCCTACTTACAATTAGATGAGGATGATGATGGGCTGCAGTTTGGCTCCACTGGTCTGGTGTAGAACAGGATCTCTGGAGGCTGTTTGCAACTGTGGTCACAAAATTCAATGTTCTGGGAGAATTGGAAGCAGCTCCATTTTTGGGGGGCCTCTTACACAGCTCAAGGTCTGGGCCCCAGGGCCTGACGGTGAGTATGCCCATAAGGCCCACTCATAAGTCCACTTATATGTTCCACCCACCCATGAGTTCGCTCACAGGGAGTGGAGTGTGTAGGGGATGTGTTATGTGTTATTGTAGAGGATCTAATATGTGTGCTTATGGTATGTAGTGTATAGGGATACCAGTTTGTGCAGGTGATGCAGTGTGTTTGTGTGTAGTGGAAGCAGTTTGTATTTGTGTATAAGGGATGTATTATGTGTTTCTGGTTGTGTGTAAGGGATGCATTGTGTGAATCTGTGTTTGTATGCATAAGGGATGCGAGGTGTGTGTCTGTATGTGTGTGCATTGAGTGTAAGAGATGCATTGTGTTTCTGTGTGTATGTAAGAAAAACAGTGTGTGTGTTTGCATGTGTGTGTAAGGGTTTGCATTGTATGTTTCTGTGTATGTGTGCAAATGATGCATTGTCTTTGTGTGTAAGGGTTGCATTGTGTGTGTGTGTAATGGATGCATTGTGTGTTTCTCTGTGTGTAAGGGAGGCATGTTGTGTTTCTGTGTATGTATAGGGATGCATTGTGTTTTTCTGTGTACGTATAGGGATGCATTGGGTGTGTGTGTGTGTGTGTGCGCGCGTAGTGTGAAAGAGCTCCCTGTCTTGCCCCCTGTCCTATAGAGCTGTCCCTTCTGTCCCTTAGAGCTCTCCCCTGCCCCTTAGTGGTCTCTCCTCTCCCCCACCCTCCCCTAGCAGTCTCTTCTAACACTTACCCACCCTCCCTGTGCTCTTCTCATCCACCCTCCACCCTCCCTGTGTTCTTCTCACTCCTCCCTCTGTGTGTTCTCCTCACCCCCCTGTGTTCTTCTTACCCCCCCTGTGTTCTTCTTACTTCCCCCCTTTTTCTTCTTACTCCCCCCTTGTTCTTCTTACCCCCTTCTTCTTACCCCACTCTTCTTCTTCTTACCCCCTCTTCTTCTTCTTACCCCCACTTCTTCTTCTTCTTAACCCCTTCTTCTTCTTACCCCATTCTTCTTCCCCCATTCTTCTTCTTCTTACACCCCCTTCTTCTTCTTACACCCCCTTCTTCTTCTTACCCCATCTTCTTCTTACTCCCCCTCTTCTTCTTACTCCCCCTTCTTCTTCTTACTTCCCCCTCTTCTTCTTACTCCCCCTTCTTCTTCTTACCCCCCTCTTCTTCTTACCCCTTCTTCTAATTACTCCCCACTCTTGTTCTTCTTACTCCCCACTCTTTTTCTTACCCCCCTTCTTCTTCTTACCCCCCTCTTTTTCTTATCCCCCCTTCTTCTTACTCCCCCCTCTTCTTACTCCCCCCTTCTTCGTCTTACTCTCCACTCTTCTTCATCTTACTCTCCACTCTTCTTTTTCTTACTCCCTCCTCTTCTTCTTCTTACTCCCCCCTCTTTTTCTTACTCCCTCCTTCTTCTTCTTACCCCCTCTTTTTCTTATCTCCCCTCCTTCTTACTCCCCCCTCCCCTTACTCCCCTCCCCCTCTTCTTCCCCCCTCTTTTTCTTTTCTCCCCTCCTTCTTACACTCCCCCTCCCCGCTTCTTACTCCCCCTCTTCTTACTCCCCCTCTTCTTACTCCCCCTCTTCTTACTCCCCCTCCCCTTACTCCCCCCTCCTCTTACTCCCCCCTCCCCTTACTCCCCCCTCCCCTCTTACTCCCCCCTCTTATTATCCCCATCCCCTCTTCTTACTCTCCCCCCTCGCCTTTTCTTACTCCCCCCTCCTCTTACTCCCCCCTCCTCTTACTCCCTTCTCCCCTCTTCTTACTCCCCCTCCCATCTTCTTACTCCCCCTCCCATCTTCTTACTCCCCCCTCCCCTCTTCTTACTCCCCCCCCTCCCCTCTTCTTACTCCCCCCTCCCCTCTTCTTACTCCCCCTTCTTCTTACTCTCCCCCTCCCCTCTTCTTACTCCCCACTCCCCCCTCTTCTTACTCCCCCCTCCCCTCTTCCTACTCCCCCTCCCCTCTTCTTACTCCCCCCTCCCCTCTTCTTACTCCCCCCCTCCCCTCTTCTTACTCTCCCCCCTCCCCTCTTCTTACTCTCCCCCTCCCCTCTTCTTACACCCCCCTCCCCTCTTCTTACTCCCCCTTCTTCTTACTCTCCCCTCTTCTTACTCCCCCCTCCTCCCCTCTTCTTACTCCCCCCTCTTCTTACTCCCCCCTCCCCTCTTCTTACTCCCCCATCCCCTCTTCTTACACCCCCCTCTTCTTACACCCCCCTCTTCTTACTCTTTCCCCCTCCCCTCTTCTTACTCTCCCCCCTCCCCTCTTCTTACTCTCCCCCCCTCCCCTCTTTTTACTCTCCCCCCTCCCCTCTTCTTAGTCCCCACCCCCTTCTTCTTACCCCCTCCCCTGTAGCGTGGCCGAGCTGCTCTCCGGTCCGCGGTGCCCGGCCGGAGTGATGGGAAGGTGCACGCTCAGTGTGCACTTCCTGTCAGTCCGGCCGGTTACAGGAAACAGAAACTCTGCGCGGAACAGGAGTTTCTGTTTCCTTTACCCGGCCGGACTGACAGGAAGGTGCACACTCAGTGTGCACCTTCCTATCACTCCGGCCGGGCACCGCGGACCGGAGAGCAGCTCGGCCACGCTACAGGGGAGGGGAGGGGAGGGAGGGAAAAGCAGCTGCAGCCGTCTGAGCGCTCTTTACAGAGCGCTCAGGCGGCTGCAGCATTTAAAGGGCCGGTCCGCCGCGGCCGGTCCTAAAAGAATTTGGGCGGCCTGGGGGGCAATTGCCTCCCTGCCCCCCGGCCCAGCCCGCCCCTGATCACAATGCCCCACCCATATGATCTGCCATATGAACTAACGCCAGTGCTGCACACAGTGTGTGTTTACATTAAAAAGCCTGCAGGGACCAGCTATAGACACCAGAACCACTTCATTAAGCTATAGTGTCCCTTTAATGTGAGGTAAATTATAGATTAGTGTCACTAATAATATACTAGATTGCCTACTTACAATTAGATGAGGATGATGATGGGCTGCAGTTTGGCTCCACTGGTCTGGTGTAGAACATGATCTCTGGAGGCTGTTTGCAACTGTGGTCACAAAAGTCAATGTTCTGGGAGAATTGGAAGCAGCTCCATTGTTGGGGGGCCTCTTACACAGCTCAAGGTCTGGGCCCCAGGGCCTGACGGTGGGTATGCCCATAAGGCCCACTCATAAGTCCACTTATATGTTCCACCCACCCATGAGTTCGCTCACAGGGAGTGGAGTGTGTAGGGGATGTGTTATGTGTTATTGTAGAGGATCTAATATGTGTGCTTGTGGTATGTAGTGTATAGGGATACCAGTTTGTGCAGGTGATGCAGTGTGTTTGTGTGTAGTGGAAGCAGTGTGTATTTGTGTATAAGGGATGTATTATGTGTTTCTGGTTGTGTGTAAGGGATGCATTGTGTGGATCTGTGTTTGTATGCATAAGGGATGCAAGGTGTGTGTCTGTATGTGTGTGCATTGAGTGTAAGAGATGCATTGTGTTTCTGTGTGTATGTAAGAAAAACAGTGTGTGTGTTTGCATGTGTGTGTAAGGGTTTGCATTGTATGTTTCTGTGTATGTGTGCAAATGATGCATTGTCTTTGTGTGTAAGGGTTGCATTGTGTGTGTGTGTAATGGATGCATTGTGTGTTTCTCTGTGTGTAAGGGAAGCATGTTGTGTTTCTGTGTATGTATAGGGATGCATTGTGTGTTTCTGTGTATGTATAGGGATGCATTGTGTGTGTGTGTGTGTGTGTGTGTGTGTGTGCGCGTAGTGTGAAAGAGCTCCCTGTCTTGCCCCCTGTCCTATAGAGCTGTCCCTTCTGTCCCTTAGAGCTCTCCCCTGCCCCTTAGTGGTCTCTCCTCTCCCCCACACTCCCCTAGCGGTCTCTTCTCACACTCACCCACCCTCCCTGTGCTCTTCTCATCCCCCCTCCACCCTCCCTGTGTTCTTCTCACTCCTCCCTCTGTGTGTTCTCCTCACCCCCCTGTGTTCTTCTTACCCCCTCCTCCCTGTGTTCTTCTTGCTTGCCCCCATTGTTCTTCTTACTCCCCCCCTTGTTCTTCTTACCCCCTTCTTCGTATTACTCCCCCCTTCTTCTTACACCCTTCTACTTCTTCTTACCCCCCTTCTTCTTACACCCTTCTACTTCTTCTTACCCCCTTCTTCTTCTTAACCCTCCAACTTCTTCTTACTCCCCCTTCTTCTTCTTCTTACCCCCTCTTCTTACCCCCACTTCTTCTTCTTAACCCCTTCTTCTTCTTACCCCATTCTTCTTCTGACCCCATTCTTCTTACCACTCTTCTTCTTCTTACCCCCTTCTTCTTCTTACTCCCCCTTCTTCTTCTTACTCCCCCTTCTTCTTACTTCCCCCTCTTCTTCTTACCCCCCTTTCTTCTTCTTACCCCCCTTCATCTTACCTCCCACCTTCTTCTTACCCCTCCCCTTCTTCTTACCCCCTTCTTCTTACCCCCCTTCTTCTTACCCCCTCTTTTTCTTATCTCCCCTCCTTCTTACTCCCCCCTCCCCCTCTTCTTCCCCCCTCTTTTTCTTTTCTCCCCTCCTTCTTACACTACCCTCCCCTCTTCTTACTCCCCCCTCCTCTTACTCCCCCCTCCCCTCTTACTCCCCCCTCTTATTATCCCCCCTGCCCTCTTCTTACTCTCTCCCTCCCCTCTTCTTACTCCCCCCTTCTTCTTACTCTCCCCCCTCGCCTCTTCTTACTCCGCCCCTCCACTTACTCCCCCCTGCCTCTTACTCCCCTCTCCCCTCTTACTCCCCCCTCCCCTCTTCTTACTCCCCTCCCCTCTTACTCCCCCCTCCCCTCTTCTTACTCCCCCCTCCCTCTTCTTACTCCCCCCTCCCCTCTTCATACTCTCCCCCCTCCCCTCTTCTTACTCTCCCCCCTCCTCTTACTCCCCCTCCCCTCTTCATACTCCCCCCTCCCCACTTCATACTCCCCCCTCCCCTCTTCTTACTCTCCCCCCTCCCCTCTTCTTACTCCCCCCTCCCCTCTTCTTACTCCCCCCTCCCCTCTTCATACTCCCCCCTCCCCTCTTCATACTCCCCCCTCCCCTCTTCATATTCTCCCCCTCCCCTCTTCATACTCTCCCCCTCCCCTCTTCTTACTCTCCCCCCTCCCCTCTTCTTACTCTCCCCCCCTCCCCTCCTCTTACTCCCCCCCTCCCCTCTTCTTACTCCCCCCTCCCCTCTTCATACTCCCCCCTCCCCTCTTCATACTCCCCCCTCCCCTCTTCATATTCTCCCCCCTCCCCTCTTCATACTCTCCCCCCTCCCCTCTTCTTACTCTCCCCCCTCCCCTCTTTTTACTCTCCCCCTCCCCTCCTCTTACTCTCCCCCCTCCCCTCTTCTTACTCCCCCCTCCTCTTACTCTCCCCCTCCCCTTACTCCCCCCTCCCCCCCCCTCTTCTTACTCTCCCCCCTCCCCTCCCCTCTTCTTACTCTCCCCCCTCCCCTTACTCTCCCCCCTCCCCTCCTCTTACTCTCCCCCCTCCCCTCTTCTTACTTCCCCCCCTCCCCTCTTCTTCCTTCCCCCCTCCCCTCTTCTTCCTTCCCCCCTCCCCTCCCCTCTTCTTCCTACCCCCTCCCCTCTTCTTCCTACCCCCTCCCCTGTAGCGTGGCCGAGCTGCTCTCTGGTCCGCGGTCACGGCCGGAGTGATGGGAAGGTGCATGCTCAGTGTGCACTTCCTGTCAGTCCGGCCGGTCACAGGAAACAGAAACTCCGCACGGAACAGGAGTTTCTGTTTCCTGTAACCGGCCGGACTGAAAGGAAGTGCACACTGAGCGTGCACCTTCCCATCACTCCGGCCTGGACCGCAGACCAGAGAGCAGCTCGGCCACGCTACAGGGGAGGGGAGGTGAGGCAGTGCGGCAGCCGCCTGAGCGCTCTTTACATAGCGCTCAGGCGGCTGCAGCATTTAAAGGGACGGCCCGCCGCGGCCGGTCTTAATAGGATTTAGGGCGGCCTGGGGGGCAATTGCCTCCCTGCCCCCCGGCCCAGGGAATTTTGTATGCATCTTTGTTGACTGCAGACCATGTAACTGTCTTGCAAGCTCAGGTTCTTACAGTGTGAGAGCTTTACTGTGGTAATCTGCGTCAACGCTCTGATCGGCTAGAGCTTGGGAGACATCTACTCATGATCTGCAGCCAACAGAGGGGCAAGCCAGGGATACCAGACTGCCTCGCAATACATTACAGAAGGGTAACAAGTCGTAAAGTTGTATTTCTGTGGAGCTCTATATTTTTCATATTTACTTTGACTTCCTTGGCATAAAAACTCACTGTAATGTGCTGTTGTTTCCATTTATCACTGAGCAATAGCGCCCCAAAAAAAAAAGCCCTCACAGTACTATATGGTGTGGACAGGTTTACCACAGATTTCCACAAAACTAGAACTCCCAGTAATGTGCCTGTTAGTGTATCACAGAGCTTCCCAACTACAAAACCCAGTGTAATGTGGATCTCACAATAACATGATGTAATGTTTCTATAGGTGTGTTGGCTGTGTGTGATATTTGTAATGAGTGTATTGAATGTGTGTGTGATATATTTGTGTATTGGCTGTTTGATGGGCGTAAATAAATGCATGTAGGCCCATGTGTGAATGCAGGTGTGTATTTGTGCCGAGTCACACACAGTCCTACAGTTATACACATACACTGTCATACATACATACATACAGCCACATGCACACAGTCCCAGGCACATTGTTACACTCATTACCAGGCATACAGTCAAACACGCACAGTTATATTCAGTCTCACACTCACAGACTCCGTGCACCTTTTATGGAATTCACTATTTCATGTGGGGTCCTTTTGTCTAATGCATGTTTATATTGGAGACTCTTGTGACAGATTTTATTTGTTTCATATGGTGTAACACAAATCACCTTGATAGTACACATAGGTTACTTTTTTCTCTTTTATTTTCTTATTTTTATTTATATTTTAATGATATCCATAAATAAAAAAAAATTCCAGATTTTTTATTTTTTTAATTCTTTATTTTGTCGTGCACGAATAATACAAAGAAGCAAGCAATGCCACAACAGCTATTGCCAGTTTTGAGGTCAACATTTAAAGACAATTGTTTGGCGTTTCTGAACATTGCACATTTTTGTTATAAAGTAGTTTTAACAATGGTTAAACCAACACGTCTGTTGTAAGGTAAGGCAGGCGAGGCCCTGATGCAGGTTAACAGGCTGACATGTGGAGGTGCTAGTGCTAACAGTATAATTAGCTAAGGCACATCTTTTGTTTGCGTGAGTTAATAATAAAAGGGGAATCACTAGGAAAAACATTGCTAACAAATAACTGGAGCAGGCTGGATCTTCCATGCTTATTAACTACTAAAATAAAAATAAAAATACATCCTGCTAGCAAAATATAACTGGCTAGTACTGCACACTGTTAAGTTAGTGGAACACGCTTATGCTGGGTATGTCAGTGGATGGGTAATTATGCTAGACGTTAAACTGGGTACTCGGCCTGGCACTTTAGTTGTGAGACACATGAGTAAATCACACACGTTTGGTAAGGAGTTATACATTGTTAGCCAGGTTTCTAGACCAGCTTGGCCATATTTTAGCGTTGGTACATATAAAACAAAATCATATAGGTTAGGCAAAATAGAGACTATAACGCTGAATCAAATGCTGCATAGGTAGTAAAGTGTGTTATGGTTAGTTACGTGGGTAGGTGCGGTTGCGTTTCTGAGTGTCCAGCTAAGTAAGTCCTGTATGGGAAAACAGACTGAATGTTGGTGCCGGAATGGCCACTGATCTCAGCCGATGCCTCTGGTATGTGCCTGTGGGTAGGTTGTGCAGTGGCACAGCTCGGCATCTTCCCGGTTGTTGCACCGCCATTTGCTCGGACCATGAGGGTCTGCTTCCGGACTGATGTGGTATACCACGTAGCCCCCTTCTCTAGTGTGCGCCGGGAAGACTGTGTTATAGCTGCTTGTCCACCGTTCGTTGGGAGGTGGGTGCTTGATCTGTACGGATCGCTCTGGTCCTTGTGCCCGACTGGTCGCTCTTGCCGCAGAGGTGGGTATATAGGCGGCTGTTTGATGGGGGTGAGGTGCGTCCTCCCTCCAGCCCCGGGCCGGGATGAAGGCCAGCATCTTTACTCCATGTACCCAAGTACTTCTGTGGGCCGGGTCCATCCCATAGCGGGAGTAACGGGGGGAGTAGATGGTTTGCTGCCTTCTGTGGTGGCCTCCCCTCCGTCCATGTGGGTGATGCCTTCAGGTCATGCCCTTCTTGGCCCTCGGCCCAGGTGGGCCAGCAGTGTGAGGTGTAGGCTTGTCTGGGTGCGTTAGGCCCGAGGGGGTCCTCTTCACCCTCCGTTTCTTGCCACCCCGTCCTCCATCTCGGGGATCAGGCACCATATAGATTATGTGGGTCTCCAGTTTGACCCATAGCTGGTGGAAGTGCTCGTTTAGTCTCTGCAGCATGCGGTCCACAGAGCACAGGGCTGGTTCACGCCGTTCATTTGCCGACTCAGCTGGCCATGTGGCAGTCGCCATTTTGGGTCGGGTCTCTTCGCTTGGATGTGCCCCGTGCGAGGTTCGCATGTAGAGATGTTTGCGTGGGACAGTCGAGTGGGGACCGGGATAACCCCCACCGTCCAAGAGGGGGGGGGTAGAAGCGTGCGTGGTCTCGTGTGTTACCGGGAAGCAGGGAGGTCGTCCGCCTCTCCTCCGCTCTGGTTTGGTAGGCCGCAGCGGCGTCTCTCCAGTCTCCCGCAGATTAGGGTCTTGTGGTTTGTCTCAGAGGTCCCTCTGGGTCATGCACCGCCCGTCAGTGGGTTTGATTTCAGTTTTTTTTGTGGTTTAAACCGCGTTTGTCGCTTGTTTAGCGGGAGCTCAGGACCCACACGTCTGCTCCTCTTGCCTGTCAGGCTCCGCCCCCTTTTTCCAGATTTTTATGTATTAAAAATAACAAAAATAAATAAACATTTTATCTTAGTTAGTTTAACAGTATATCAAGCACTTTATATTTTTTTCTTGATGAATTTTGCCATATATTGTACAAATGTGTCTATACACTAAGCACATTTCTAACTGCACTACTCTTAGTAAATTAGTGGCATTTTCTTTTCCTCTTTTCTGATGAGAGCAACTTTTGCATCTCATTTGGAAACCAAGGACCCAGAGTCTGGAGGAAGAATGGAGAGGCACACACTGCAAGATGCTTGAAGTCCAGTGTGAAGTTTCCACAGTCTGTGTTGATTTGGGGAGCCATGTCATCTGCTGGTGTTGGTTCACTATGCTTCATTAAGTCCAGGGTCAACGCAGCCGTCTACCAGGAGATTTTGGAGCACTTCATGCTTCCTTCTGCAGACGAGCTTTATGGAGATGCTGACTTCATTTTCCAGCAGGACTTGGCACCTGCCCACACTGCCAAAAGCACCAAAGCCTGGTTCAATGACCGTGGGATTACTGTTCTTGATTGGCCAACAAACTCGTTGCAAAACAAATTGTTGCAAAAGGGGCCCAAACCAAGTACTGAGTCCATATGCATGCTTATACTTTACAGAGGTGTGATATTGTTCTTGTTTTATTGATTGCATGTAATATTCTAATTTACTGAGATTGTGGATTTGGGGTTTTCATGAGCTGTAAGCCATAATGATTACACTTATGACAAATCACGACTTGAACTATCTTGCTTTGCATGTAATGCGTCTATCTCATATTAGTTTCCCCTTTTACGTTGCATTACTGAAATAAATGAACTTTTGCATGATATTCTAATTTTTCGAGTATCACCAGTATAAGAAAATACAGCATCATATAAAATAAGGCCAACAGAATTCAGAAAATTGTGATACACCATAAGATTTTTGCAAGTGCTCGCTGGTGTAAATAAAATATTCAGTCGGACATAAATAACCACTTTCCCACGCAGGGATATGCGCCTATGCTGGATGCCTCTGCTGTGTCGTGAAATGTTCTACACTTCCGTGGGTTTTTTCTACAAACATGGGGAGCCATTGTGGTGTTATACTGGGGTAGAAATCTTTATAAGGGTGTTGTAGCTGTAAAAAATAATAAGGTATGTATCAGCTGCCTGAAAAACACAAAAACACATTAATAAATTCTGGTTATGTTGCAGAAAGCGTTTATCGTTCACAGCGCATCCTCTGCTTAAAAGTACCTTTTAAAGAATTGATGAGGGCAGGGAGGCTGGTAATTTATGTGATTCTGTGTAGCATGTTAATTCTAATAAATCTCGCAGTTTACAACATCAGAAGATGGTCTTATCAGAACTCTGCTCAGAGAAAAATTGATCTAATCTAAAATGTTAATCTAAACATGGTATAGCTATATTTGAAAATTATACGCATGTCTTCACTCAAAAGGTTATATATGAAGAAATAATTTAACAAAAAGGTTTTTAAAAATCTTTTATTATCATAATCTTTTTCATTTACATTTTCCTTTATGGAGCCTTGTGAAATGTTCATATTCCAAACATGACTTGTAAAAGTAGTTAGATATTCGGATGATCTGGTGTCTGTCTAGGCTGATCAAACTAAGTTGGAAAATGTACTTATTTTGTAACTATAAACCAGGGGTGTCAAACTCAAATTCATCGGGGCCGCATCAGCAGTTTGGTCACCCTCAAAGGGCCGGTTGTGTCTGTAGGACTATGTGTCCACTCTTTATTATCATAAATTATTACACACACACACTGACAGAGACATACACACACACACAGACAGACTGACAGACACACACACACACACACTGACAGACAGACATATACACACACACACTGACAGACATATACACACACACACACTGACAGACATATACACACACACACACTGACAGACATACACACACACTGACAGACAAACCTATACACACACACACACTGACAGAGACATACACACACACACTGACAGACACACAACACTGACACACACACACTGACAGACACACACACACAGACAGACAGACATACACACACTGACAGACACACACACACAGACAGACAGGTTCAGGAGGGTGGCTTACCTGGGATCCAGAGTGCTGCCTTAGGTAGTTGGGAGTTGGAGGAGCTGGTTCTGCCCAGCCCCCCTCCTCTCTGCCCTCTGCTGTCTTCTTGGGAGGACTTCCTCCCAGGCTGACGTGAGGGGGCCGGCGGTAGCTCCGCCCCTGCTGGGCGCCAGCTGCGCTGTGTGCTACAGAGGGAGCAGGGATATGACGTGTTCATATCCCCGCCACCTCCACACAGTCCGCGGCACTGCAGCTTGGCGCTCGGCCACGCTAGAAGAAGTGACCGGCAGGAGAGAGGAGCTGTGCGCTTCCCTCCTGCTGGTCACCCGGACATTTGCGCCCCCGGGCCGGTGCGCCCTAAGGCGGCTGCCTGAGCCGCCTTATGGACGCGCCGGCCCTGGGTGAAGGCTGGCAGCGGCTACACGGGCCACATGACGAGGTCTGGCGGGCCGGATTTGGCCCGCGGGCCTTGTGTTTGACACCCGTGCTATAAACCAACCCCCTTGCCTATATAAGATGTTGTATGCTTTATGTAAGGAAATAAAGATATTTCTGTACCATTTGTCAGCTTGTTGATGGCTGCTATATTTATTCAAGTATGGGGCTATCATTTCAGCTTTTGCACAGGTTTTATTCATGAAGAAAACATCAAAGGAGCCATCAATTGGTTAAAATAAGATACACCAGTTTTTATATAGGTATCTGCCAGGGAAAATACCTGAATAATACACTTCAAGGTTTCCAGATTAGAAAATATTGAGTGCTCGTGAAATCAGACACGTAGACACAGGTGGTGTGTAAACCTGTGTTTAAACATAGAGATTGTGTAAAGGCAAACACGTACTGGCTCTATGGATGTAGAGGAACAGAGAAAAAAGTAGACATGTGCAATTCGTTTCGGTCCGAATTCTAACAAATTTCAGGCAATTCGGACATTTGGGTACTTCCGAATGTCCAAATAGCTGAATTGCCAAATTCCTTTAGTCCCGAAATTGCAGAAATTCCGAAGTTCTGAAGTACAGTATTGCCTAAGTACTAATATATTTACCCAGTGGAAGTATGAAGAATGTTACACTGTATACAATTTTAAATAGAAAGTATACAAACATAGCCAGGATTCAGCTGTAAGCATTTGCAACACTTACAACAATCAAGTAACACACATTCATATAAAATGTAAGCTACTTAGTCTGTCACGGTATTAGGGAGCTATCTACTAAAAGGCTGAAAGACCTGAATTGGTCTTTCAGCCACATTTACTAATACTATACAATAGGTCATCCCCCCTTATTTTACTTTAGGGCCCCCAACCTCCGTTCAGGGAGATGTTTGTTTTTTACAGTGAGCAGCCACAGACTGTTTTACTTAGTATTAGTAATTTGGGCTGAAAGACCAATTTAGGTCTTTCAGCCTTTTGGTAGATAACTCCCTAATACCGTGGGAATTAGGGAGTTATCTACTAAGCGGCTGCAAGCAAAGTGCCGAAGTGCCAAAGTACCGAAGTTGTCAAAGTTCCGAAGTCCTGAATTTTGGAATGCCGAACCCAAATTTTTCCCCATGCACATCCCTAGAAAAAAGCATTTGCCAAATCAATTACAGTAAGAGGGGACCTGGGAAAGCAAGGTGTGTGGGTTTGGGACATTAGGGGCAATGAGCTCTGTGACAGTATTTAAAGCTCTAAGGTCATACACCATAGCAGTTGACCTTTCACAAGTTTCTTTTTCACTGGGTATAGTGGTGTATTATATATAGATTGATAAATAATTCCACAAAAATTGTGTTAAAAGTACATTCCATGAATAATAAATTGCAGTTTCACTAAAAGTTCTAAAACTATATTCAGTGATCATCAGAAAAATATATTTCAGTAAGTAGTCCTTCACATATCTCTACATGTATGATTAGGTGTTTGCGAATTATATGTAGTTTGCGGTGTCTTTGCAAAAAATAATATCAAGTTAGAACCATAAGATAAACTGTAGCAAATTGAGATTGCTGTGATATTTAGTAATATAGGCATCTTTTCAAATGCTGACAAGTACTCAACACCCTGTGTTTAAAACTGTCTGTTTCAAGGGGTATCTTCAGAAATGTCATACGAAGTCTGAAACACAATGTGCGTATTTGCATGTCATGCTGGGAACTCTGGGATAGTTGTGAAAACATAGTTTCTCGTTATATATTTCAGATTTTTACACATTTGTTTCATGGAAGTCTACAATGTCTGTCTTATCCCAAACTGACAAAGCTGCCAATATCTAAATTATACAACTCCACCGGGGATTCAATATAGATTAATTCATATGGAGAAATAAACTCTTAAAACAAGGTCAGACAATATAAAAAAGCAAACTATTCTCCAATACTACAAAAAGCATTGTGTTTCCATTGGCAACAGCAATTTGTTTTTGATAGTGAATCACAATTATTAGAACAGAAATATGTACCAGCTATACCAAAATAAAAAAATTTGATCTAGATTGTATGCAGGTACTTTGTCTCAAGTAATATATAAAAACTATTATTTTTAGATCACATTCTTGTAATACTGTCTGACTGTATGTGATGTTTAAAAAAAAAAAAAGAATAAAATTAATAATAATTGCTATGTACTAACAAAAAGTCCTGATAGCCCATATATAGTATATGCATAAATACATGACATGCAGATGCAATGGCAAAGCATATTTTATAATGGATAATATGTAGTGTTAGAGATTGAGCAATTATTCATACATACCGGTAACCCAAAAGTTATTGTTTTTTTTTTTAGTTATTTTGTGAAATAATTTATAGTAAGTTATTATTCTTCTATACCTTTAAGCTAGCATGCAAAAATGATCTGGTCATTACTTCTTTAGACAGTCACTGTGTAATAATGACCATTAAGTTCTTTTCTTTCTGATGTTGGAGCCAGAGAGGTGGATACTGTAATGTTCAACCAACACAGATTTTCAACCGCTATAACATATGTATAGAGCCCATCTTCAAAATGAAGCACACAACTCACCATTTTTTTTTTAAAATAATTCTTTATTTACATATTCCTTAACAAAAGTACACTTCTGGTAGCACTGGAAGCATTGATGTCTGAATGGTAAAAAGTACATTGCATGTTCAAAATAACCCTTTCATCCTATATACATTTGTTTGTGTCTTAAAGTCAGAGCTTCCATAGTGGCCGGCTACATGCATGGCTAACTGCATTGACATAGTGATTATTTTGCTGATTTTTCATTCATTGATGTAAAACGGAACAGTCACAATCCACTGATAACAAAATAGTCAATGAGAAAGCTTTTATTACAGAAACCTTTTATTTATTTTTTTTCTGTTCCAGAAAAAATGATTTTCAATTTCTCAAGGACCACACACAAAACCTAAGAATTCCAATATTCACACCTCTGCACAGATAAGCTAATTTAGCAGACTTGCATGCAGATGTAGATGGATATTCTTAAAATCTGGACAGCATGTTATCCTTAAGGAAAAGATTTTGAGAAACGTATGTAGCGTAGAGAAAAGGTTGTACAGTTTTATTTTTCTTCTTCTATGTTTAGCATATCGAAATGGACGGTTTATGCCATGATACAGGGGTCAGCAACCTATGGTACTTAAGGTGCCTTTGCACGGCAATCAGGAGTCGCTGGTTGCTAGTGCAACCAGAGCAATGACTGCAGGTGGTGAGGGACAATCCTCAATTTATGCATTGCAGCACTTTGAGAAAGTGATTTCAGATCACTTCCTCCCAGCACTTGTGAACGGAAATCCTCACTGGAGTAGAGCAGCCTGCAGCAGCTCCTGTCCTTGACCTGTTGCTGGCCAGCCTGGTCCCAATTGGACCCCTGGGAAGCCACCCACACTACTAGATATACACAGAGCTGCAGAAAAAGCCTCCCCTCATACAAACAGCCCACACACACACAGTACCTACAAAGACAGCACCACTGACAATCCACATACATGCACACAACTCCACAAGCAGCTTCTCACATGCAACTCCACAAGCAGCCCCACACATACATAACATTTCCGGTTACATTATAAGAAACCAGTAACTAGTGGCTTCTGACTGCCTTAGTTCTGGGGAACGTAGCAGTTGTTCACATTCCATATCTCTTCAAATGGATCCACTTTAGTGATTTACAGCAAGACTCGAAAGCGATTGATCCACTTTTAGACTACACTTGCGTTTTTCAATACAAAATCCCAGTTTTCAAAACAGCACAGATTGCACAGTCACATTTAATAAATGCTACTGAGAAAAAAAATAATTATATTTTATTTCTCTAGGACCCCAGTATTCAGAGTAATACCTATTACAATGATTTGAGGTACGCAAATGGTGTTTGGCTAATTATAATAATATTTTAGAAAAATGCTAAAACTTAACCTTGATTATGATGCTATATAACAGCTTTGAATATCTTTGGCCTGGAAGCATGCTATCGTTTTTTTTTTTTTAGCAATTGTGGGGAAATGGCTAAAATGTTACGACAAAAGGAAATGGTGCCCTCCAGGGGAAGGTAAAATATTAAATAGTCCAATCTTTTTAACTCAACAGAGCCATAAGTTACATTATGTAGGTCTCCTAAATAATAATAAGAAAAGAAAACATTAAAATGTACAACCAGTCTCCAGCTTTCCAAATTCGCAGAAATATGAAATTTTATTTAGAGAACAGCAAAATTAAAATAGATCAAATAAAATGAAAAGTACATTAAAGCTATTTTGAAGTTTTAAAAAATGTAACGCTTATGTTTTGTTTGTCTATATGTAATACTGACGAAAGAAAATTTAATTTTAATTAATTTTATAAAATAAAACAGGCAGCAATTTTCTATGTCTACACACAAATACATTTTTTTTTTTTATAAATAGATGTGAGTAGATATACATTGATGTAAGAGTATGGTTCGTTTAAATAAAATACTAAGGCAGCCAGTATATGGAAATTAATTACAAAGTATTTTAGAAACAAAGAATCTATAACATAATATAATACAATAAGCAGCAGGATATAATTTAGCATAAAATCTTATAAGAAAAGCAAAACATGAAATGTAAACATAAAAATATTGTTCTTTGTTAAACACCAAAATGTACATGTTGCAAATTATAAAGAATTATACAAGATAAAGTGTAAAATAAACAATTATGGACTTATATACACACTCCTTCATAAAACCAAGGCTGTCATTTAGGCATGGGTAGTGGTTCCTTTAAATGCAAGGTTGAAACTTGTGAGGACTGCAGCTCAATAAATCAGTCTTACTTAGTCGGGCATCATTCAAATCATACATACTAGGATTTGCCCACATTCTTTGATTCCTTATTTTTAATGTATTTAAATATGTATTTTGAAGCCACATATTTAGTGTAAGAATTATATGAGCACTCGCATTCCCACTTAAACGTATAAAGCAAAATGTTTTAAACGCTAAATCATTTTTTAAAAACATGGTTAAAATGTGCACCATACCTGATCGGCAGGCTACTAGGACTGAGGAACTAAGAGGGACAAAAAAACAAAACAAAAAACAGATAATATATTCAAGCTTTGTTCTCATAGGCAATGTGTGTTAGCTTGCAGCACCTAAAGTTGGTTAGTCTGTAGGTTAGGAGGTCCGAACAATAAAAAATTATCATGCAACGAGCAGCCCCATACTGCAAAACCAAGATGAGATCATGCAATCACATCACTGCAAATGAAAAGTAAAAGGAAATATGTTAATAGAATACTAACATAGCGGAGTTTTAATAAATCTAACAGAAAACAAAAAAGTGAAAAGTAAAATCTCTATATGGAAGTGAAGTTGGATGTTACCTTAACCCCTTAAGGACACATGACATGTGTGACATGTCATGATTCCCTTTTATTCCAGAAGTTTGGTCCTTAAGGGGTTAAAAAGTGTAGTTTACTAGAACTATACTATTTATTGATGCAGTGTTAATCTCACATGGATTAATAAATTGTTCAAAGACAATTTTTGGGTGCAGCCATTTTTTTTTTTCTTAGCAGAGCACACATGACACGGTATGAGAATATTTCAAGTGGCACATTTGTGAGTGTTCTAAAGGGTCATTAATATTCATTATTTTACAAAGGTATCCTAAACAGTACATCTTAAGGTCAACCAGAAAAGATAAATTACTGCTCTCTGCAAATTTGTTATATCCATTAGAAAACATGTACATCAAAATGAAAGATAAGGGCAATCTCATTTTTCCAATTTAAAAGGACAACTGTCGCCTCATGAAACAAACATAAAGCCCCCACGAAAACAATATAATAATCTTCTCATCAAATTTTAAAAGGAAATATATATATTTTTTAAATCAAGTATATGTAAAGGAAATGAGAAAACGTAATCCCAACCTTGAGTATATAACAGGATTCTTCATATATATATATATATATATATATATATATATATATATATATATATATATATATATATATATATATACACACACACACACACACACACGGGTCAGACGGTGTTTGAAAACCAACAGTCTCTATGGTTTTCGCTGTTTGTGTGCAGGGAGTGAAGCAGGAAAAACCATAGAGACTGTCTGTTTTCAAACACTGCCTGACCCAATGTGTATATTTATTTATATGGCTGAAGGATCCTACCATATAATAAAGGTAAGAATTAGTTTTTCATTTTATTGCATATACTTAATTTAAAAAAAAAAATCTATTTTATTTCAAAACTTGATGAAAGGATTATTATATATAAAAAAATAAATTTGAGGCAACAGTTGTCCTTTAAGTAAATATTGTGTTGAAATGTACATGTATAATGGCAAGCATTAAAATTTGTGGATTGTATGACTACCCTCCAAAGTCAATATCACGCTTTCACAAAATATAGTCTGGGGATGATATGATGATAAACAGATATGTACATATGTGCAATACACAGGGCAACAATTCTTACTGCTTTATAGATCAGTGGTACTATTCACAGTCCCTAAAATACTCAACCGAGATTTGACAGTACTCCCACTGGAACAAAACTGGAAAATGTCCAAATACTAAAATGTTCCCAAATGATCTAATATGTGATCTAATAAGTTGGAAGAGGAGGATTCTGAGCGGACAATTAAATTCTACACAATATGCCTATTTCTTCCTTTTTCTTATTGGTAGATGATGAGAAACAATTTAGTATACAAGGTAGAAATTCTTAAATTAAAGTGAGGTTGTCTGCAAGTATTTGAAGAGGTTTTGATAAAATATGTGAGGGCTGTATAAGAAGGTTCTCTGGGGATATATATATATATATATATATATATATAATTTTTTTTTTGTAAGTTCGTATGATTTAAGTAGAAAAGCCACAAACAAAATTAAAATAGCATGTTATACATCACAAAGATACGAGTAGCATCCTATATCCTAAACCATTGTCTGTGTCACCAGATTTATGACATGCCCTAAAGAACAAAAACAAATTGTACCAGAATCTTCTCCAAAATGTGGTCCCCTAAAGTTAAACTCAAACAGGTTAAAGGTCTTTCAATATATTTAATGTAGTGGTTTTGGTACAAAGACCTAGACCCTGCAGTATGACAAATAGAAATATTGAGGTTTCTGAGAATCATCAATGTTTACATTTGTTTGAGAACACACCTCTAGTGATTATCTTAAAGACAGTACTTAGAGGCACTTCCACATTAAGACCTTCAAAAACTGAAGTTATTCAACTTCAACATCATAATGCTGGGTGTGAAAATATTGAACTATGCTAATTATTACCACAGTGAAATCATACTTCTCTGTGAGAAACATCAACATGTGTGCAGTTCCCCAGTGCTTTCCTAAGAGAAGCTTTGGATTAGACTATATAGATAATCAGAATTAAGCTCTCACAGGGGAAGGAGCGGCTGGCGAGAACGGCGTGGTGCAGAATAAAAAGTTTAAAAGAACACGGAAATTACATAAATATATTTAAATATATTTATAACAGAGTGTTCAGCTTTTCAGTAAAACACATTTTAAACATGAACATGGGGCTTGGTATTACTCAAATTCTAAACAAGTTGTTAACAGCAAGGAGGGTGGATAAAAATTAAAAAAAAAAAAAACTTTGCGGATTTAAATTTAAAAAAAATCTGTTTTGATTTGAATCTGATTTCTTTGAATAAAATGCTTTGGGAGGAAAGATCTATATCTAGATTGTTTTCTATTTAGGATGCATTATAGTCCAAAGGTTGTTCAGTATGAAATATGGATTAGATATGCATACAATATTTACATTCTTGGTAAATGAATTACATTTATCCAAGTTAATTGAACTTGTGTCTGCAGAGAGAACATGTAAAATAAACATACAAAGACTTTAATCCCATTGTTATTCTGCAAATCAATGCACACACAATTTATACCTTTAATTCAAGTTGCTCTCCAAACAGGAGTGATAAGCCTATTAGTTCACCTTGGAATAATTTCATCATTATCTATGAATTTCTAATGATATATATAACACAATTAGTCCTGATAGCACTGTAAAACTATCCTGGAAAGTTATTATTTTAAATATGGAATCCTCACCTCATTGCAAATATTAAAGATAACAACCAGCAAGAAAGCTTCTTTACATTTAAAAATCTTGATTTAAAGGACCAGTTTGGGCACCATAATAACACTAAATTACGTTATGGTGCGAGGAGGCCTTTGGTGCTGGATCACCTTCAGGGGTTAAACCATTCTCGAACAGTTTGACCCCAAAGTCTGTTTTCCAGTGTAAGATCTTTTCTGATCCTCTGTCTTGAATTTGATAATAGCCCAGAGTGTTCCTTTTAGTTAAATCTTACTGACTACAGAAATTTAAATAGGCCTTCAGATTCCCATGTAATAAAGAACCCTGAACCACAGCCAACTAAAATTGTCAAAATCTGCATTGTCTATTAATTGGACCACATTCTTGAAAAAGCCCCCCGGCTTTTCAAGCAGACAGCTGGTCATGTCACTTCCTGGTTTGGTTAGCTTATTTGCACTAAACACAAGAGGCAGCAATTGCCTTGCAAAGACTTCTTATTGAGCTACACTGGGGGTAGTCTGTGATTGGACAGCCACAGAAAGTCTGGGCGGGGTTAATAGGAGGCGGCCTGGCAAAGGCAGCAGACTAGAGATCTGCAGTTTTTGTAAGCTGTTTATAGATATAACTCCAATGGGGGGGAAAAAAAACACATAATTAAACACATTCACGTTTTCCTTTGAGGTATATCTTCTAAACAGTGATTTTTGTATTTATTTTGTATTTGTGCAGTTGAGTGTCCCTTTAAAGAATATGCTATGTCAAGATTTATTTCTTGTTCCCTTCAGAATGTGCTGCATCAACTCCTTTCACATCTCAACCTTGGCATCCTCAAACAACTGGTGTTGAAATTAGAATCGGTGGTGGAACAAAGCTGGTTTAAGTGATCATATCAACGTTCTTCTAAATTATGCTATAACATCTACAAGCCCACACTTTCCCCGTATTGCATGCTACTACAACAAACACCAACCCATGTTGGTGAGCAGAATATGTTTCACAACACATTACACTATTTTTGATCAGTGCAAAACTTGTATGTTTTAAGCAACAACTGTAAGCAGTAGGCAAGCGTGCAGTTTTCAGCATTCACTTGGTTAAAATGTTAGTGATTGAGTTAGCAGCAATGAATGAATCATGCTCTGTATTCTTTTATTCATATCAAGTTGATCATAAACATTAGTTCTACCTACGAGTGGTTAATACAAATACAACAGTCTGTTTACCAAGAGCAATAGGTCTTTCTATAGTATGAATCCATTTGGCATCTATGGCAGTATCTGTGTCTGGAGCAATGCAGGTGAAAAGAAGTAGGAACTGGTTTATTTAGAGCAACGGTTTGGTAAAATCTAAAATCCTTTGGAGCACTCAAGTTTAAACTGAAAGTGGAATTTGAGTAGTAGGATTGCGGCCAATTCATAGTGAACAAAAAATAATGGTCAGGCTCTATTAAACTAGATTATTGGTGGTCCTTACAGAACACAACATCATCTACCTTCAGCCACTCCACGCATACAGTTGACCTTAGCCCCTTTGTCCATGGGTCTTAAAGGGACACTATTGTCACCAGAACAACTACAGCTTAATGTAGTTGCTCTGGTGAGTAAAATAGCTCCCTTCAGGCATTTTCATGTAAACACTGCCTTTTCAGAGAAAATACAGTGTTTACATTGCCTCTAGGGACACCTCCAAGTGGACACTCCTTAGATGGCCACTGGAGGGGCTTCCTGGCTCAGGGCTGCACAGTAAGCAGCCCTGCCGTTCGGCGTCCCAATGCTCTGCATAGAGGTGCTGAATTTTCCTCATAGAGATGCATTGATTCAATGCATTTCTATGAGGAGGTCCTGATTGGCCAAAATGGAATTTGGCCCCGCCCCTGTGGCGATTTGAGCAAATCCAATGATTTTCCCTATGGGAAAGCATTGGATTGGCTAAAAATCTGCCATTTTGATGATGTCACAAAGGGGGCGGAGCGAGCACAGCAGACCCGCGCAGCACTGGAAATAAGGCAAGTTTTATACTTTTATAGGGGGGGCAAGCCACCTATATGGTGGGTTTAGCACTATAGGGTCAGGAATACATGTGTGTGTTCCTCACCCTATAGTGATCCATTAAATAAAAATATATCATACTGGTCAAGCCAAAATTGGTGAAAGTCTATAAATTAGTTGACATTAGGAAAGAGCTTTCTAGCACAAGATCCAATATAAGGCCAAATTGTCATCTATGCTTTGGGTATAATTTAATAATATTCTGTAATTAGCAGTATTGATTATATCATGCAGGTTTATGCAGATTGTTCTGCAGAAAACCAACAGTTACTTTTAACAAGAGGAGAAGTAACCTCCACTGGCTAAAGGGAAGCAATAACTAAAGGTGAATTAAGGTTTTTAGTAAATTAACATTTTATAACATTCGTGCCAGATGGCCTTATATAATTTATGTACACAAGCAAAGTAACACTTGTTACCATTGTTTCCCTTCAAATTACAGATTTAGATTTTTATATATCAAGACCAAATTGGTCTGGTTTTATCCCTTTGTGTAGAATAAGAGCAAAACGCTTTATCAGGAAGACCGCATTGCAAATAAATATATATATCTCCATAATTTAGATCTACTGAAATTTTAGATTTAAGATAGGTTCACAGATTTTAGTGACATTTATTTATATGATGAATGATCAATTTCTCAAAACATATCTGACAACTTTAAAATAGACTTGTAATCAAAAGTAAGGATAACAATATTAGAGTCGATGAAGGTATAAAAAAAAAAAAAATGAATTCAAAATTAATCGGTGCGGTGCAGTACCCACCATTTGGACACAGAGTGAATTAAAATGGCTTCCTCAGCAGTCATAGCATGAAAGCCAACAGCACCAGGTTAAAAAACATGAAAATAAATACGTAAAACATGCAAACTATGCATTTGCTGCATGACATTTTGTTCAGTTGCTCCATTACAGTTTTATGAGTTAAAGCTGCAGATTTTTAAAAAACAAAAAATAAAAGTAAAATAGGATTTGTAAATCAAAAAACCTAGAACATGGAGAGGCTTTATTCAAAAGTTAAAGGGGAAAAAAGTTATAATCAATTACCAGTTAAAATGTATATTTGAGATATACATGCTGTAGTAAACAATATTTGCTTGTGCTTGGAATTGTGAAATTGACTGAAAACCAAAAACCCTCTTGCCTTATGTATTTTGACACAATGCTCATTGATACATTTCACTACACTGTCCAACTCTTACCCCTGTACGAAGTAACAAGTGAAAAACAACTTGACATACAGAGATCCATGTATAAAAACAACAAGCATTTTAAAGTGCTACATCATCATTCATTGGCACTTGACAGACTACATTTAAACATTTACAATGCAACAGTTCTACATTCACTTTGTGTGACCAAAAGAAAGAAAATATGGTAAAAATAAAATCATCGCATGGCAAGGCAGCTATCCCTGCCTACTGCTTTTTATCTTAGGAACAATCAAATATTACTTTAAGGAATTAGATGAGCATGTTGACAAACCAACCTGAGCCACATTTTCTTTAAAAAAACAAAGAAAAAAACGTTTTTTGCTTCTCCAAAATACAAGCCATAATTACGTTAACAGAATACGCAGCAAAAAGAGGCACTTTGCTGTAGTTCTCTGCCTGCTGTGAGTGGTCAATATGTCCTTATCACGTCGGCTGCATCAACACACCAACAGCGCTACCAAATATCACCAATGTACAGAGAGGATCTTCATTTGAATCCCTGTTTATGTACATATTCCTGAAAGTCCATTTCAATTTCATTATTCATGTCTAGATCCATCGGAGCCGTGCTTTCACAACATACAAACTGACAGAAGGTAATCAATCACATGCTTGCATTTATGAAGAAACCATGTCAAGACGCAGATACCAATTCTTGGCTGACCTAGTGCTGAGCCAATTTTGAGGTTTATTCAGACTACAAATATATGTACTACACCCCTTTATGTGTTGGTGTAACACATTCTAGCACATTCCTTTCATACAACGCAGTATTGTGACCAATTAATTTTTGTTTTTCATACCAAGATTTTGATAAAAAATGTTTTTTTACATTTCAAATGAAGGACTTAAAAGTTCAGCATTAAAAAAAAAATTATGATATATCCTTGTGAGGGTGCATAGGATATTTTTGGCACATTAAAAAAATGGACATGTAAAAGGTATAGAAAAGACAAACAAAATCTGTATTAAAAAAACAGATCAAACAAATAAAAGCACATTGGTTACATTTCCTGAAATGCTGTCATGTGCAACACAAGGTTATGTTGTAGATTCCCTTGCACAAGACTCTTCTACCTCGCTGTGGCTGGCTGGACGTGACCTGGGTAAGACCTCCGCGTGCTTGTTGCTTGTCTTTGCCTGGCCAGGAATGACTGTCCAGAGCCTGTATTTGCAAGTCTGTCTTCAGCAGCCTTTTTATGCAATGCCATACCCTACAGATTAACGAGTAAAAAAGTTAATTAAATATAAAAATAAAAAAAACACAACAACAACATAAAACAAAAAAGGATTATGATTCCATGCCTTTTAAGCAAATGCTCTATTGTTCATTTGTTTAACTGTGGAAGCAAATACCTTAAAACTATTCATTAATCATTAAAAAAAAGAAAAAAAAGAAAAAGAGTATGATCATATGTATGCTATGTAGAAATAAGAAAGTAAATCTACTTAAAGAAGGTCTAATAAATAAACAAATGTTTCAACATTAGCTGTGCTTTTTTCCCCCCTTTGAAATTCTCAGATTTTTAGATTTTCTAAAGCACACATAAAGATGGCCTTACAGACATCTTAATTTAACAACAAGATTAAAGGGACACTGTAGGCACCCAGACCACTTCAGCTCATTGAAGTGGTCTGGGTGCAGTGCCCTTATCCCCTTAACCTTGCATTTGTAATGATTGCAGTTTCTGAGATTGCCTCTAGTGGCTGTCAATCAGATAGCAACTAGAGGCACTTCCTAGTGGTTAGGCAACTTTTGGTCGCCTAACTAACGTTGAACGCCCTTATGCTCTGCTATGCTTTCTTATGGGGAGTGCCTAATGCGCATTAGCGTTCCCGTCTGGTGACATTAGAGGGGGAGCACTGTCCCAGTGTCAAGGGACATCGGCGCTTGAATTGGCGAAGTACAGTAAGGATTTATTCAAACTTACATTGTAGGGGGGGGGGGGGGGGGGAGGCAGGGAGCTATAGTGCTAGGAATAAAACTTTTTTTTTAGAATGCATATGTCAAACTGTTATTAATCATAATTTGTCAGAATTGTATTGGACCTGTTAGCAGATGTGTAAATTCAAGAACTACTCTAGATATAGCTCTTTAAAAAAAAAAAAAAATGCTAAACACATTTTTACAAATTACATTTGTGATAAAACCTAATGCAGGTGAGGGATTGCAATGAAGATAGATGGGTCAAAGCTCTGCTGTACTATAAATTTTTTAATATTTTCCTGCGTACCTTATATAACATTTTTTTTTTATAGATCTTACCATATTGTACCAAGCGCTAACAATCAATTTCTCTTCTTGGTCTCTTTGTGTCTTTGTTTTCTCAAATTCTTTCTACAAAAGGTATACAACAATACCAAATTTCATTTTCTTGTAAAGAGAATGTGATTTTCTGATTTATACATGCAACATCAAAATTAGACCTAGCTAAAGAGAGGCAGGTTTCCGTATTTACTATGCTCTATTCATTAAAGTTGGTTAAGGTATCCCTTTAACGTTTCTGTTGGGGAAGGGAGGCATACATTTTCGTATGTCATTGCAGGAATAGGACATGAGGTCCCGCTCAGCGGTTTGGATGGGTCCATAAAATATATTGAAAGTGGTTCTATGAACTCCAGTTGCATATATTATTTTATACCAATAATCAAGGGCCCTGATTTAATAGAGTCTGTCCCGACAGCAGGACCCAATTGTACGTGAATATAAAAGTATAGGGAATATGAAGATACATAAACTAAGACATGCCAGGTTTTGGGATGATTGCACATTTAGTGAATAAAGGTTTTTGCAATAAGGTTCAGTTAGGCACATACAAGATGTGAACACAGTTACCACAAGCCATGGGTTGTAGAAATCATAAAACAAAAATTGTGGTTTGGGCCAATGTTATTTCTAAAAGTTATCCTTACCTCTAAAGAAATGAACATCTTGTCCCTTTCCTGCAGTTGGTTCTTTAAAGCTTGTATCTCTGGGCCCGTCCCTTGATTCTGCTTTGGATCCAATGTGCGAATAACCTATAAAGAAAGAACAAAATGCAAAGGTATATTTTTAGCCAACATACTTTACTATGAACTGTAGGAAGACATGACAGAAAGAAGATCAGTGCACAAGAGAAACCAGCAAACATTCAGAGGTAAATAACCTTCAGTAAATAATATACATTTCAGGCCCAAGAGGCAGTTCCACTCAGCTGATCTGATGAGGGGAACTAAGAAATCAGCAGATAGAAGCCCTATCGCAGTGGCTATTAGCCTACTGAAAGCCAGGCGTTAATAGAGTTAATAGAGTCTCTGGGTCCATAAGACGTAAATAAAGGATTGGTATTTCCGGGTTTCATTTGTCAGGGGGTGTAGCAGGTGGGAACCAAAAAAGCAGCAGTAAGTTGCTGAGAATAATACACAAAAAGAACGTCCAAGGGAAACAAAGCAAGGACAATCCAGGTAGTGTAGTCACACAGTCCAAGTTACTAAATCCAGGAAGTAAAGAGTCAGAATAATAAGCCAAGGGTCAAGTACCTGAAGACAATACAGTTTTTAATGAAGCCAATGAAAATAAAAAATGAGCAGCTCAGTGTTTAAATAGGGCACCCTTTTTTATTGATGCCAACACCCTGCCCTATTTAATGTATTTCCTTTCTAAAAAAAAAAACATAACTTACACTTTTTGCTTTTTCTAGATATCTTTTGTAGCGCTCTTCCATGTGTTTCATATCATCATCTTTCCTACGCAAAGCATCTTGCAATTCTTCAATTTTCAGTGCTTGATTACGAAAGAAGGAAAACACCAACATTACTCTCACAAAAGTTGTTCAAAACAGCAACTACCGTAAGTTGTTTTTATTGCACAGTTAACATTAAGAAGCTAATGGTTTTAACAAAGAACACTTGCTGTTAGTATCCAAACAGCTTTGTGAACACTTTGTGGTATCCAAAACAATCACTTCGATAAGTTAAAGAATGAAGGAGTAAATTAGTGATAGACTCAAATAATAGCTAAAGAGGACAAGTAAATTCTTTATTTTAATTTAAGGCATCTGAGAGCATCCAAAAAAAATATTTCTTAGGAATAACAACATTTTGTTAACTGGGTAGTGGCAGTTTAACTTCTGTGTTATTCAGAAAAATAAAATAATTCTGAAAACCTTACAAATGGGCTCATGGATTTAATAAAAAAAAAAAAATGATTTTAAGACAAATTATATGTATATAAAAAAAAAGTGTAATATTAATGTAAATAAATATCTTGTTGCATGTACACATCCAGACTGTAAATAGATCTCCTATTGTTAAACCTTAGGATTTTGCATTTGCTCAGTGAGATGCCACAGGCATCTATTGTTTATTATGCACAATGACGCTTGTTACTATCAGTTGTCACAGAGTAATGGAAATAAGCCACCTTAATTATTGACATTACTTCTTGGGAGGGCTTTGCAAAAAATGCTCCACAAGTGACACAGATACTTTAAGAATCTCAGGGAATACAAATAGTACCTTTGCATTATTAAAACTAAATAAAATGTTATTAAACCGAATACAGAACAGACAAACCACATTAAAATAATGTGAAGAAATGTCTTCTATTGTGTCATGTGTAGTTATGCTACATGTCAAAGTGTTAGTAGAAGATTACTGCTATTGGCCAATGTGTGTTAGCTGCTTGAGGAACTAGTCTCTGCATGAGATAAGACATACCTAAATTTTCAATTCACTACCCATGTATTTAACATCAGTGGGCTCTGGGGTACAAGTATGTAGAGGTCAACCTGTTGTTTCAAGCTCATAACTGGTAGCTTCATCCAGGTAGTACAAGTGTCAAGTGTTACAAGTACTGGTAATAAGGTCATAATGATAGAAGACTCTTGGATCATTTCTAGATCACCGATTGGTTGGGAAATAACATCTATTTATTGTTTTCTTGGATTTTGCACAAGAGGGCCTTTTCTGTGCACCCATAAAGTCTAAACATAAATAAAAGTTTTAAGAGGTTTTTTTTTTTCTAATTATTTTTTTTTTTCAAGATGTTTACTATTTTGTGTGCATATTAACAGTAAACGATGTGAAAGTGAAATAAACATACAGCTATTGTTATATCTCGGTTCCAGATCTTCAATAATTGCACGTTTTTTCTGTAGTTCATTGTTGGCTTCATGAAGCTTTTCCCTGTTTGCAAAAACAAACATATAACAGTTATGTTAACAAGAATACCATGATTACAATGAAAACCACATTGAAAGAGTGCAAGGTTAACAAAAACAATGGCCAAGAAAAATATTGCTAAACAAAACAAACAAAAAAATTTGTTTATTTACAAATTTTGTGGTACTGTTCAAATATTTGCCGTTTAGGAGTTAAATCACTTTTTTTGTTTATGTAGCTCTAGTCATAACTCTCTGCATGTGACTTGCACAGCCTTCCTAAACACTTCCAGTAAAGAGAGATCGAATGTTTAAATTTCCTTTACTGCACATTGTGTCTAATTTAAAATTTCTTATCTCCTGCTCTGTTAATAGACCCCGCGGAAGTCTCCTGTGTGTGATTCAAGTTCAATTCACAGAGCAGGAGCTAAACGCTTCTAAAGCATGTTAACATCTGACTGAATATTAAAAAAAAAAATCATGCAGACTGTGTTAGTCACATCCAGGGGAAGTGTGGCTAGGGATGCATGAACAAAAATAAGAGTGATTTAACTCCTAAATGGCAGAGATTTGAGCTGTGAACTGCAGGGGTATGGCAAATACCTGAACCTGTCTCTTGCAGGCACTGCAATCTTCTTCCTCCTGGCTCTTTAGTGCCAGGAGTTAACGTCACTGCTGTAGTCTCGCACATGCACGCGAGTAGAGCCAGTGAGGTCTATCGAGGGTCTTGCAAGACCACTGAAGCCTCCATTGGTAAAGCTAATTCCCTGCAGCAGTCACTGGTGACGGGTAAAGGGACTGACATTTCTAGACTGTGGTAGCTCCGGCAAGTGTCTAGAAGTGTCATGCGTAGGAAAAATACTGAAACAAAGTAGGAAATACTTTGTCTCAGTATATCTCCTGACCGGGTTGGAATTTCAGTGAAATTCCAACACAATAAATGTGAATATTTGAGAAAGATGCAATTAAATTTTTCAGAGGGGTAACAGTGCCACTTTAAGCTAAAGTAATTTAAGTGCCCACAGTATGCTTTAACTTTGGTTAACAAGGGGAAAAACAAAATTCTGAAAACTCCATCTAAAATAAACAGTACTCACAGATGTTCTTCAAGCTTCTTCTTCAAAAGAATTGACTACATAGGAAAGAAAAAAAAAGTAAAAAAAAATTAAAAAATAAGAAAATAAAAAAAGTATGATCGTCATACACAATTGAGCATACAAAAATTGAACACAGTGAATCTAAACCTCACGATCTGCTTTAAATTCATTTTAGAAATTCCATCTAGCTTCAGGAGAGGAACAGAAATTATTCTTTACAAAATGTAATTATTTCCTTCTAACAACTGTTAAAATGATAAAAAAAAAACAAGTGCAGATTAAAGTGTATTTTGATGCATGGTACACTCAAACAGGACCATATTTATACATATGTGCATTTGGGCAGGACCTCATATGCCTTCTGTCATTTGTCTCTTAAACCCTACTGTAAATACGCTAAAGATCTGCAGAAAAGTTGGCGTTATACAAGTAATATTTATTTTATTATAATTTGCCATTTTGTAATACCATACTAACAGCGACTGATGACCAATCAATCTATTATTTATTACAACTAGCATATTAAAAATATACTGCATGATACATAATGTCTTCACTGTATAAAGATACTACAGTATGTTTTGAAGCACTGTCTCCGATTGGACTTCTGCATGTTTTAAAGATGGAATGGTCACTTCTTTATAAATTTATACCGTTGTACAAAAACATTGAAAATCACCTATAACTTATGCTAACATTTTTTCATGAAATGCTTTTAAGTTTATATTAAAGGGAATACTACAGTCACTCAGAACACTTCATATGAATTTTTATGGCAAACGGTGGGGCGGCGTGACCCAGGGGCAGATCCAGAACCTAGTCTCGAGATGGGCACAGAGAAGCTCAGTTGCAGGATATAGAGGTGTGGATTTCTACATTTATTTTTAATTTTGACACGTCACAAATGCATGGTTGTTAAATATAGGGATAAGTAAACACAATGTTAAAAATCCTGGTAAAGTGAACAAAATAGGCTAAATTACAGCATAGTAGAAAGAAAGAAATATATAAAATAAAATTTAAAAAAAAAAAGCACAAAACAAAAAAAACAAAAGACAAAAAGCAATTAAACTATACTCACAATGGCCTTGCAAAATCAAGCCAACAAACAGAAGCATTAGTAAAAAGAGCAAGAAAAAGAAACCGGGTTAACAAAGGCATGAAAATGTCTCAAAATAAGCATTAAAGAACACGAAGAAATGAACAAGAGTGTTTTGCTTTCTTCTAACAGTATGTTGAAAACGGTTTCATTCAACAAGCTATGGGGTAGACATCAGAAGGAAAGATGCACAGCCATGTCAGAAACAGCAAGGGTTGTTAAACCAAGCTTTGGCATCAAAGTGACATGTTTGTTTATGAGTTGGGGCTTCTGTAAGCCTGGCTCACTTGGCTAATATGTTGGAAGTAGGAGCCCATAACCAAACAGCAAGAAGAGATGCTCAAACAGAACAATTATATTGTATGGATAAACCGGGGTATAGGTCTATAAATTAATATTTCTTGCCACAAACATAAGCAACAAAACAGAAGCAGGAATGACCACGTAAGAGCAAAAGGTTATACCATCATGAAAGAATCTTGGCATCAAATCTACTTGCCATTGCAAGTAGAAAATGAATAATCAATTAACCTTGAATATTTTTTTCCCACTGTGGTAAAAAGAGGAGAAGAAAAATGTGCATAGACTGATGTTTGGTGTCAATATCATTTACCTTTATCTTGTTGGTAATTCCACCTATCTCGACCCATTAATTCTGGCTTTGGAGCCGTATCACTTTCAGGAAGTACTAAAGATTTGTTGATCCGTAATTTAAATCAATGAAGTATTAAACCTCATCTATGCTCTATTGGTTCCATATTAAAAAAGCAACACATAACCCTAAATTTGTTTCAGATTTCTGCTATTGTAAGTGGTTCACAGAAAGTCTAGAGGTTTAAGGCAAAATAAAGTTTTCCAAATTAGTAATATATGGCTTTTAAACAAAGTTATTACAACCTTAATGAGCTACGACTACATTTTTATTACTTGGCAGACACCAGCCTGTACGATTATATGTATTGTGTTTTCTTTTTTTCTTTTACATTTGATAGCACTAATTCCGATTAAAAAAAATAAATAAATAAAAATGATGTTTACCTATTGAAATTGTCTGATGATAGGTTTTGCTGTTATAATTTTAGGGGATACTTTACATATTTCTTTCTCTCTAATATTTTGCCTGGGCACCTGTAAGTAAATATTTTACTACAATTTTTTTTTTTTTTTTTTATCTGATTCATCCATGTTAAGGACCAGTGGAAAAGTATGTACAGGACAGGGCACTTTTGTTATATTAGTATTGCAAAGAAGGGTGTTTCCACAAGTACCAGATTTAAGTAAATGAAACCAAAGGCAAAGCTGTTAAGGAGTACAAAAGCAAAATATTTAATAATGCACAAATAATAATGCAATATAATGCAATTTCCCTTCACCTACAGATCCTTCCTTTAAAAGGGAAAGGGGAGATGTATGGCAAAATGAAGACAGAAGTCGCCATTGTATCCCCATATCTCATTTGGGAAAATAAATCTGTGAAATGCTAAAATGCATTCGATTACTTACATCCTCAGCTTTTGCGCCTTGTTCTTGTAAGGATTTCTGAAGTTCTTCTACTTGAGACTGGACTTCCAATAGCCTCTGGTTTACCAGTCTACAAAAATAAAATAATAATAATACAGTGGATTATCTGTCACGCCTTCAAGCAACAAAGGTTAAAAAGTATACTGGGTGATGAGAATTTAAAATAATCTCTTAAAGGAAAAATACCTGTTCTCTGTCTCCAACTCATTTTTGCGCATGTTTGCATCGTCTAGTAAACTTTGTAAAAGTGATATTTTTTCATTATCTGAACCTTCTTGGTTTATTTTTAACATCTTATTTTCATGTTGAAGACGGATAAGTTTCTCCCTAAAGGGGGAATAAAAACACAACCTATAAACATCATTGAATAGCTTTACATTTCAAAATTAAATTCATGTTACACAAGGTATAAGAAAACATAGCTATTTTAATAGTTAAAGGAACACTATAGTCACCAGAACAACTACTGCAGGCTTTTTTCTCCTGTATGGAACACCTCTAGTGGCAGTCACTCAGACAGTTACTAGAGGTGCTTCCTAGGTCAATGCTGCACAATGTGGTTTTGCCATGCATGCGCAATAGCTTCCCAATGCTTTCCCATAGGATTTTAATGATCACAGTTAAGGTGGCAGGACAAGGGCAAGGGCGCTGGAAAAAAGTGGGTTTTACACCTTTTTAACAAGGGACATGGGTGGTAACCTAAATGGTGGTTTCAAAACTAGAGAGTCAGGAATAATTGCTTGTATTTCTGACACTATAGTTTTCCATTAAGTCAAGAAGTGAGATACGTTACTTCCATATTAAGATCATGGCATCCAGAGAATGAGGCAAAAAGCCAGAGTTTAAAATATTTTCAGATACAACTTTAAAAGAAAACCTTTAATGACAGATTTAACTGAATTATAATGGCTCTCAAAGCAACAAATAAATAACTAATCAATGATTCTGTGCTGCCATTGCCAGAGGTTCCTTCATTGTTTCACTACGATAACATCCACACTCTGGCCATTCTTGCTCATGCTCTCTCTGCGCAGAGATTATCCCTTTTTTTTTTTTATACTTTGCATGCAGGACAATCATATCAGATGACACAGCCATCACGGTCAAGAGTGTCCTATACTCCCTCTGCAAGTGTGAGAAAGAGTAGCTGGGTGAATATCACTGTGACAAAGAAGGAGAACCCCCTACAGAAGGATTGAGAGAATCTCCCTCTCAATCGAATGTTGCCATAGGCCTCTACACTACCAGCATAGAAAGGTCTATTGCAAAAAATTTACATGTAAAAGGGAAGGCAGGGCAAATGTCAAAGAATTTTGAACTAATTTATTTCACATAAATTAAAGCATTTCCAAATGTTTTTCTCTGAACTGCTACTTAACTTTGGTCAACCTGCTAGATTTATCATTAAAAACATCAGCTGATGCAAAGCAACCAAACAGAATATAGAATAATATAATATATTGGCAAACCCCTCACCTCCCCCCAAAACTACTTACTTTATTTCAGGGGTAACAATCTCTGCGGCTAAGCTGTCAGAAGGTTCTTGGCTACTCAATGGCAGTAACCCTGTGTAAACAAAAAACAAAAGAAAACAAACAAACGGAAAAAAAAAAAAAGGTAAATGCAATAATTCAAGTTAAAATTAACCTGTTATGAAGAAAAACAAGCTTACCTGAAATTGCTCCCGAACACATTGAATACACCATGTATCACAAAGGTACATGGTGTATTCAAAATAAAATATAAAGAATTTTCCAGCGCTGCTTCATGAGAGTTACTTTTCATCCAAAAACCTAACTCTTGGCCACCCTCGGCTATGCCTGCTCCACTCCTGAAGTCTTTATTGATTTACCCTGCTTGGCGCACATCCCAAGCAGGGCAAATCTCATCAGTGATGTTGGCACGCTGGCTTTCCTGCCAGTGTCGGGACGGAGTGACGTCACGTCACTCCGTTCCTACATTCCCACGCCAGTACAAGAAGCACTGCTGTGGTATGTGCTATAGTTGGAGAGGAAAGGTCGTTTCTGCTCTCCTTTGTCAGCACACCAAGGCATTGACTGACAGCTGGGAGAAACAAATATTTTTAAACCATTTTTTTCTTCTTAAATATACATTTAGAAACATAGAAACATAGAATGTGACGGCAGATAAGAACCATTCGGCCCATCTAGTCTGCCCAGTTTTCTAAATACTTTCATTAGTCCCTGGCCTTATCTTATAGTTAGGATAGCCTTATGCCTATCCCACGCATGCTTAAACTCCTTTACTGTGTTAACCTCTACCACTTCAGCTGGAAGGCTATTCCATGCATCCACTACCCTCTCAGTAAAGTAATACTTCCTGATATTATTTTTAAACCTTTGTCCCTCTAATTTAAGACTATGTCCTCAGAAAAACTGCTAGCACAATGTAGAGATAAAATCTTATGCTCAATCTAATGAAAGTAAATTGTTTGGAGCATGACAGGTGCTTTTTAATACTGCAGAATGGTGGCATTATTGGTGTTGTCTTTTCAATATGACATTTACATTTAGCCAACATCCATTTAAAATCAGTTTTTGTGAAACTGCTTCAGGGTTTTTCTCCTGTCCACAGAACTTTCCCCAGTGCTAAACGTCTTCATTAAACAGACAAATCTGGACAGTAAAGATATCAAACACAAAACAAAGAACATGAATTAGAAGCCACACTGGTTTTATTTGGAGCTTGGACTTTTACATGTGGAGGTCTACATTCAAAATAGGTCAAAAGGTTCCACTGCCACAATAAAATAATTGTAAGTCAAATGATCTTGTAGATAATCTTTTTTTTCCCATTGTGATAAAATATGAGAATTTTGCGTTCCTTAAACTGGTGTTTGCAGTTCATAAAAAATAAACCCAAGTACACATACAAAACTTTATTTAGTCTTTATCTTGAAATATTTTTGAAAGCAATAAAATTACAAGTGAGTGAGTGTGTCCCTCATTTCAGTTCTGTAATATTTGTGCACAATGACACATCACTTCACCAGAACATATTGTAAAGTGAAAAATATTTTTAAGAAAAAAATTGCTTTTGGGTGCGAGGCCTAACAGTTTTGATACATGGATGCACTATCCGTTATCCGTGCTGGTGCTTCTTATTTTAGAATATTTTCAAATCATGCCTATTTGACACTTGTCTGGGATAAAATCTTTGAGGAGAGACCAGTGAATGTTCTCACGGGTGCCAAGGTATTTTTTTGGTTATGATTAAATAATAGCCAAAATGCTCAGGACCCTGCCAGTGCTTGCGATATGGACATATATCTGAAGGCATTTCATCAACACATGACAATACTCCTTTCCCCTGGTTAGGAATGGAACAAGTCCATCCGCCAGGTTGTGATGGTTGAGAGATACAATGGGGCCTAACCCCTAGAAATGCAAAGAAAAAATAGGACTAATGGGTTGCAGATTAAAGACAATCTGCCTCCCAAAAAGACCTTGTATCATTATGTGAAAAAAACTACTCTGCAATAATAAATATAAAAGTGGAGCGCAGAGAGCAAAAAACGAAAAACTCTTTATTAATCCCTCTTGGGGGAGAAACACACAGATACTAGACAAACAAGTAATAAAATTAGGATCTAATAGGATAGAATCGACTAGTCCAAAAATAATAGTAATATGGTCAGAAGAAATGCTATAAGTATGTGTGTGGCAGAATTGCCATAAATAGTAGCAAATAACTATGACCAAAAATTGTTCTAATTATAGAGTTTATTTACTTTTGTATTTAGAGATCTTCAGTTTGCTACATTTAATGTACCTCCCCCCTTTTTGGTCATAATTATTTGCTACTACTTATGGCAATTTTGCCACACACATGGTGGGATCAGATACTAGTCTATTACCAGCATGATACCAGGGACTCCTTCCCCCAAATCTCCTACAGCTGCTTAGACAGTTCGTTTAACATTTATATTGCTGGCTATTTAGACTGCAGGCCTCTTTCCTGCAATGTTGCAAACGTATTCTGGTAGATCTTTGTACATATATATTTGTTATGCACTTGATATACTCTTTGTTCTATTTATAGAATTTATTTACTTTTGTATTTAGAGATCTTCAGTTTGCTACATAAAATGTATCTCCCCCCTTTCGGTCATAGTTATTTGCTACTATTTATGGCAATTCTGCCACACACATACTTATAGCATTTCTTCTGACCATATTACTATTATTTTTGGACTACTCGATTCTATCCTATTAGATCCTCATTTTATTACTTGTTTGTTTAGTATTTGTGTGTTTCTCCCCCAAGAGGGATTAATAAAGAGTTTTTCGTTTTTTGCTCTCTGCGCTCCACTTTTATATTTATTATTGCAGAGTAGCTTTTTTCACATAATGATACAAGGTCTTTTTGGGAGGCAGATTGTCTTTAATCTGCAACCCATTAGTCCTATGTTTTCTTTACAATTACAATGATACTACTGTTGCAGCAGACTCCTAACATGGCAACTGACCACGTGTCGGAGCAGTTACGTTGTCAGTGACACACTTCTGATGCAAATTTTTGCCTGCTTTTTAAGAGGAGTTATAGCGAATACTCTGAAGGGGCCAGATGTGAGTATTAGAAAGTCACAACCTTTAACTTAAAGGAGGACTATAGGACCAGGAACACAAATATATATTTCTGACCCTTTAGTGTAAAAACCACCATCTAGCCCCCCTGGCCATCTCTTGCCTCCCTAAATAGAGTAAAATCTTACTTGTATTCAAGCCTGAAGCTGCTGGCTCTGCATCTGTCTGCCTCAGAATAGCAAGCTGTGTGCTGACATAATCAGAAGTGTTGTTCTGCGCCAATTACAATGCTTCCCCATAGGATTGGTTGAGACTGTGAAGGAGGCAGATCAGGGGCAGAGCCAACACAAGTCAAACACAGCCCTGGCCAATCAGTATCTCCTCATAGAGATGAATGAAATGAAATAAATGAATCTCTATGAGGAAAGTTCAGTGTCTCCATGCAGAGCGTAGAGATGCTGACCATCAGTGTTGCATGTTGTGCAGCACTGCCCCATGAAGCATATCTAGTAGCCATCTGAGGAGTGGCCACTGTAAGTATCCCTAGGCTGTAATGTAAACACTGCATTTTCTTGGAAAAGACCGTGTTTACAGCAAAAGGCATGAAGAGTATGATTATACTCACCAGAACAAATTCAATAAGCTGTAGTTGTTCTCGTGACTACGGTGTCTCTTTAATAATGTTCATTGAATAAACCCCACACAAATACAGTTTAGTGTTTTACCTGCTGTTGTGAGTTGTCCCTCCTGAGCTTGTACACATCGGAGCTCTTCAATAGTTTCCTTCAGAGAATCCCTTTCTGTTCTTAATCTCTGGAAAGAAAATATTATATACTTTATATTATGTCTAAAATGTTTAAACAAATATGATGGCTTAAAAATAAACACCAAAAGATGTGTAAAGCTTCAAAATATAGAATGTGAAGTATTCTTTGTTTTATGGTGATTGCATATCTGCACAGTCCATACTTTATCTTGTGAAAGCAGAAAGGTCTGCATGCCACATCACAAGCTTTTCTGATTTGAGAAAAATGGTTGATTCTTAAAAAGTTCAAATCATGAAAAAAACATTTCCTAACAAAATTTGGATAATTTGGTTTTCCTGTGATATGCAGAGCTTGCCTGAGGGTTTTTCTGCCTTTATATTTTTCTAATTTGCACATCTGTTTCATATGCCATTTCTTATGAATGTTGCTTCAAGAGATGCAATTTCTTATGAATACAGCTTCAAGAAAGGCTAACTGGTGTATGGCCTAAGAGATTAAAAATGGAAGAAAAAAAACCAAACAAAAACAGTGAAGACACTCTAAGCTAGAAATGAAATTATGCTACAAACTGAAAACGAGTTATTATCGAGCAGTTTCACGTGTAGCTCAAACGTGTAAAAGTGAAATATGTAATGTATATCCAACATCAAAGTGAAGATTCGAACAATAGGGACAATTTAACCAACCAATCTCAATCAGTTATTGTCATCTAATATGACAAAAGACGGACATTGATAATGCAGAAGTGCAACATCCACATTATCACTGTGGTTGAGGATAAGTTGTTCTCTGGATCTTGTGAAAAGTTCTTATTTTTGCCAATCTGCTTCCAAATGGCCTATGAACAGCATTTAAAGTCTGACAACAACAAAACCACTACACTAAGTGTAAGGGTAGTGCTGCTTAAAGCCTACCTTTCCCCAATCGCTTCCACTTCTCTCCCTCTCTCAGGTCAAAGGAATTTTCCCGCAATTCTCACCTAATCTCGCAATGCCTCCCTTCACTATTCCCCAGCGTCCTGTCAGACAGGACGCCAGCGAAACTACCAAATTCCGTCCTAAAAGAATGTTTAGGACGGAATTTAGTTAGAATGGCATTCGGTAGTTTCTGTTCGAATCGGAATTTCATTTGAATTAATGAAATTGCAACCCTATTCGTGCCACAGGTGCATCTTGCAGCCGCATAGTAAATAGCTCTCTAATTCCCACGGTATCAGGGAGCTATCTACAACAAGGTTGAAAGAGGCGTCAGCTCCCTGCTTGTAATAAACGAATGAACAAACGAACACCGACATTCGGTCTTTGTTTGTTAGTTTGACATTTCTATTCATTAATTCGTCTTTCTGACGAATGAATGGTCAAAATTCCCGTCCGAATGTCTAACTTGGCATGCGCGGAAATTTCACAGCGCTATCTAGTGTGGGCAGATGACGTTTCCCCCCCGGACTTCATCTACCCACACAAAGATGGCTGTGCCCAGGACCTAGGTCCGGGCAGAAAATAAACATTAAATATAGGTAATATGGGGGGCTTAGGGGCGACCAGGGGGCTATTAGATGTATTAGAGTCTGGAGGGGGTTAAAAAAAAAAAAAAAAAAAGATTCGCTTTAAAGTGTCCCTTTAATACACTTTTAAGAATTACTTAAAAGCAATAAAAATGTTTCTTTGTTCATCAGGATATTTATTTCACAATGATCAAAAACTTCATCCTTTTCCAATATATTTTGAAAAGTTAACGTTCTAATGACCACAACATAGCTTGCTTCAGTTGTTGAGGCTTTTCACCTATTTAGGTCTACCAACAATTCAGAAAAATACCATAAATGACAAAGAAAATCCTCTTGAGCAACAGAAAAACAAACTGGGATGGCAAAATTAAAAATGCACACAAGCTTGTATCCTTTAGAACAAAGTCTCAAATTACACCGTTGATAAAATTCAATACTTACATCTTTTTCTTTCTGTAAACTGTCAATTTTTTCCTTTAGTCTTTTGTATTCAAACTCCAATTTGTCAGCTTTTTTAGACTCTTCAGAAAGTCTATTTTGAAGTTCTACTACCTGTTAGAATAATTAAGAAATAAATGTTTTATCCTTCAAGGACCAGTGTACTGACAATTAAATATACATTGTTTTACGGTAAAGAGAGGACTTTATTGTTTGATGTACATGCATAACATATTAATGCAACACTCCAAGCACCACAATACTACAAGGTTTGCCAATGACTTTACTACTTAAACTCAGAGGATGATATGATACTTCTGGCACTGTAACCACTACAGCTCTCTGTAGTTATTATGGTGCTCTGAGTGTTCCTTTAATAAAACTGTAGCAACAAATGGTAACATTTGGGGGTAAAATTTATATTTTACAGTTTTTGCTAAATTCGTATACAATTACTGCAGTAAAAAAAAAAAAATCTATATATTTTAGAATACAAAACAATTGGCAATGTGTCCCTGATTTGGGACACATTGCTAATATTATAATCATCATTAATATTACATTAGTAACATGGAGCACATTACAACTAAGACTTATTAGAGGTAAGAGAATTTAAAACCTTCGCACAAAAGTTTAATCTTTTTTAAAAGTAGATACCAGAAGGTATTGCCACTATAGAAATAGGACGGCCATTATAGAATCATTGATATAGACATGCCTCATTACAATATGGGAGGGGGTGTACCCATGTACAAATACAGTTGTATAAGGGGAATTTATGGTTGGCTGGGAGTAACTGCATTTGAAGTGTTGCAAACATTAACTCTCATTATTCTTATTATAACCTGAAAGGGTATAAACCTTCAAGACACTTTGGACTTTAATTTCCTTTATTCTATAGGTAACTAAGTTCTATCACTAAATCTCCCCAACCCTTCTTCTAAACCACTCACTATATGCAACAGGTTGTCATACATCCAATTAAGAATATCTAAATAAAGATAAAATACAGATACGGTGACCATACCAAGGTTCACCTAACACTAATGACACTGGCACAGTGTGGGTGATCATTGCTGAGAGAGATGCATGAAGACCTGATTATTATGAAATGGAGAAAGGTACCTGTCTCTTATAGGTTTCCAGCTGACTCCTGGCAGCATTGGCTTTCCTGAGTTCCTCTTCAAGACTGACCGTATTCTGCATGTACATTGTGTTCTTCTCCTCCAAAAGCTTCACTTGCCTTCGTAAATCCCCAAGATCCTCCAGTTTTTTCTTATAGGACTCTACTTGACTTTCCAGTTTGGACACCTTATCAGAGGAATGCCTGTACATAACCAAATCAAGAGAATTAATTGTTTTTCAGATCAAAACTTTTTTCCCTTGAGTTTTTCTTTATTTACGGTGTCATTAAATGTATAACATATCCATTACATTTAAACCAAGTGTGTAAGAGCTGCAAAATAAAGAAAGAAAGATTTGTTGAAAAATGTATTCCTCACAAATGTTTTAATCAATTTGCTTAAGGTGGCAACAGCATCGTCTAAGGACTTTGCATTATTAGCAATCCCCAGTTCTGGTGTTTATAGTATATCCCTGCAGTCTTAGCACTGTAAACGTTGCCTTTTCATAGAAAAGGCAGCATTTACATTAATTAAAAACGTTTTAGGATCAGTGGCGCTGTAAAAATTTGAGATTGATAAAATGCCTATCCAGTCTAGAGCCAACTGGCTCTTTGTGAGTGTTCCAATTTATCTCACCATTCTGATTTATGTGTATATACTACACTATGCTGTGTTTCATTTTTCATACCATCTATGTTTACTTATCATAACCAGATGTAAGGAACTTTAACCATAGTGTGTTCAATCACCTTGTTTCCTGTTTGTTTTACGTATGTGTTTACATAGCTGCATAGGAATGACTCTAGTGACAGTCACTCAGATGGCCACTAGAGGTGACTCTAAATCCACACTGTGCAGCACATTGTGGAGTACCTACCTTCAGCACCTCCACGCTCTGCATGGAGATGCTGAACGCTCCCCATATAGATGCATTGATTCAATACATCTCTACGAGGAGATACTGAATGGCGCCCCGTAATACACAAGACCTCAACAGGGGGTTCACTGCTTAAACTACGCAAACCCCAACCTGATGCATCTGAATATGAGAGATAATTAGATCAGAAATCACTAAGTTAATTATCCCCAGGCATCAGGGCACCATTACAATACATCCCAAAACATACAAAATGACACAAATAACCCCACAACATGTCCCGGGATAGCTCTCCATCTCCTTTGGTCAAAAGAGCACAGAATCATCCCCGGTGAAAGTCTTAACCTTGGATTGAAGTAAGGGCAATCTTCAGGACTGTGCCTAGTAAAGTACAGGGGGAACCAGGGAGGGTGACTTTAGCTTTATTAGTGAGAAATTGGGTCTGCAAAGTGGTAGAACTGCAGCTCTGTCACACAAAGTATGTGTTCGCCAAGTGTAGTTACAAAGGCTTATTATATTATATAACAATTGCTGTATTAAAGCTTTATAATAGTGTGCAGTCCCTCCAAGGCATCAGTAAATATGAGGAGTTTTATGGTGGACTACAAAAAATGGTTTTGAACACTGCCACAATCAGTTCTCTGTCCATTTTATAAATAGGCAACTGGTATCAGAGGGATCGATTGTTACAATCAGAAACAGTGAAAATCTACCCACACACTTTAGCATCTAGAAGTCACTAGTTGAAGCAAGAAAGGAGAAATCACATTATCATTAAGTCACCCTCTTTTACAACAGACATAAGAATGAGAACACAGCTGCACAGGAAATTGCTATGGCTCTGCCTTCAAACTATTTGGGCCTCATGTCAAGCTTCGACACATTATTCCGTTCTACACTGTGGTAAAGCAAACCATTTACAAAACCCATAAAAATAATTTTTAAAAACACAAAAACCTGTAATAAAACTAAAAGAAAAACAAAAATTAATATATTTTTTTTTTTTTAAATCAGAATTTTATTTGCAGGGTGATTTGCCATTTTCTGCTTATGCACCAAGGTAAGAGACCGCCATTTTAGACGTGTAAGTAGCCTAAAATGTTTTTCAAGTGATTAAGTGAAATATTTTTTAAAGTTTCGCAAATATCTGAATTAAAACATTTTTTTACGGTGCAATATCCATACTATAGCTTTAAAAAAAAAAAAAAAAAGCAGAAACATTAAAAAAAAACTTTATTTTATTTTAAACACATTTTGGACAGCAGGTGTAGCATGAGCCTAGAACTGCTTTGCCTCCAAGCTGTAGTCTTTACAGTGATAAGAAAATTCCTTTAAATAAAATAAATATGTGAATTTGTATTTTCACAAGGAAGATGCCCTCTAACACTTTGCTCCTTCCGATGACACCTTTTATATATGTGCAGTTTTAAGCCATTTAAAACCACCACAGTCATAAAGTACCATTCGAGATTGCCAATATATATACCAATTTACTAACAGGCTCATTGATCACGCATATTATTGTTCTTAGTTTTTGCACTAGATTTTATAGTTAATAAATATATATATTTTTGTACAATATTGTTTCTTATTGTGTTACCATTATCATCAATCAAAAATCCAGGGTAATGCATTAATTTAAAGTGATTAGTATTGTATCTCCACATTATCAGATTCTTGCCTCTCTGAATATAAGAATTACTGATTCCACAGATAAGAACATCTGACACACTAAATATGTACCAATAACAACTCAAACTAACCCCTTTGAAGTTCATTCAGACTATGGTCAATTCTTAAAGTGCTCTCTTCATTATTATTATTATACACAAAACCTAATCTTTTATCTTATCCTGGCTCATAAAATGTAATCCTGTGCCAAAATGGCAATAACCATAAATAGCAGACATGCCAAGTCTCCCGGTAGTTCCATTTTGCATGCGGCTCCCTGACACCCGCAGAACATGTATAATATCCTTGAAATCACACACACACAATCTGACATACAATGTATATCAGATTGTGTGTGTTGGTTTCCAGGATATTATACATGATTTGTGGCCCCTGGTCCCTTCCCTCATATTCACTAAGCAGGGCCCGGTAAGAGTGCCAGCACTTTAAGAGCCGAGTATCAGCCGGCAGGAGGACTGGAGGGAGGAGGCAGCAGAGACACAAAGTAGGATGGAGGGAGAAGAGAGGTTGGAGTGAGCTGCCACTGCATGCTCTCTCACATCAGCCTCAGCCAGGAGCAGAGCAGCAAGCAAGTCACCCTCCCGGAGAAAAAAGTAAGCTATCAGGAGTGTATCTGAGCATGTGTCAGTTTGAGTGTATCTATGTGTTTGAGTCAATCTGTAGGTCAGCGTGTGTATCTGTATCTGTGTGTTTGTGTCAGTGGGTGTGTGTATCTGTATGTCACTGTGTGTTTGTGTTAGTATGTGCATATGTATGTCAGTGTGTATCTGTATGTCAGTGTGTATCTGGTGCAGCCACCTCCCTAAAATGCATTTTTTGCAAGTTAGGATGTCTGCAATAGGATAAAAGGGAAGCTCAATAATGAATGAATGTAATGGCTTTGGATGTTTCTGAAATCAGTAATCCACTTTTTTGAAGAGAGGGATAATGATATAAACATAAATAGGATAAAGGGAAGCTCAATAATGTATGAATCTAAATGGCAAATATCATTACTAGGAAGGAAGTTATCTCCCTGCCATAATTTATCCATCAAGAAATCATAACTTCATAATTATTAGAGACATTGAGATGAGAAATTGTGAACTTTCTTGCAGCTCAAATGTCAAAGCATGATCTTTAAGAAGGGCACTGAAAACACTAGTAGGGCTAATAATGAGCCCAGCATGTGCTACGATCTTTCTAATCAGCAAAAGAACACAACCAAAAACTGCAAGGGAAAAAAAAAACAGAAGAGCACGGTCAAAAAAATGTATATTACATGGTTATGTTTTTAATAAATGCACTTAGTAAAAAGAAGAGGCAGTACATTAGCTCTAGAAAATACAGGAAAGATGCAGGTACGTTATCCACTCTCAAGGACACTTGAAAACCGCAAATAATAATTAGTTCTAAATATATTTTTCTAAAATGGTGTTCCTTAGAAAACAATACATCCTCTTCCCTCCCCCGAAATGGTACTGAGTAGGTCGCACTCACAAGAAAAGCTATTCAAAAGGCATGTGGCAACCAATACTGATTACCTTAATACATCCATTTCATCCTTAAGTGACTGAGCTTCATCTGCAAGAGTTGTTAAATCGTCATTCTGTTGTCTTAATTCTGTTATTTCTTTTTCCAGCTCTTCACATCGTATCCTGTAATCATCTTTGGATGCTTCAAGCCTATTAGAGAAGAAATAGAGACAGAACAAAAAAAAAAAAAAAAGCTATGGTTAGAACAGTGGTGTCATCATTAAAATGTTCAGTTAATGTTCCTGAAAATTGCAGAAAGAGTGGGAGCAGCTACGAAGAAAGAACAAGATGATAAAGTGAGACAGAGCTGTCACAAATCTTCTTTTCCTGTTCAATCTACTGTAAGCTACAGTGACCACTATATATACGTGTTGGACTTTATTGTCCCATATGGCATATGTTTTCTCACTTTCAGAGCAGTGTTAATTTTAGCAGCAAATTTTAATTTAGTTTTAATTACAGTCTTTTGACTAAAAATCCCTTTTAGTTTTAGTCGTATTTTATTCATCTGAATTGTTTTAGTTTTAGTCGACTAAATCTCCAGAAGATTTTAGCCAAGACAACTAAAATCTAATGGGTTTAATAAAGCCTTGCTCTCTTTGCCCCTTCCCCAGCCCCTGTGTCCCCTAACCCCATGTGTCTCATTCCCTAAGCCTGACTAAAAAGCCATTATCATTTTAGTAGTATTTTATCATCTGATTTGTTTTAGTTTTACTCTACTAAATCTCAACTAAAATTGTTAGTCGACAAAATTAACAATCTTTCAGAGTACATTTTGTGCTTATGTGAAGAACTGCAATAGTTATCCATTTTAACCAATTTTCAATAAACATACCGATATACAGTATATGGTTACATGATATGGTGTACTCAGGTACACTTCATTGTAATTTACTGTGGGCATCTTTATTTGCATGCAGTCTTGTGTATTACGCAATTAACATTTTTACTAGCTTTATCATTTTAAGAAAATATTTTAAAGCTTTAAAAACACATTTCCGTTTTAGTACTTGATAAAACTACTGACTTAAAATGAAAAAGAAAAAAAAAAAAAGTGACAGAAAATCTCAAACATCCCATATGAAACCTCATGAAAAACAAACGGAAAAATGCTACTTCTGGTTAAAAAGAGGTTTTTTTTTTATCATAAGGAAGTCAGTCAAACTAAAAAATAAAAAAATGTCAGTATCAGCATTTGGTTAAGGAACAAAGTGTATACAATTTTTGAAAGAGTGTTGCATAAAAAGCACATCTTCCCACATATATGCTTTGTTAGAGGAAGCTTAACTCTTTATAGAACAAGGGCTTTGTGTACGCAACACAGATTAAAGACACCATATTTGTGTTCCAAATCTCTAATTTGTAATAAACCTTGAGAAAGTATGTGATTAGCACAAAACAAACTTGTAGGACACATGCAGAGGGAAAGCTAGAGTAACCCAAGGGCAAGGTGCTGCATTTAGAGACAGAACAATCCATATTACGCCAAATACATTGCAACCTTAAAGGGAAACTATAGTGCCAGGAAAACAAACTAGTTTTTCTGGCACTATAGCTTCCCCCTCTGTCAAGGCCCCCTCCTGTGGTGCTGAAGGGGTTAATAACCCCTTCAGTCACTTACCTGTGTCCAGCTGCGCCCATGCTCCTCCCGCGCCGACGTCTGCTGGCGGGGGGAGACCTAATGTGCATGACTGTGCTCGCATTAGGATTTCCCTATAGGAAAGCATTATTCAATGCTTTCCTATGGGGGGAAAAAAAAATCTGACGCTGGAAGTCCTCATGCTCCGTCCAGCGTCAGATAACGGACCAAAGGTCCGTTTCGATTACGGAAGTCCCTCTAGTGGTTGTCTAGTAGACAGCCACTAGAGGAGGAGTTAACCCTAGCAGGAAATTATTGCAGTTTATAAAAACGACAATAATTACATGCTCAGGGTCAAGAGTGATGGGAGTTTGCACCCAGACCACATCAATGAGATATTATCTTAAGAAATAAGATTACACCTAAAACTCCTGTCACTAATTAAAAGTACTAGGAGATGTTTACTAATGTGAGAATTGCAGGGGGATTCAAAGTGCATTTCAAAATTTAGGCCAAAAAAGCCAAAAATTCTCTAAGTTAATTCTGCTTTCAGTTCAGTTATTTTGGTCTTTTATTTGTAATTCACTTTTAAGTTCTGAAAATTCTCACTTTTGTAAATATCCCAGAGTGTTTAATTTGTGACAACAATATTTTTGGTATTTTTTTGATGCAATTTTAATACATACGAAGGTAATCAATTCTCCCGTTTTCCCCCCAAAAAGGTACTTAAAGGGACACTAATGGCATTCAGACCACTTCAGCTCATTAAAGTTGTCTGGGTCCACTATCCGAGGTCCCTTAACCCTGCAATTGTAATTATTGCAGTTTTGAAAAAAAATGTAATAGTTACCTGTCAGGGTTAACTCCACCTCTAGGGGCTATCAACCAGACAGCCACTAGAGGGGTTTCTGGGTGGTTAGGTGAATTTTGGTCGCCGAACTGAAGCTGGACGTCATCATGCTATGCTTGAGATTATCCAGTAGCACACCAAAACCCACAGGAAAGCCTTATATAATGCTTTCTGATGGGGGAATTTCTAATGCGATCATGGCGTTCGACGCGCATGTGCATTAGGTACCCCCTTGCCGGCTGACGTGGCAGGAGCGGAAGCGGAGCCTGAAGCGGAGCCTGAACCATCGCCGATATAGGGGGCCATATAGGGAGTTATAGTGCCAGGAAAACAACTTTGTGTTCCTGGCACAATAATTTCTCTTTAAAGCCAATTTGTCACCAAAAATAAACTTAATCTAATATGCTATTACATAGCTTTGCGTCCCTGAATACCCTAGTCAGGACTAGTTTTCTTTATGTATAGCAGTTAAGGTAACAATTTCCAATAGGCAGAGCTGAAAGCAATACTGTGTTTCAGTTACCAAATGTACACCCAATCCATTGGTAAAAATCAATTCTGCAAAATGGTAAAAACAGCAGACATCATGAGCAGAGGTGAACCAAATGGCTGCACCAATGTATTGAGATCGAACACAAGAAAGAAATTGTAATAAATACAAATAAAGGCAAGTGGCAGTGGAAGGTAATATAATCATAGGATACAGTGGGCATGAGGGTTTCTTTAATTTGCAAGAAACATAAATATATGATCAACTACCAGAAAAAAATAAAATAAATGTTTACCATTATTCATCACCGGTCTTACCTAAAGGTTTCCTCCTGGAGTTGTTCAAGTTGCGTTTGAAGTTGCAAATGTCTACGTCCAGCTGGGCTATTGGGATCTTCTAAAGAATCTGACTGGTTCAATCGTTCCATCAAAATCTGGTTCTCAGCAAGCAAACTACTCTTCTCCTCTTGAAGACCAGCAACCTACAACAATAACACATGTTCTGAGTATGTGTTCCATGACACAAAGGGTATCATGATGCTTCCTCTGGGTCATGTTATTCAATCAGCATGCCAGCCACACACAGATTGCCACTGCAGCAACAGTAAATTCCACAACAGAAAAGTCTTACAGTCATTTTATATCATTATTGCATTTAAAGTGACAAAAAAGGTTTAATAACCCATTCACCCCACTCTCAAGTCTCAACAAAGTGGTTTAGAAGGAAGAAAGCATTTTGCCTTTGATATATTCCAGAAAAGTAATGATGGTCCAAGAACTCAGGGTAAATCCAGTGAGCAGATGTACTGAAGAAGATGAAAAGCAATGTTTCAGCCCACAACGGGGCTTTTGTCAATATATTCCAGTAATATATATCGTGACATATAAAAAACACTTTAATGTCAGTTGCTCCATCATTCTAAATGTCTTTTATATAAAACATAATGGTGTAGGAATTTAAAGGATCACTATAGGGTAAGGAACACAAACATGTATTCCTGACCCTGTAGTGTGAACACCACCATCTAGCCCCCTGGGCCCCTCATGTCTCCATAAATATAGCAAAATTCAAGCCTGAAGCTGTAACTCTGCATGCTGTTTGCCTCAGAAAAAGAAGCAGTCTGCTGACATCATTAGAAGTGGTGGCCTGATCCAATCATAGTGCTTCCCCATAGGATTGGCTGAGACTGACAAAGAGGCAGATCAGGGGCAGAGCCAGCATGATTCAAACACAGCCCTGGCCAATCAGCATCTCCTCATAGAGATTAATTAAATCAATGAATCTCTATTAGGAAAGTTAAGTGTCTGCATGCAGAGGGAGGAGATACTGAATGTTTGGATGCATTTTAGGCAGCCATGACCCAGGAAGGATCTCTAACAGCGATCTAAGGAGTGGCCAGTGAAGTGATCACTAGGCTGTAATGTAAACACACATTTTCTCTGAAAAGACAGTGTTTACAGCAAAAAGCCTGAAGGTAGTGATTCTATTCACCAGAACAAATTCAACAAGCTGTAGTTGTTCTTGTGACTATAGAGTCCCTTCATACAAAAAAGTATTGACCATGTAAAGCAGCATGCAAATCATGAAGATTAACAAAAATAAAAGGTGTAAAACACAAAAATATAGGATATATCTGACATCAATACTGAATTGTGAACATAGAACTAAAAGCATAGCTTCAGAAAGAGATACTTGCAAAAACTAAATACCGGTAGCTACAATTCCAATCAACCTAGTGTGCATCATAGGAAATAAACAAAAATAATAATCTTCCTGAAGATAAACTGAAATTGTGCAAGTTACTTAACGTCAACTTATGCAGAAACTTTTCTAAACACGCACTTTTCTCAAATCAATAAATGTTTAATCATCACAGTCTCTTTAAGAAATCCTCACTGACCTTTACAGTAATCCCCTCTCTATCTTTAGAAGGTTACAACTAAACTCCTTGTTCTGGGATACATCCAAGTCCATGAACAACAAAGGCAGACGCATTGAACACAAAATCATTAATAGGTGCCGGTCATCACTTTTAAATGCAGTCATTACTGAGCAGTATACAGTTAGTATCAACCTATAAACTACACCTTTTTATAACCTGTTCCTATAAAAAAATGCGAGTGCACACAAGCATACAAAGAAAACTTGCCGTGAGCCACCTTGCTATCTGATGTGACACGTTTGAGAAAGCTTGTGTGATTTTTCTACAAAACAAATCAGCATTGAAAGCTATTTTATTTCCCCTGCATAATGTCGCTGCAAGTATGAAGCTTTTCAAAGGATCTGACATTTACATAATTTTATCTCGGCTAAAAACCACTTTACCAGTAATACGATCACTAAAGGGCTCTCCTCATCCCTCTCAGATATTATATCTAAAATTAATCAATGATGATAAACATATATTCATCGCATATTATGTATAATAGGTTGCGATGGACACTAGAGTCCGAAAGCACTACGGAAGCATTTCCTGGTGTGATATGCACAGAGATAAGTATAAAACAAACTTGGCTCCCTGTAGAACTTCCCAGTGCTGTTGCGGACTTTTTTTTCTGTGATTGCATACACTTCTACATGCTGGGGTATCAGGTCCCCATGATGGTCGGCCATTATCATCCCAGGAAGCCCTTCGAAGGCATGCATGCTAATGCAAATATAACGGGATACCTTAAGTTTACAATTTATGCTTGGGTGTACTTTTACAGTGCTATGTATGTTTTAATTTAAAATATCGAAAAATATATATACTAAAAGCACTAATACAGCATTTTGAAAAAAAAGACAGCATAGCTCATAGGTGCAGAGGAAGGGTGTGGTATGCTACATTTCTGTGATGTGATATTCCCATTTTTCGGTAGAAAAGGTTAATAGTTTCTAAATTAGATTTGCAATCTAAAACGGTTATTATAAACTACGCGCATCCCTCTAATGCGCAACACTGGGCTAAGTGTACAATGCTCTAGAACAGGCATAGGCAACCTTCGGAACTCCAGATGTTTTGGACTACACCTCCCATGATGCTTTGTCAGAATTATGGGTGTAAGAGCATTATGGGAGATGTAGTCCACAACAACTGGAGTGCCGAAGGTTGCCTATCCCTGCTCTAGAAAAAGCTTTTTCTTATGTTTACAGTAAGAAACTTATAAAGACATTTTTCCCTTTACGAAACAATCTTACTACGGCATTTAAATATAGGAACAGGTTACAATACTACTATTCATATGTCTTTAAGAAGCACTATCGTATTTCAGTAAATATTAAAAACACCATGCATTATATTAGAGCCCAATTTCTCAACAACAATCACTTGTTAAGAAAGTCTTGCTTATGTTACAATTACAAAAGGTTATAAGCTAAAGGAAGACAAAACATTCACATAATATATAAAGACCTTATTGTATATTTCCTTAAATTGTTTACTATTTATGGAACAATTTATATAAAGCTTAAAGGAACACTCTAAGAGATATAAACACTAAAGCACACTGCAATAGTTATGGTACAGGAGTGCCCTGGCTATATCCCACCCCATATACCGCGCAATGTGAGTAGTCAAACCATTTGCTAACAGCTTGACATCTTACCTGAGGCCACTTCCTGCAATGAGGCTAGAAGCTCCTGGAGCTTCTGTTAGCTCTCCTGAGCTTAACCTTGATGTGCAGAATCAGCTGACCATTCTCAGCCAATGAGGCTTAGCACAATGCAGAGAGCTTACAGCTCCAATGGAAAATGTGAATGGCACCTGGCACACCCCAGGCGAGTTCTCAAATGTTTGACTATTACATAGATGGGTGCCAGGGCACTGCTGACACTAAAACCACCACAGTGAACAGCCTTGGTTATAGTGCTTTGAGTTTTTTTGAATTGGTTTACCTCTGTAAACTGAAAAAAAAAATCTAAACACATACAAAACATATAGAATGTAGAATAATGTTGAAGGCTGACATTAAAATACAGTTTTATAACTAAAGAGAAAACTGTAAAACAATTGAAAAGTAAACTATTGCTCCTTTTTAAACGCTTTGGTATTATTCACTAATTATTATTATTATCATTGCCATTTATCGCCATTGTGCAGAGTTATAGAAAGAGAGAGAGATAGAGAAAAATAAGACCCAAATACCTGTCTACCACAACAAAACATGTCTGAGTGATGTTAAATATTCCTGTGCATTTAAAGTTAGTATTTACAAAGTAATAAAACCATGTGCAAACACAAGCAGGTTTGTATTAGTAGTCGTGGGACAATGCTTTAATGTGAGCATTACATTCACAATTTACCCTTTCTTCTAGCTCATTACATTCAAATCTCAGTTTATCTCGCTCTTCTTGAATAGCATACGCCTTCAATTGAATAAAAAGCAAAGCAAGAGAATAGTTAGGAGATAACCTGGAAATGTATCATCATCATCATCATTTTTATAATCATTTCATCCTAAAAGAGCATTTAACAAGACAGAAACCTTGCCGTACTGCCCATTGATAACTAAAGCCAATCTAAAGCAAGAGAAAATAAAATGTTTATACATGCTGTAGGGAAACATTACTAAAATACTCACCTTACATACCTCCTGATTTTGTTGATAAAGTCCGTCAGATTTCACGATGGAACCTAGTGCAGACCTACATGTAAGCAGTAATTATGTCTATACAAGGTAGCAAAAAATGCTGGTGGGCTTCACCCCAGTGGTAATTTGTATGGCTCAGCCCACATATGTTACATAGTTACATAGCTGAAAAGAGACTTGCGTCCATCAAGTTCAGCCTTCCTCACATATGTTGTTGCTGTTAATCCAAAAGAAGGCAAAAAACCCAGTCTGAAGCGCTTCCAATTTTGCCACAAACTAGGAAAAAATTCCTTCTTGACCCCAAAATAGCAGTCAGATGTCTCCTTGGATCAAGCAGCTATTACCCCACTAATTAGTTGACTCATACCCTTCACCAAACACTACCCTATACCATGCACTGTGTCCAGCCCTAAACCCCCACATGTTTTATGAATCATATTAAGACATCAAATCTTTAAATAAATTCATAGCATTATATAAACCTATATTTTAAGACACCTGCTTTATTAACCCTCTAGCCAGAGCATAAACCCTGAGTTTACAGCAATTAAACCTGCACCTGCACCGATTTAAAACCCTCCACTTACCCACAGCAATATCCCCACACTGTACAGTAGAATTAATGCACCATATTAAGAGTTAAAATGGGACTTTCACAGTTTATGTAACTGGCAGTGTTATTCCTGTCCTAATAATAAAGAGTACCTGAGGCCAGCAATGAAAGAGTGCTAAAACTTGGGTCCTTTTGCAGACCCTGACCCAGCCCAAGTCAACCTTCCCCTAACAATAGTTTATTTTCAGTGACTGACCATCATAACCTCTGTATACTGTGGCAGCCTGGAAAAAAGGGGGCAGGGGTGTCAGGAGCCGTAGGATTAACTTTGGAGTTAACCTGTTGGAAAAAGGTTTAATTCACTGAAGGTGGAGCAAAGACACTGCACCTATATCAACTTCAGTAAGCCAAAGCTATAGGGTGTAGAGCAGGGATAGGCAACCTTCGGCTCTACAGATGTTGTGGACTACATCCCCCATAATGCTCTTACACACATAATGCTGGCAAAGCATCATGGGAGGTGTAGTCCAAAACATCTGCAGAGCCGAAGGTTGCCTATCCCTGGTGTAGAGGGTACCTTTAACCCCTTAAGGACCAAACTTCTGGAATAAAAGGGAATCATGACATGTCACACATGTCATGTGTCCTTAAGGGGTTAAAGATATTATGAAATCAAGTTTTGTATGATACATACAACTGACCAAGAGTGCAAACTATTTTATCAGTAATACATAACATACACCAGCTTTTGATCATTAAATTGCTGTATTATTAAAGAAAAAACACTAACCTGCATATCTAATTCATGGCACCGCTGTGCAATTTCTTCTTTCGCTGATAAAGCATCATTTAACTCTTCAGTTGCCTTCTTTAACTACAGTTTTAAGCAAAACAAAAAAAATGAGTATCTTCAAAAGCATTTATGTTTGAAAGATTGAATAGAAAGGAAAAAAAAACAGCCAATGATCTGTTACAAACTAACGGAAAACCAGTTGTTGTTATTATAAACTAAAGGCTGGTTTTATATGTCTAACCTCTTAGCTGGTACGGCTGGTGTGATCGCTCTCAGCCAATTATTGAAACTCTGCACATAGAAATATGCACAGAATTGACACTAGCAATCCCTGAACTCTTGTTCACGGTTGACTAACGATGCAGCCATATTTGGAGTTAAACTCTATATGTGCAGCATTTTATAGTAAAAAAATGCACATAAATATGCTAGGCACCATGACTACTTGAAATCCCTCATGTGTCCATGATGCTCGGAGTAATCCTTTACTATTTTGCATGATTCATGCTTTACCAGATACCCATCAGATGTCTCCAAAACTTAAGCTCTGGTTAAGCCATTATATTAAGCCACCTATAGGATGACAAAGAATTAGGGACTTTGAAGTATATTAATTGATAGAGAGCTACTTATTGAAGACAGATAAAAGATCATAATTAAAAAAGGTACACTACAGACTATAGCGTACTGATATAGTGATGGTGGTTATCTAGGCAGCCAAGTCCTTCCTACTCTGATGCAGCTGAGTTAATGTTTTAAATTAACGATACAAATATGGACAAGAATGCTATGTTGCAAGTGCTGGAGGCAAATGTGGACAGATTTGTACAGATAATACAGAAACCAGGCTTTAGCATTCTGGTGAGTTCATGGAAAACCTAGAAAATGTATTGAAAAAGACTGAGAATTTCACACACTAACTCCATAAACCATAAGCACTGCAATATCCAGCATGGATTATGGTACTTGGAGTAGATAAATCAAGCCCAACGAATACACCATGCACTGCTTTGTCTTAAATATAAAATAACTGTTACCTGGCGATCAAGCTCAGCGTATGCATCGGTTCCAATAGAGACAGGCGTTTCTTTACTCATCAACTGTAAGAAGAAAATATTACAATAAAAGGGGGGGACAAATTAAAAATGTCTCAATTTTCAAAGAGCTTTCCATGAGTGTAGATTAACTAATGTTATGTTAACATACAAGTGACTCAAAAGCTTACAGCAACACAGCCACTACAGTAAGCAGGGGAGTTATGGTGCTTTAAGTGCTACTTTGAATAAGTACCAGCAACAATGTACAATTTTAACAAAATAATTTTATTATTAAATACTTTTTAAAGGGATACTAGAGTCACCAAAACAACATCAGATTAATGAATAAAGCAGTTTGGGTGCACAGATCATGCTCCTGCAGTCTCACTGCTCAATATTCTGTCACTCAGGAATTACATCACTTTGTTAATGCAGACCCAACCAAAATGTCCTGTAAAGAGAGATCTAATGTTTATACTTCCTTTATAGCAAATTCTGTTTAATTTAGAATTTCTTATCTCGTACTCTTTTAGTAGCCTTCAAGATCATGCAAGATCCTCCTGTGTGTGATTAAAGTTTAATTTATACAGCAGAATATAAAAATTACTAAAGCAAGTTAACAACTGATTGAAAATAAAACCAATTTTTCCACATAGGCTGTATGAGCCAGATGCAGAGGAGTTGAGGCAAGCATTGCATAAACAGAAACTAAAATGACTTAAAGGACCACTCTAGGCACCCAGACCACTTCAGCTTAATGAAGTGGTTTGGGTGCCAGGTCCCTCTAGGATTAACCCTTTTTTTTTTATAAACATAGAAGTTTCAGAGAAACTGCTATGTTTATAATGAGGGTTAATCCAGCCTCCAAATCCTCTAGTGGCTGTCTCACTGACAGCCGCTAGAGGCGCTTGCGTGATTCTCACTGTGAAAATCACAGTGAGAGCACGCAAGCGTCCATAGGAAAGCATTGTAAATGCTTTCCTATGAGACCGGCTGAATGCGCGCGCAGCTCTTGCCGCGCATGCGCATTCAGCCGAAAGGGAGGATCGGAGGCAGAGAGGAGGAGGAGAGCTCCCCACCCGGCGTTGGAATAAAGGTAAGTTTTAACCCTTTCCTCATCCCAGAGCCCGGCGGGAGGGGGTCCCTGAGGGTGGGGGCACCCTCAGGGCACTATAGTGCCAGGAAAACAAGTATGTTTTCCTGGCACTTTAGGGGTCCTTTAACGCCTAAATGACAGTGAATTAAGCAGCAAGACTGCAGGTGCATGATCTATACACCAAAACAGCTTTGTTAAGCTAAAGTTATTGTGAAGCCTATAATGTCCTTTTAACATTTCATGCTTTGGCATGATCTTCACATGATATTACATTTGTTCCGCTGAAGCCTTAAAGTGTACCAGTCATTGTACACACAAATTAGAATTAAGAATAGAAAATGTAATCTTTATTATGCAAGCAAATGAACAAACTTTATTTAACAGGTTACTCCAACCACCATTATGATTTTAGTGATTTGAAGTGGTCATGGTGGTAGGAGTCTGGATGTGCAGTATTTCAGCTTGAGTGAATCCAACATACCTCCTGAATGGCAGTCATCACCATGTGTTGTACAGCCTCCTCCATCATCATGATTGTTTGGATGTACTCTACAAATTAAGATAGAATATCATCATTTCAGTACATTCGAGTTAAGTAATTATATTGATAATAGCTCTATCCCAGGGAATAGCAAGTACATTTACAAATCATGGGATGGTAATTTTATGTCTAAAGTAATAGACAGTCATTGTCGTGTAAATAAAAAAAAAATGTATTAGAGGAGACCCTTGCATTGCAATACTTCAGACAGATTCAAAAGTATCTGTGCTACATGGCAATACAATCTTCATCACATCCAGGAGAGAGAGAAAAATAAATAATACTGTAACTCCTGTAATGAGTTACACGTTACATACAATTAGTATACAGTACTCAGAGGGAATCCCAAGATATTTTAGGGAATACAAAATTATTTAACTGCCATCGGAAGTTAAACATCACAACCATATCTATAAAGTACAAAAACAAACTAAGTGTTACTCTGGGGCAAAGTCCTAAATGTTGAGAGACATTTTATTGGTTCCCATGGTAATTACTGTTTACTTAGCACTTTGCCACTGAATAACACCCATTCACCCTGATAAATAGGACTTTACGTCTGTGTGTAATATCTCTGCCACTGCTATATGGGATGTTCAGAATGATACAGCAGCTTTATCATAAGTCTTGGAGGATGCATGAGAGCCAGCCTTCTCTGTTATTTTTTTATTATTAATTTAAGATTTTACAGTTTTCCAATATGAGAACATAGTATAAGAATACAGTAAAAAATACTCTAGTGTTGTTCCACAGTAATGGGCTGTTGGGCACCTGGTCTCCTCTGCAAAAGGCTTACAACATCAGGCTTCTGCAGTGCAGCAGAACAAAAAAACCAAATAATAGAAATATGCACAGAATTAACATTAACCAGCCATGCTGCTTGTATTAAGCTTCAAAGCAGCAGTCAAAGACCAATAAAGTCAAGGCACTCAACAGAGGTTCAGGATATATATGCCAATGTTGGTCTAGGTGAGAAATTATCCAACCCATGTGTCGAGAATGAATTTGTCTGCCTCTTTGTGGTATCAATTATATTAACAGAACAGGCAGAAGTAAACAACGTGCTAAGTTGTAATTTTGCAAACAGGACTATCATAAACTAAAAAGGTTCCAAGTAAAGTGTATACAGATCGTAGCTTGTTAATATAAATGAATACATTAAACTATATTTATATATATTAAAGGACCATTATAGGCACCCAGACCACTTCAGCTTAATGAAGTGGTCTGGGTGCCTGGTCCAGCTAGGTTTAACCCTTTTTTTCTATAAACATAGCAGTTTCAGAGAAACTGCTATGTTTATATTAGGGTTAATCCAGCCTCTAGTGGCTGTCTCATAGACAGCCGCTAGAGGCGCTTCCGCGCTTCTCACTGTGATTTTCACAGTGAGAAGATACCAGCGTCCATAGGAAAGCATTGTGAATGCTTTCCTATGAGACTGGCTGAATGCGCATTCAGCCAAGGAGGCGGAGAGGAGGAGGAGAGTCCCCCGCCCGGGGCTGGAGAAAGAGGTAAGTTTAACCCCTTCCACCCCCTAGAGCCCGGCAGGAGGGGGACCCTGAGGGTGGGGGCACCCTCAGGGCACTATAGTGCCAGGAAAACGAGTATGTTTTCCTGGCACTATAGCGGTCCTTTAAATGTAAAAAAGAAAATTGCTGCAGCAGAGTAAATCTGTATGAATCAAAAGCTTCTGATTTAAAAGATAAATGTTAATGGTCTGCAATAGGCCATGATGCCAGATTAGCTGTGCAGTGTGGAGAGGCACTATGAGTTACCTTGCTTTTGTTCACATTTTACAGCACAGCCAAGAATAAGTTGCAACATTCTGCCAAGTTCAGATGCGTCTGCGTGCTCTCCAACCAAATTAACATCCGGAAGTGTAAAGTCATTTATCTGATGTCCCAGAATCTGAAAACAATGCAAAGCAAAACTGCAGGTTATGAAAACAAGAACTAATGTGTCACATGATTTATTATGAATACACTAATTTGAACACGTTGATATGCCAAGGAGTGTGCAGTGCAACTATTCGTTATATTTTGCACATTAATTCAGAAACTGAGCAGCTAAACTAGAATAAAAATTTAAATGAGCCACAATGCTTCAAAATGGAATTAGGAAAGAAAAAGGCTTGTACTAAATAGGTCCATTTCAAATACAGAGCTCCAGTTTAAAAAAAAAAAAAAATATTACCCACACACACTTGTTTCTTAAAAGGTTACTCCAAGTATTCTGACTACTTCAGTTATTTGAGATGATAAAGGTGCTTGGAGTCTACATGTACAGCATTTCTGTAGGAAACACTGCACATATAGATACACATGATGAAACTGCTAGTTGTGTATCTCCACCTCCATTAGCATTATTAGCAGCGGGCTGAGGTTGTTATGGTGTTTGAACGGTTTCTTTAAAGGGGGCCTCCATGCTTCAATCATAGTGGATTGCTTGCTGCAGTTAACGTTAAAGTGTCAGGATTCTGGATTAAAACAACATTACATAACTTTTGACTCGCTATTGAGCTGTGCAAAAAGGGGACTAGTTCACTTCATTTAATAAAATAAATGAATAAAATCAACAGCACCCCAAGCTGTAAATCAGACAAGTCATGTTACTTCCTGGTTTGCTTAGTTCAAAGGTGCAAAAAAAAAAAAAAAATAAGACAGGCAATTGCTTAGAGCACCTGCCTTGCAAAGACTTTTAATTGAGCTGCATTGGGATGTTTAATTGGACAGGCACAGAAGGTCTACAGCTTTTTGTGAGAACAAATCTCTAGGAGCCGCATTTGATTATGAACCAAGTCTGACTCGGTTCTTAACACGGAAGTGCCTTTAGCGGCTGTCTGGAAGAATACAAGCCTAGCGCACTCAGACCAATTCATTCAAATTAAGTGGTCTGGGTGCTTTTAGTGGTACTTTAAAGGAACACTATAGTATCTGGAATATAATTGTGTATTCCTGGCCCTATAGCTCTAAGATCTATAGTTTTCGGTCGCCTCACCTTTTTCCAGCGCTGCGCTGGTCTCATTGTGGCTGGCTCTGTCCCTTTGGCTGAGATCAGCAATCATTATGAACTCCAATTCTTGGCCATAGGAAAGCAGTCAGAGGCCATCGCGCATGTGTGGCAAAACGCTGTGCTGCGCCAATCAGCATAGCCTTAGACAGATGCGTTTAATTAACATGGAGACGCTGAAAGGCAGTACTGTACTGACCCAGGAAGCCCCTCAAGTGGTTGCCTGAATGACTCCAACTGGAGGTGTTCCTATGCAGTAATGTAAACACTGTCTTTCAATTAAAAAGCCTGCAGGGACATACTATACATACCAGAACAATTACATTAAGCTGTAGTTGTTCTGGTGAGTGTAGTGTCCCTTTAAAGACAGAGATAAATAAAATAAATAATAAAATAAATAAAAAATACAATCTATGGGGAGTATGTTTCAATTTACATTTTGAAATGAAAACCTTTGATGATCTTTCAAATAAATTACCTCATGATTGTAATCCAAGATGCCTTTTAAAATCTTCTTCAGGTTACTGATCTACAAAAAGAAAAAAAAAAAAAAAAAAAAAAATGATGATTATGTACCATTTAATAAGATTATGTTAAATGCTTTTTTTTTTTTTTTTTTTTTTTGCAGTTCAAGTAGTGCTGCCTATGGTAGTAGTTTGCTACATTTTTACAAATTGAAGAATGGAAGAGATCTAGGCTCTGATAAATTGTTTCTAAAATGCACGTCACAGAATGTTAACATTTAGCCATCAAACAAAATCCCAGAAAGAAAGAAAAAATGGAAACATCCATCAGATAGAAAAATGTGTTCCCTATTGTCCTTGATCTATCTTTTGGGACAACTCTCTAGGTTTAGCTATAAACCTTGTGTTAAAGTTCTGGCTCAAGGGGGCGGAGCTTGACCACCAGCCTGAACAGACGCCATGCTTGCAGGCTCCTCCGAGCAACCTTACTAAAACGAGAATATCCCGAAAAGTAAAGCCCATCCAGCTCTCAAAAGCCAACAGGCACACTCCATAACGCCTTCTGAGGCGATAGATGCCTTTCTTTCTTCCATCGCACCAGCCTAGACGGAGGCGGAAAATCGGGGCCTACCCCGCGTTGACGCTCCCGAGCCTGGAGGCGCTCCTCTCCCAACAAGTAAGGGACGACTATCCCCAGACCTCACCGGGCACCCAGGCCCAAATGCCAGCAATGGGCCGTCGCTCGCAGAAAGCGGCGACTGACAGCAGAGACATCGGGACAATGTTACAGAGGCCCACGCAGCCCAAACCCGTGCTCGCGGCAACCCCGCAGCCCGACTCCCGCACTTACCCAACTGAGCAGATGGGGCCCGAACGCCCGCTGGCCGCACAGCCGACGACACCTGCGGCCCACACCGACTCCACACCGACGACCAGACACGACCTGAAGGTCTTACTGGCTGACTTCCACAAGATCCTGGCAACGGAACTCGCCCCTATCAAACAGGATATGAAAGCCATTGCAGACCGAGTACAGGCCTCCGAGAGAGACATTTCGGACATACAATCGCACGTGTCAGAGCTCCAAAACTCGGTCCAACAAGTTTGGTCACAACAACGAGCAATGTCTGCACAGTTGACGGCTATGGAGGACCGCCACCGCCGCACCAATATAAAAATAAGGGGGGTCCCAATGACAATCTCCGCAGACGAACTCCCACATTATGTCAGGCGCCTACTAGCCTCTATCCTGCCACATGCAGTGGCAAAAAAGCTGTCAATTGAGGGGATATACCGCCTACCTGGGTCAGCAAGTGCAGCCACCAAAATGCCAAAAGACGTCATCCTTAGATGCCTCACTACACAGGACAAAATACAGATAATGGCAGCAGTCAAAGGCAAAACGCCGATAAACTTCGAAGAGGCCGCCCTGACATTCTATCAGGACTTAACAAAAGCAACCCTCCTGTGGCGAAAAACTTTCCAACCAGTGACAACCCAGCTCCGAACAGCAAACCTAAGCTACAGGTGGGGAGCAAACGGTTCCCTGACGGTGACCCGAAACGGAAGCCTGCACACACTCACCTCGATTGAAGAAGCTGCACCATTCCTGACAGCGTTGGACCTGGCACCCTTGGCGGTCAGTGAACCCCAGAGAACCCCCACTGCCGCGACCACTAGGAACCCAGAACGCATAGCATCATTCGTCCCGAGGTCCGAGAGCACACACGAGACGGAAACAGGAACAAGCACAAGAAGCGACCCGACATAGGGCTCTGGAGAACCGGACAGGGACTTACTTACCCAACACAACAGTCCCAAGTCCTCCCATGACACCACTTGGTCAGGACTCAAGGCTCAGAACAATAGGTTCAGTTATTATGTGTTAACTTACACTTCAGTGCTTCCCTCCCCTTTACTTTATTTCACCCACCAAGATTGCTCAATAAGGAAGAGCTAGCTAGCAACATGGCGCACAGCCCAGGGTCAGGGACACCACCATGACACTAACCCTCCCTGCAACAGGGAACGACCACACCCACCACACATAACCCCATGGGCGACCCCAGAACCCAGCGCACACGCCGACCCCCGCCACTCCCTTGGTTAGGAGTGAACATACACAGCGCATAGACCCAGCCACGGCACATCATACGCACCCTCTCAGCCAACATAACAGCCATATTCTACCAAAGCCCGCACTGCTACATGCGCTTATCGCTGCCTCACCTTGCAAACGTACACAGGCACACATGCCAAATATCCAGCTTAACACCCCTCCACCGGCACTCTAAACAAGCTGAGAAATCACCCTTAGGTTAGCGTAGGAACTCCGTACGCCCGCTCCACACAAGCTACCTAGACTTACACAACCTTGTAAAACTAAAAAAAAAGTGCACGAACCAAACGCTAACCATCTAAACTCATACAGCATGTTATATACCTAATGTTTACCACTGTATTATGTACACTGTGCACTGAAAAATAAAGAATTAAAAAAAAAAAAAAAAAAAAAAAAAAAAAGTTCTGGCTCAAAGGCAGCCAAGAAAAAGATTATGGTTAGTCTGCATGAATCTTCAACAATATATTAATGGCATACAAAGTGTCTGCTACTACATTTGTGGCATATTGCACAATACACCAAGAAAATATTTGTATTTGTTCATGTACTCTGACATTGCCATGTTCCAGGATCATTCTATATAAGGCAAAGAGAGAATTAATTGTGTTCTTAGTTTTGCTTAGAAAAAAAAAATAAAAAATTTGGGGGGGGGGGGGGGGAGCATAATTGAAATATAAATTGCCATCTTTTTGATTACATGCCAATTAAGAATAAACAAAATCCTGATCACTTACATAGAGAACACAGTTGGTGGTCAGACTGTAGACCGCTATCCAGGTTCTCAAGGTAACTAAATAGTTACATATCAAACAACTATTGCTCTAAAGCATGGTTCGTCAACCTGGTCCCTACCGCCCAGTGGGCGTTTCAGGATTCCAGGTGGGCGGTAGGGATTTCCAGGTTGATCGGGCGGGTGCAAGCCGGCGGTACCCGTGCGACTGGGTACCGCTGTGACCATTTGCGGCTCCGGCCCGCCCGGTAAACCGCCGGGGCCGCCTTCCAAAGTGTCCATCGGGTGGCCCATGCTGTCAGGGCCACCCGATGGATGCGGATTGTAAGGGGGCCCGGTCAGCGCTGGGCGCTTTAACAGCGCGACCGGGCCCCCTGTGATGACATCAGAGCTGGGAGGAAGTGATTCCCCGGTCACTCCTCCCAGCTAAAACTGAGAGCCGCGCGGGAGGATCACCAGGGAGTCAGTGTGAGAACTCTGACTCCCATCCACCTGAGCTAAAACTGAGAGCCGCGCGGGAGGATCACCAGGGAGTCAGAGTGGGAACTCTGACTCCCATCCACCTGAGCCACCACTGGACCCCAGGGAAAGTCACCCTCCTGCACCTTAAAGGTAGGAAACAGGAGGGTGACTTAAATATAATGTGTGTGTGTGTGTCTGTATGTGTCTTTGTATGTATGTCTTGTGTATGTGTCTGTCTGTGTATATGTGTGTGTGTGTGTGTGTGTCTGTATGTGTCTTTGTATGTATGTCTTGTGTGTGTGTATGTGTCTGTCTGTGTATATATGTGTGTGTGTGTGTCTCTGTATGTATGTGTGTCTTGTCTTTGTATGTATGTCTTGTGTATGTGTCTGTCTGTGTATATGTGTGTGTGTGTGTGTGTGTCTGTATGTGTCTTTGTATGTATGTCTAGTGTGTGTGTATGTGTCTGTCTGTGTATATATGTGTGTGTGTGTGTGTCTGTATGTATGTGTGTCTTGTCTTTGTATGTATGTGTCATTGTATGTGTGTCTTGTGTCTGCATGTGTGTGTGCATGTCTGTGTGTCTGTTTGTATGTATGTGTCTTGTGTGTATGTGTGCCTGTCTGTGTCTTTGTGTGTGTCTGTATGTATGTCTTGTGTGTGTCGTATGTGTGTCTGTATGTGTCTTGTGTGTGTGTATGTGTCTGTCTGTATGTGTGTATGTGTCTGTCTGCATGTATGTGTGTCTTGTCTTTGTATGTATGTGTCATTGTTTGTGTGTCTGCATGTGTGTGTGTCTATGTATGTCTTATGTGTGTGTGCATGTCTGTCTGTATGTGTGCCTGTCTGTTTGTATGTGTGCCTGTCTGTTTGTATGTGTGCCTGTCTGTTTGTATGTGTGCCTGTCTGTTTGTATGTGTGCCTGTCTGTTTGTATGTGTGCCTGTCTGTTTGTATGTGTGCCTGTCTGTTTGTATGTGTGCCTGTCTGTTTGTATGTGTGCCTGTCTGTTTGTATGTATATGCTGCGAGACTAAATATTTGATATCTGGTTCGATTTTCGTAAGGAACAAACAAAGGTCTCTTTCAGTGATATTCAGACGACTTCTCTGTTTGCGCATAATAGGATTTCTCATTTGTGCGTCAGCTCATCTCCTCTCCCTCCTCAATTCCCCTCCCCACCTTTTTTCCCCCTTTTTTCTATTTTTTAACCATCCTTAAAGCAATGCCCAGTAGGAAGGCTGAGCTAGGTAGCCCACTTACTATAGTCCACTATAACATACAGACACATACACAGGACACACACACACACACAGGACACACACACACAGGACACACACACACACACACAGGACACACACACACAGGACACACACACACAGGACACACATACAAAGACATAGACAGGGACACATATGTGTGTGTGTGTGTATGTGTGCCTGTCTGTGTCTTTGTATGTGTGCCTGTCTGTGTCTTTGTGTGTGTGTCCTGTGTGTGTGTCCTGTGTGTGTGTCTGTATGTTATAGTGGACTATAGTAAGTGGGCTACCTAGCTCAGCCTTCCTACTGGGCATTGCTATAAGGACGGTTAAAAAATAGAAAAAAAGGGGAATAAAAGGTGGGGAGGGGAATTGAGGAGGGAGAGGAGATGAGCTGACGCACAAATGAGAAATCCTATTATGCGCAAACAGAGAAGTCGTCTGAATATCACTGAAAGAGACCTTTGTTTGTTCCTTACGAAAATCGAACCAGATATCAAATATTTAGTCTCGCAGCATCAACCTCAAGGATCTCATTAATCACTAGTAAAGGTAATTTCAATTTACTTTATTGTTTTCTCATTAAACGTTAGAAAGTTAAAAACCTTATAAACCTGCATTAAGTAGAAATAAAAAGATAAATGTACGTACATTTATTTTTTTAAAAAACACCCCCCTTTCTTAAAAATATTCCGCATTTGCGCGAAAACTGGTGGGCGGTAAGGAAATTTTTTCAACCAAAAAGATGCATTAGTGGGCGGTAGGTAGAAAAAGGTTGACTACCACTGCTCTAAAGCAAGCATGTCAAACTCGCGGCCCATGGGCCGCATGCGGCCCACAAGGACCATCTTTGTTCCACAGTAGTGCATGCTTGGTGTTATAGCAGAGTAGGCACCTGCTTTCCCCATATTTCAGGTGCCTACTCCGCTAACATTTACCCGGCCGGGGAGGATGGCCGCGAGGGAGCTCAGTGTTCCAGCTCCTCACTGCTCCCTCGCGCACGCCGACTGAAGTGAAGCCGGGCGCCGGAATATGAAACTGTGCGCCGGAATTAGTGAAACTGTGCGCGGGTGCAGTGAGGAGCAGGAAGGACCCCTGGGAGATGCCCCCCATCGGCTCCTTAAGTTAAGAAGCAATAATGAAAAGTATGTGTGTGTAAGTGTGTGTGTCTGTGTGTGTGTTTCAGTGTGTGTATGTGTGTGTGTCTGTCAGTGAGTATGTATGTGTGTGTCTGTCAGTGAGTATGTATGTGTCTGTCTGTCAGTGAGTATGTATGTGTCTGTCTGTCAGTGAGTATGTGTGTGTCAGTGTGACTGTCTGTGTGTCTGTCTGTCAGCAAGTATGTGTGTGTGTGTCAGTGAGTAGGTGTGTGTCAGCAAGTATGTGCGTGTCTGTATGCGTGTCTGTCTGTCAGTGAGTGTGTGTGTGTGTGTCAGTGTGACTGTATGTGTGTCTGTCTGTCAGTGTGTGTGTGTGTCAGTGTGACTGTATGTGTGTCTGTCTGTGTGTGTGTCAGTGAGTGTGTGTGTGTCTGTCAGTGAGTGTGTGTGTGTGTGTGTGTGTGTGTGTGTGTGTGTGTGTCAGTGAGTGTGTGTGTTTGTGTGTGGCCCACATAAACTTGAACCTTGTTTATGTGGCCCATGCCACACTTTGAGTTTGACATGCTTGCTCTAAAGCAACTGATGTGAATTTAGTTCCCTCCGAAAAAACAACACTTACCTTAAGTCTCCAATTGTCTCCAACATCTGTTTTAATTCTATTTAACCAGTTTTCATCAAAGTATGCAGGATCGCTGAGATATATAAAAAAAAAAAAAAAAAAAAAAAACAATCATAAAATTACAGCAGTTAAATACATGTCAAACATTCTGTGTAGTCTGGGCATAGACAATCAATTTTAAGAATATACAATATACTGTATTGTGTGGCTGCTGTTTTTATTTTATTATATATTTTTGCATCGTTCACTAATGTAAACTTCCCCATTTTTTTATACAAAATTAATATTTTTTGTCAGCATTTTAACAAAACTATGCAGGTGTAGAGGAAAACAGTAGATGGTGAAATAAAGTGAATGGAGGGTTTTCTAAGAAATACGTATATAAAATTTGCATTGTTTTGGAGAGTGAATAAAATCACTACTGGTATAGTGTATTACATGTACTCATGTTGCAAACCACTTTGTAATTCCCAGGCCTATTGTGATATAAATTAAAACATTCTGTAGATAGCATTAATGAGCTCGGGGCTATAAAGATAAAATCACAAAGAAAATAACAGCATAAAGATAAATGAAATCCAAATAAGCATCAGTAGCGTCATGATGTCTTCAATGGTAGGTGTTAACTAAAAGGACTTATCGATCCCTTACAAGTCTCAGGTTGTAGCAGCCTCATATAGGTCCTGTGTAACTCTTCGTGGGATAAAGGGTGTTGCAGTAGATGGATCCCAGCGATGGAAAGAAGCCTCTGAAGCACCTTGCGGGGTAACCTGGAGTGCATCCTGTGTTAAGCGCAAAGTCCCCAAGACAGCAGATGCTTCATGAATGACCCGGACATGCAGCTGCACTCCCCCATAGGACATCAGGAGAATGAGGAAAAGACTCCATCTATAAGAATGATGTATGTTCTCAAGTGGTCGGTAAAGGGTTGAAGAGATCTTCACCAGGTTAGCATATCATTAGAAAGGCCAGCAAAGAAGGTAAGTTGCATAGATTCAAATGGAAGAGGTGATATCTCCTTGACAGAGGTAACAATTGTTCTCAAATTGTACCACAAGATCTCTGTGATCTTGGCTCCTTGTACCATGCTTTGGCTGGTACAAGGAGCCAAAAGAAGACTTCCAGATGTTTTCTGCTTGTCGAGGCGATAGTAAGGACTTGAAGAGGCATCTCAGGAAATATTGTAATTATGTGGCCACAACATCCTCTGTGATGCCCCAGATCTTAAGGCTTTAACTGTCACGTGCACCTTCACAAGTGGAAAAGTGGCGTTCATGCATATTTAGAGTATGCTGCATTGCCTGATGATTGCTCAAGACACGTGAGTCTTGGAGTCTACCTTGTAACGTCCTACACTGCAGTGAGCTGCCCCACTAGTTCCATGAGGTCTGTCCGGAGCGCAGCCATATTCGCCAATATTGTTTTCTGCAAATCGGCAGCAAATTTTTTTTAATACAGCCGTTGTTACTGACGAGGCATCCACAGTCTGTGGGAGACTAGTCATTTTCATCGGGAAAGATGCTGCTCATCCTCTGCTCCTCCCGGCAACTCCTCATAGCATTCCAAGCAATCCCCCATTTTGAAGGCTGTTGTAGGCCTGAGGGTGCCATGTGCTTGGTGGAATATAGGTCTGATATCACACCCCAGCCGGGACCTCTACATTCATGATTTCTTCGTCTTACGAGCCATGATATAATAGGCCAAGCAGATTGTCAATAATATTTCAAGTAATGGCTCTGTGATAAAGGCTGTAGTAGGACAATTTGGCTCAGAGCTCATGAAACACACATCCACCTAAAGCAAAGACTCCACCCCCGAAAAAGACACGTGACTCCTGTTTTACAGATAAACAGAGTAGATACATTTTATGGGACAGTGAAGATTTTTTGTAAACTCTGGTACAAGCCAATGTGATGTGATGTAAAACCATACTGGAAAAATATGGAAGATATATTCATAGTCCCAAAATTCCATTTGCAACATTCGGAAAGGTCTCAGCAACATTACAAAGTGAGTGAACTTGTGGAAATCAATCTTATTCTATGCTGGGATTCCGGCACCTTCTAACACTGTGTATTAATAGCATCAAAGATGGTCCCAAATATAACACAGAGTGCATGGTTGAGTGAACGGCAGTGTCACTTAATACACATACAGGGAGTGCAGAATTATTAGGCAAGTTGTATTTTTGAGGATTAATTTTATTATTGAACAACAACCATGTTCTCAATGAACCCAAAAAACTCATTAATATCAAAGCTGAATATTTTTGGAAGTAGTTTTTAGTTTGTTTTTAGTTTTAGCTATTTTAGGGGGATATCTGTGTGTGCAGGTGACTATTACTGTGCATAATTATTAGGCAACTTAACAAAAAACAAATATATACCCATTTCAATTATTTATTTTTACCAGTGAAACCAATATAACATCTCAACATTCACAAATATACATTTCTGACATTCAAAAACATAACAAAAACAAATCAGTGACCTATATAGCCACCTTTCTTTGCAAGGACACTCAAAAGCCTGCCATCCATGGATTCTGTCAGTGTTTTGATCTGTTCACCATCAACATTGCGTGCAGAAGCAACCACAGCCTCCCAGACACTGTTCAGAGAGGTGTACTGTTTTCCCTCCTTGTAAATCTCACATTTGATGATGGACCACAGGTTCTCAATGGGGTTCAGATCAGGTGAACAAGGAGGCCTTGTCATTAGATTTTCTTCTTTTATACCCTTTCTTGCCAGCCACGCTGTGGAGTACTTGGACGCATGTGATGGAGCATTGTCCTGCATGAAAATCATGTTTTTCTTGAAGGATGCAGACTTCTTCCTGTACCACTGCTTGAAGAAGGTGTCTTCCAGAAACTGGCAGTAGGACTGGGAGTTGAGCTTGACTCCATCCTCAACCCAAAAAGGCCCCACAAGCTCATCTTTGATGATACCAGCCCAAACCAGTACTCCACCTCCACCTTGCTGGCGTCTGAGTCGGACTGGACAGAGGCGGCTCTCTAATTAGGCGGTTTAGGCGGCCGCCTAAGGCCTCGCGCTGGCGGGGGCCTCGCGGCCGCCTAAACCGCCTGTTAGCAGAGTGTGTCAGGTCCTCGGTCAGTGACCGAAGACCTGACACCAGGAGGGGGCCCGGCGGCTTGCCCAGTATGCCGCCGGGTGCGAGGCCCCTCCTTGCTGCCAGGCCGGCCACCGCAGACACTGGTCTGCAGCTCCGCAGTGTGCAGAGCTGCAGACCATGTGACTCGCGAGAATTGGCCAATCAGAGCGTTGCCGCGGGTTACCACGGCAACGCTCTGAATCTCGCGAGATTACACGGTCTGCAGCTCTGTGGAGCTGCAGACCGGGAGCAGGGGCCACCGGACCACCAGGGAGCCCACTGGACCACCAGGGAAAGGTAGGCTCACCCACCACCATCACCCCCACCACCCTTAGCTTCACCCCCCACCACCATCACCCCCAACACCCTCAGCCTCACCCCCACCACCATCACCCCCCACCACCCTCAGCTTCACCCCCCACCACCACCATCACCCCCACCACCCTCAGCCTCACCCCCACCATCACCCCCACCACCCTCAGCTTCACCCCCCCACCACCACCATCACCCCCCACCACCCTCAGCTTCACCCCCCACCATCACCCCCCACCAACCTCAGCTTCAACCCCCACCACCATCACCCCCACCACCCTCAGCCTCACCCCCACCACCCCACCCTCAGCCTCACCACCACCATCACCCTCACCACCCTCAGCCTCACCCCCACCACCATCACCCCCACCACCCTCAGCTTCACCCCCCACCACCATCAGCCTCACCCCCACCCTCACCATCACCCCCCACCACCCTCAGCCTCACCCCCCACCACCATCACCCCCACCACCCTCAGCCTCACCACCACCATCACCCTCACCACCCTCAGCCTCACCCCCACCACCCTCAGCTTCACCCCCCACCACCATCAGCCTCACCCCCACCCTCACCATCACCCCCCACCACCCTCAGCCTCACCCCCCACCACCATCACCCCCACCACCCTCAGCTTCACCCCCCACCACCATCAGCCTCACCCCCACTGTCACCATCACCCCCCACCACCCTCAGCCTCACCCCCCACCACCATCACCCCCCACCACCCTCAGCTTCACCCCCCACCACCATCAACCCCACCACCCTCAGCCTCACCCCCACCACCATCACCCCCACCACCCTCAGGTACACCCACCACCACCATCAGCTTCACCCCCCCCCCACCACCATCACCCCCACCAACCTCAGCCTCATTCCCCACCACCATCACCCACCATCACCACCCTCAGCCTCACCCCACCACCATCACCCCACCCTCAGCCTCACCCCCACCACCATCACCCCACCCTCAGCCTCACCCCCACCACCATCTCCCCACCCTCAGCCTCACCCCCCACCACCCTCAGCCTCACCACCCACCACCATCACCCCCACCACCCTCACCATCACCCCTCCCTACCATCACCCCCACCACCCTCAGCCTCACCCCCACCACCCTCAGCTACACCCACCACCACCATCAGCTTCACCCCCCCACCACCGTCACCATCACCCCCCACCAACCTCAGCCTCATTCCCCACCACCATCATCCACCATCACCACCCTCAGCCTCACCCCCCACCACCCTCAGCTTAACCCCCACCACCATCACCCCTCACCACCCTCACCATCACCCCTCCCCACCATCACCCCCACCACCCTCAGCTTCACCCCTGCCCACCCTCAGCTTCACCCCTGCCCACCCTCAGCTTCACCCCTGCCCACCCTCAGCTTCACCCCTGCCCACCCTCACCATTACCCCTTCACCCTCAGCCTCACCCCCCCACCACCCTCAGCCTCACCCCACCCTCAGCTTCACCACCCCTCAGCATCACTCCCCCCACCACCTTCAGCATCACCCCCCTCAGCATCACCCCCCACCACCCTCAGCATCACCACCCTCAGCATCACCCCTCACCACCCTCAGCATTACCCCCCACCACCCTCAGCATCACCACCCTCAGCATAACCCTCCGTCACCACCCTCAGCTTCCCCCCACTCACCATCACCCCCTCCTTCTCACATCACCCCCTTCTCACTCTCACATTACCCCCTCTCACTCTCACATTACCCCCCCACTCTCACATTACCCCCCCACTCTCACATTACCCCCCCACTCTCACATTACGCGCCCCACTCTCACATTACCCCCCTCTCACTCTCACATTACCCCCCTCTCACTCTCACATTACCCCCCTCTCACTCTCACATTACCCCCCTCTCACTCTCACATTACCCCTCTCTCACTCTCACATTACCCCCCTCTCACTCTCACATTACCCCCTCTCACTCTCACATTAACCCCCTCACTCTCACATTAACCCCCTCACTCTCACATTAACCCCCTCACTCTCACATTACCCCCTCTCACTCTCACATTACTATCACCCCCTGCTCCCTCTCACATTACCATCAACCCCCCGCTCCCTTTCACCATCACCGTCCACTCCCTCTCACCATCACACCCCCCGCTCCCTCTCACCATCAGCTACCCCATACACATAGGGTCTCAGACAAAAACACAAACATGCTCACAGAGACATACATTTGCACACACAAGGATACTCTCTGTCAGACACACTCTCAGGCACATACACAGGTAGACAGTGCGTCAATGTGTATATGTGACGCTTTTTTGTTAGTGGGGCCTCATGTTTGCGTTTCGCCTAAGGCCTCATAAAGTCTAGAGCCGCCTCTGGGACTGGAGCTCTCTGCCCTTTACCAATCCAGTGGGTAAGAAAGAAATGAGTTCGATTCCCAGCAAGGGGAAAAGACTTCATGTGTGTCCGGGGGCGACCAGACCAGGGGGTAACCCTTACACAATTGTATGAAAAATAGAGAAGCAGACCTGGTGGGTCAGAAAAAATTGGGCGCCCCCTAGTGGAGATCCATGCATATATACAGAGGGTAAAGCGTAACCTTTAATGAATGCTGTATAAAAAAGGTATAGTAACCTATAATAGGATCGCAAATAAGCGATAAACAAAAAAGAAAAAAGAAAACAAATATATAGGAGGTTATAATAGAGAGAACACGTTGGATGGGGTGAAGTGTCCTAAAATAAGTTCCCTGGAGGATACTTCAATGGTTCCCCCAACGTGTGAAAATAGCTCTCAAGTGCACTGGTAACTCGATGCAGTTATACTATATAGCACCCTCCAGTCAGTACCCAAAAATCGAACCCAACAAACCGGGATCAATGAGGGTGGATAGAGTAGCAAAAACCTGCATACTCAGGAGAGAACTGTGGCAATAGGAAATAACCAAACGAGGTATGTATACTAATGTGATAACACACTGTCCAGGATATATACAATGTAGCTGAGACAGCGATCTGGTAATTGGAGCCTAGCCTCCAGTGGCCAGGGGAACAGAACTGTGGGAGAGAGAGAATCAACTGTGCTGAACAGAGTTCCCCACCCCAACCCCATACGTCCCTTCCCTCTTACTGCCTCTGAGGTGACTATCTCACAATCCAGATTACTAGTATCACTCGTGGTATCAACCTTGATTGCTAACTGAATCTTTGCCGAGAGCAATGACACCGGATAACCTCCCTGCCTGCCTGACACGTGTTTCGGCGCCACTATCTGCGCCTTCTTCGGAGGCTTAACCAAAAAGGTATGCGAGCTCAGGGGGCTCCTTAAATAGCCCATAACCTGTGGGCGTGTACTGTAGTGTCCGCGCCAAAATGGCCGGATTCAGACAGCCCCTGCTGAGATATAATTGGGTTATGCTAATGAGGCCTGATTAACCCCTCGAGTGCCAAAACCATATCGTAGAAGAATTAGTTCGTGATGTGGGAAATCATAGGACCAACAGCGGTGGCACACATGTCTGGGTAAACCCAAGATTCAGCACGGCTATAAGTAAAGTAGCTGCTGTGACTGCAATATGTCATAGTATTACAGCGTTAAGAGAGGGGAAAGTGGATATAACACAAACGTTTAGCCCAATCACTTACTCGTTAACACGAGCAAAATAAGTGTTAACGTTGGGACCAGGACAGTGGTATCCAAACGGCGCATCCACTGGGGTAGACCGCCGGGTAGAATTACTAATGATGGTCTACTGGGTTCGTGGATGTCCCTCTCTCTGCAATTACGAATATAGGGTAAATTCACACATGTAGGGGGGTGCTTGCCATGTGTAAGTGTATGTGCAAAGGGTTAAGCTGGACCCCTGATGTTACAGAAAAGGATGAGCATACCAAATGGAAATAATAATAACGATAACAAAAGTATATACAGTCATAATAAAGAAAAATGGAAATATATGTACATATATGGTTTAATCATAAAATGATTATCTTGGTGTGGTTTATTTTTCAATAAAGGGAGTGAATGTGAATCCCTCATTTAATCCATTGGGGGCCAAGGTTTTGAATCTGTAGATCCAGAAACACTCTCTTTTGAGCAACATGTGATCCAAGTCCCCCCCTCTACGGCCTACAGTCACCTTTTCAATACCTGCAAACCTCACTCCCTTGGAGTCACCAGAGTGTTGGCTTCTTATGTGTCTTGCCACAGGTGTATCCCTCAGGTTTCTCACGGAGTGTATATGCTCCATAATGCGTCTCTTGAAGGGGCGGATTGTTTTGCCCACATATCTGAGGCCGCACGTGCATATCAAGAGGTATACTATACCTTTGGTGCAGCAATTAAAAAATTGCTTAACACTGCAGGCTACTTGATCACACGAATCCTTGAGATGTTTGGAGTCTCTGCATGCCACACATTTGCCACATTTATACGTGCCCTGTAAAGATAGCCAGTTGCACCCGGCTTTTCTAGAGGATAAATGGCTTGGCACTAGTGTCTCCTTAAGGTTTTTCCCTTGCCTTGCTGTAAGGGATACATAGGGGGTGACTGCTCCTTTGAAGTGGGGATCTTGTGATATGAGTGGCCAGAACCTCCCTAGTATCTTTTTTTTTGTCTTGGGGTTTGTCTGAATCCGGCCATTTTGGCGTGGACACTACAGTACACGCCCACAGGTTATGGGCTATTTAAGGAGCCCCCTGAGCTCGCATACCTTTTTGGTTAAGCCTCCGAAGAAGGCGCAGATAGCGGCGCCGAAACACGTGTCAGGCAGGCAGGGAGGTTATCCGGTGTCATTGCTCTCGGCAAAGATTCAGTTGGCAATCAAGGTTGATACCACGAGTGATACTAGTAATCTGGATTGTGAGATGGTCACCTCAGAGGCAGTAAGAGGGAAGGGACGTATGGGGTTGGGGTGGGGAACTCTGTTCAGCACAGTTGATTCTCTCTCTCCCACAGTTCTGTTCCCCTGGCCACTGGAGGCTAGGCTCCAATTACCAGATCGCTGTCTCAGCTACATTGTATATATCCTGGACAGTGTGTTATCACATTAGTATACATACCTCGTTTTGTTATTTCCTATTGCCACAGTTCTCTCCTGAGTATGCAGGTTTTTGCTACTCTATCCACCCTCATTGATCCCGGTTTGTTGGGTTCGATTTTTGGGTACTGACTGGAGGGTGCTATATAGTATAACTGCATCGAGTTACCAGTGCACTTGAGAGCTATTTTCACACGTTGGGGGGACCATTGAAGTATCCTCCAGGGAACTTATTTTAGGACACTTCACCCCATCCAACGTGTTCTCTCTATTATAACCTCCTATATAGGCAGGCAGGGAGGTTATCCGGTGTCTTTGCTCTCGGCAAAGATTTAGTTAGCAATCAAGGTTGATTCCACGAGTCATACTAGTAATCTGGATTGTGAGATAGTCACCTCAGAGGCAGTAAGAGGGAAGGGACGTATGGGGTTGGGGTGGGGAACTCTGTTCAGCACAGTTGATTCTCTCTCTCCCACAGTTCTGTTCCCCTGGCCACTGGAGGTTAGGCTCCAATAACCAGATCGCTGTCTCAGCTACATTGTATATATCCTGGACAGTGTGTTATCACATTAGTATACATACCTCGTTTGGTTATTTCCTATTGCCACAGTTCTCTCCTGAGTATGCAGGTTTTTGCTACTCTATCCACCCTCATTGATCCCGGTTTGTTGGGTTCGATTTTTGGGTACTGACTGGAGAGTGCTATATAGTATTACTGCATCGAGTTACCAGTGCACTTGAGAGCTATTTTTACACGTTGGGGGGACAATTGAAGTGTCCTCCAGGGAACTTATTTTAGGACACTTCACCCCATCCAACGTGTTCTCTCTATTATAACCTCCTATATATTTGTTTTATTTTTTATTTTTTGTTTATCGCTTATTTGCGATCCTATTATAGGTTACTATACCTTTTTATACAGCATTCATTAAAGGTTACGCTTTACCCTCTGTATATATGCATGGATCTCCACTAGGGGGCGCCCAATTTTTTCTGACCCACCAGGTCTGCTTCTCCCCTTTACCAATCCAGCCACGGGCCCATCCATCTGGCCCATCAAGACTCACTTTCATTTCATCAGTCCATAAAACCTTAGAAAAATCAGTCTTGAGATATTTCTTGGCCCAGTCTTGACGTTTCAGCTTGTGTGTCTTGTTCAGTGGTGGTCGTCTTTCAGCCTTTCTTACCTTGGCCATGTCTCTGAGTATTGCACACCTTGTGCTTTTGGGCACTCCAGTGATGTTGCAGCTCTGAAATATGGCCAAACTGGTGGCAAGTGGCATCTTGGCAGCAGCACGCTTGACTTTTCTCAGTTCATGGGCAGTTATTTTGCGCCTTGGTGTTTCCACACGCTTCTTGCGACCCTGTTGACTATTTTGAATGAAACGCTTGATTGTTCGATGATCACGCTTCAGAAGCTTTGCAATTTTAAGAGTGCTGCATCCCTCTGCAAGATATCTCACTATTTTTGACTTTTCTGAGCCTGTCAAGTCCTTCTTTTGACCCATTTTGCCAAAGGAAAGGAAGTTGCCTAATAATTATGCACACCTGATATAGGGTGTTGATGTCATTAGACCACACCCCTTCTCATTACAGAGATGCACATCACCTAATATGCTTAATTGGTAGTAGGCTTTCGAGCCTATACAGCTTGGAGTAAGACAACATGCATAAAGAGGATGATGTGGTCAAAATACTCATTTGCCTAATAATTCTGCACTCCCTGTACAGACCACCATTAACATGCAAGTGGCTTGACTGGGAGGCATGAATTTTGCAAATTCTGGTTGGGTTCAGGAGTTTAGATAAACTAATATATGTAGATCGAGGCAGCACATTTTGTGATGTACAAGTTTTAAAATGTTATGCAACCTCAATTCATGAATATTGGTCACTTACATTTTTTGAAGGACTATAGCCATCGCTACTCCACTCGTTAAGTCTTCCACAGTTTTACATGGTGCCTCTACGTGAAATGTCTGTATCTAAAGAGAACAAAACAAAATAAAATCAGAAAAAAAGTTTCATTATAGAAATAGACTCTAAGCTTGTGAAGAAGATATGTAGAATTTCTTGGTAGTATTACAGCGAGCTGTAGTAGTTATGGTGTCAGGAGTGTCCTGGCATCCCCTCAGGGTAGTATTCAAACAATTTTAGAATGGTTTGACTTCTTATTTGTGGCCTGCCAGACACAGCTCCCTGCCTCCACTACATCCTTCAGTAGAGCTGAATGTCTGAGTTAAGCCTGGCAGTGCAGAGCATTGCTGATTGGCTGATATCAATTACTGCCCTGTGAGACTTAGCAGTAGCTTACAGCTCTCCTGTCTGCTGTGAGGAGGCAGGAAGTGGCAGCCAGGCTACCATAACCATAACAAAATGTTGCAGTGGTTATGGTACTTGGAGTGTTTCTTTAAACTACTTTGTCATAGTCTTTGGATTCATACTCTACTTTAATGCTATAACATTATGCAGTTATACACCTAAACGGTCACTGGATATTTCAATTATGTAAATATGTATTCCTTATTCATCTGCTGTTTATTATATTGAATTTTCCTGTATACACTTACTTTTGTTACAATATGTTTATTCATTCAATATCTTTTTGTTTTGTCATGTTCTGCTTTGTTTAGTAACAAGATATATGCAGAGACATAACATCATTGAGCAGGGCCCTCCACCTCTCTGTTCCTGTACATCTAGTTGTCTGGTTACAATTACATGTCTGTTAGTCTACCCATTGTACAGCGCTACGGAATCTGATGGCGCTATATAAATAATAAAACAATAATAATAATAATAAATGGTATTTAAATATAAAAAAATAAGAAGCCTCTAGATTTTCATTAAATAGCAGCAAGTGAAATGGTATTGCTAGTATTTATGATAGGTTGCAGAATTGTAGAGCACAATTTGATCAAAACTAATTTAAAAATACATATTTGAAATTAAAATACTACCGTAATAATAAAACTAGCTTTAAACTTCATTTTCTATTAGTGCATTAAAAATCAAGCCACAGTCACATATCCTACAAAGAAGCTCCTGGTAAGGCGATAGGAGTTTGGGGATAAGAAAGAAAAATCCGAGCTAAGCTTTGCTAATCTTTGGGGTCAAGCTGTGAATTACGTTACAAGTTCTACGGAAGTATGCCCACACTGCATGTGATAACAGCTGAATGCCAAGTTCTTGCTGACTTTGACGGAAAAACATAGCTCAATGGCCACACCAGAAAAAACAGAACAAAACAAAAGATAAACAACAAACTGTTAAGTACAAAAGAGTCAATCACTAGGTATTCTAACGTTGCTGGAGGGATCTCCTTTTTGTGCTTTAATAAAAAAAAAAAGTTATACATAAAATTACATTTCTCTTTATTGTAGCACTGAAAGGGTTACAAAAGATCTTGAGGATCAAAGGCAGACAGTGGTTTGAGCATTTGCATAATGTGGCAGGAGATCATAATTTCCCCCTGGAACTCCAGAACAAGAATTTGCCAAAGCACTTTTATTATTATATATTTACTTATTTATTATATATATACTATTGAGATTTCATACAAAGGTCATCCACGAGTACCTGAACAACAAAATAAACTTAGAAGTCACTTTAATATTAGTATTATTTTTTTGAAACCAAAGTCAAAAATGTACTTCACTAACCATATGGCGATGCAACTATGTCCAAAAATGGGGAAACCATTCTCAGCAAAAGCAAGGCAATTGAGAACCCCCCCTACAAAAAGCAATAAATACAATTCCATGCAAATCAGGTCTCTAATGCCCCTATATAAGAAGCAGTGTATTGGATTGTCACAGAGTAAGCCATACCTCCTCAATGATGTCACTGGGGGCGGAGAAGTAAGCAGCACCTTGGCATTGGAAAGTGAACTAAAACTTTAACTTTTTTACATGTTTTATTACACACGGAGTGTGGACCTGTATATAACTAGGGACAGTGGCAATACAGCTTCAGGAATACAGGTTTTTATACCCAACGCTATAGCATTCCTTTAATCCTTGTTGTGCCTAAAATGTGTGGAAGATAGAAATTTGAATAGCTCTTAGGGTACAGGCTGCAGCCGAGTGTGAACCCCATAGCGACCAGTGCATTATATTGACCTAAATCAAACTTGCAAAGAAATAGTGTCTAAATAGATAAGTACTTAAAGGACCACTACAGTCACCCAGACCACTTCAGCTCAATGAAGTGGTCTGGGTGCTAAGGTCCCCAAGGTTTTAACTCTGCAGCTGTAAACATAGTTTCAGAGAAACTGCTATGTTTACATTGCAGGGTTAATCCAGCCTCTAGTGGCTGTCTTCCTGACAGCCGCTAGAGGTGCTTCCACAACGCTCAATGCGAAAATCGCATTGAGCACCCAGAACGTCCATAGGAAAGCATTAAGTTAATCTTTCTTATGGAAGGTTTGAGTGCGCATGCGCATTCGGCTCCACTCGGGAGCCGACGTTGGAGGGGGAGGAGAGGTCACCAGTGCCGAGGGAGGACGCCGCTGGATTAAGGTAAATGGTTGAAGGGGTTTTAACCCTGAGGGTGGGGGGAACCTAAGGACTATATAGTGCCAGGAAACCAAGTTTGTTTTCCTGGCACTATAGTGGTCCTTTAAAATTACACTTAAATATTTGAAGAAAAAAAAAATAGAAAAATGAATAAAACTCTTAATACAATTTTTCTAACTAGTTATTGTACCTATCCATGTTATCTGTCATCCTGAAAACGATATATAATTGTACCAATGAGAAATTCTGTAAACTTGATATCTATATGTTTCACTGAATTCTATTGTCTTTTAAGCACAATCATCATTTATGGAAAACTTGAATAAATACAAAATAAACAAAAAATATTTTCTAACTAGTGCATTAAAGATATAACAAAATTATTGTACATATAAAATATATAGATACAATGTAAATGCTTTCCCTAAAGTTTCATTTTTGATTCATGTCCTTTTCAAATAGTCAACAGGAAACAGTAGACAAGGCTGTTTACAAACACTGTAAAATAATATTATCAGTGTATTGACAGGAATTCTGTATGCTTTACTTACTATGTATTGTCAGCTGTGAAATATTTGTACCATGATTCACATGAAAACTGATGTACATTTAGAAATATAATGTTGCTCATTTTTAGAAACAATTTCATGTTAAAAATCTTCAAAGATGTTCCAATGCAAAGGTATGCTTTTTCAGAACTATGAAAAGTATGTGAAGATCGTTTTAGCCAATCCAGCAACAGGTATGACCGTCTAAAGAAAACAAACAAACAAACACAAAAAAAAACAGAAAACAAGAAAACGGTCTTTAAAACTACATCACAATTCTAATACACACCAGTGAATTCTAGTTGCTAGTGGAAAAGTGGCCTGTCTCTAAAGATTGCGGCAGCCAAAAGTAACTTCTAGTGACAACTCCACAAGAACAGGTCACATCAAATGATAATTATGTAACAAGTGCAGAAACCTTTGTTTCAAAATGACAAATGGACAGCAAAGCATAGCATTACCAACATCATTTTTTTTAAAGGGGAAGTATTTGTTTATTTTCCATCCAGAGTTTCACTGTGCATTTCTCAGTCTATTTCCTAAAACCACTCTCTCCTAACATCATCTGTACACATGTGTGAAAATCACTTAAAGGAACACTATAGTGTCAGGAGCACAAACGTGTATTCCTTATACTATAGGTGTGAAAACATTGTTTAGGGCCATGGCCCCCCTTGTCCCAAGTGAAAAAGGTAGTTTACTTACCTTTTTCCAACAATGCGCAGGTTTTGTTGCAGATGGCCCCAACAATGTTTCACCTCCTTGGCTGAGATCATCAATTTTGCTATAGGAAAGCATTGGGAGGCTATTGAGCGTGCAAGGCAAATCGTGTGTAAACGTGCAATACTGACCCAGTAAACCCCTCAATAATGTAAACACTGACTTTCTCCAAAATTAAAATGCGTGTAGGGACATACTATACACACCACATTACACTGTAGTTGCTCAGATGATTATAGTGTCCTTTTAAAGGTGATTTTACTCACCTTTTTTTTTCCACGCTGTGCTGTTCTCACAACGTCTGAGTCTGCCTACATGGCACAGAATATAAATTTTGATACTCTTAGCCAATTCAATCCTTTCCCATGGGAAGTATTTGGAGACTATGTGCACACACGCAGTAAATCGCCACGCACCACCAATCAGCGTCTCCCCATAGAAATGCATTTTATAAGTTCATCTGTATAATCAACGTTCAACAACTCCATACATAGCATTGAGACATTGAACAAAAGAAGCACCTCTAGTGGTCGAGTGACTGCCACAAGAAGTGTTACTAGGTAGCAATGTAAACACTGCAGTTTCTCTAAAAAGGCAGTGTTAACAGTGTTAAGGCTGCAGGGACATGCTATAAACACCAGAACGACTACATTAACCTGGCGACTTTAGTGACATTTAAGAGTCCAGAGAGAGGGTAGCTAGGGGCATAATGAGACATTCCAGCACTTTCAGGAAAACATGTTTGTATGCCTGATACTATAGTATTCCTTTAAGGACAAAAAATCTGAACTGCAAACACAACTGACATGGGAGAATTTTTCCAGTTTGGATACTTTGTCCTTAAATTTCACTGAATTCCCCATAATTCTCACTTTGGTAAATAACCCTGGTTTGTGTAGTTTTCTTTTTCATAACTGGGATACAAAACACAACATGGACCTATTTTATTAGTTACACGGTTTTCCTCATCAACAAGCTTTATAGCACCGGTCTCTTCTTAATCAGTAGATAACACATTTCATGATTTTTTGTCTTAACAAATAGAAAACAAGCTTGTCTTTTAATACAATAGGTCTGGGATGTGGTGGGTTATGCTGACACACAAAAAAAAAACAAATAAAAGTAATACATTTGCATCACACATGAACTTATTTCTCATTTACGTTTACATTTTATACCGATTTAGCGTTTCTTATTTAAAGTGGAACTGTCAATTTTCTGATCAAGACATTCCTTATATTACTTTCAAATAAACGCTAATGAAGAGATTACTGTAGTGCACAGTAGTGAAGAGGCAAGTATAAAGAGGGAGGCAAGTCTCCACACTCTGCATGGAGCCACTAAACTTTCATCATAGAGATGCATTGATTCAGTGCATCTCTATGAGGAGATGCAGATTGGTCTGGGCGCCGCTTGGCTCCGTCCGCCTCAATGATGATTATAACCAATCCAGCTCTGTCCTAGGGGAAAACATTGTGATTGGCTGAGATCATCACATCTGATGATGTCTGCCAAGAAGGTGGTTCGGGCAGAGCCAGCACCTGGAAATAAGGTGAGATTTTACTATATTTAGAGCAAGGGCGGCCAGAGTGCTAGATAGATTTTAACATCATATGGTCCGGAAAATATGTTTGTGTTCCTTACCCAAAAGTGTTCCTTTAACCTTACTTGTCATTGAGCTCAGCCATCTCAAGCCAATATCAGAGGACATCTTGCAGTTTTTCCCAAGGTACTATCAAGCAGTCCCTGATTGACTGTGCAAATAAATTAATATATTTTTGTTGTAGCAGAAACTAGATCTTAATAAAATTGCCTGCTATCCAGTACAAGAGTAACCATGAGATTCTCTAAAATTAAGTACCACACAAAAAGGTACTTTAATAAAGGTATTCTTTAATAGGTCCAATGTGTTTTGCTTATGGAACAGATTTGAGTAGATTATGGGTGAGGAATTAGCTTTGTTACACTTGACAGTGTGGATCCTATCAGCATCCTCTGCAGTCTTTTTCACACAAGAATAGGACTGTGATCTCAGCTAAAATCTTGACTTCATGTCTATGAATTATTCAGCATGATTGAATGTAAGATTGGTCTTCCATCATTCCGATTGTGTTTCCTGCATGTACTCTGCTCAACCAGCACAGCACAAGTGCATCATTAGATGTGCTTGCACTTTGCAGCGGGCACGAGGACCATGCAGAGAGTGCTTCAGAAGCGCTCCCTGCATGATCTTAAATGCTGGGGGCCAGCTAGAGAGACTGTCAGTCAGGCTAGTGTGTTTGAAGTCAGGCTGTCAATCTCTTTCAGTGGATGTACCTGCCCCCAATATAGCCAATGACACAATTTGTGTTACTGGCAATGCCAGGGACCATCCACACCCGGATGTTGGGAGATATGGCATGAGGTAGCACAAATCATTTAATAAGATGAGTGGATATGCTGAGTATGTGGATAGTAAACATAATGCAGCCATCACGAGACTACTGATAACCCCATTCACAGTTTTTTTTAAGTAGACCTGTGCACAGCTGTCAATGATCATGTTTTCAAAGAAAGCAGGGCAACACAGGGGGAGACTATGATGTTCATGGAGAAATCTGCACTTCCTTCTTGCAATAATCAGAGGGATAAAGGACAGGCTTATAGTTGCAATAACTTAAAATTGCAGTTGCATGTTGTGGGAAACAAAATCATCCCAGGATGCCTCGGTGCACTCATGTGCATTTCAGCATCAATGGAGAAATGCCATACAAGTGCATGTGCTCTGTGTATTATCTAAAACAGTGGATGGTTAAAATAATTCACATGCTTTTCATTGGCACAGCATGTCAATTAAAAACAAAAGAAATCTAGTGTGCTAAAAAAAAAAATATATAGGCAACTTTCTACATGAGACAAGGTACCTACAAACACCACATAACATGGGGATATTGGAACCTACATCGCAAATAACACAAGCAATGAGCATGGGTTGTAACAGTGCTTGAAGAACTTATGGTGTAGCCAATCTTGAATTTGATTGTTTCCAGAAACTTACATTTTACAAACTAGATGTGTGTAATAACATTCCTTCTTGATTATCCATGTAAACAAATTGTATTTTTTTTAATTTCCACAAGTACATGGAAAGGAGGCTTTGAAAGTCCTCCAGATGAGATGCTTTTGTTAGGACACACCAAATATGCATGACCTCAGCATTCTCGTGAGCAGCATATGAAGCCTTTACAAAGTAGCTGCTAATTACACAACTTAATGCTGCTCTTAGCTTCCTCGGGATATCACCATCTTCTGAGCAGATGACATCTGTGATAGTCATCAGCTGGGCAAGTGCCAGACAACGGAAAGCTATTCTGAAAATGCCATAGAGGTCATCCACGTTACAGATCTCTCACAAACCCTTGAAATGCAATGCAGAATTATTTGCTGCAGAAATCTGTAGCAGAAAAAATAAATAAAACATTTGCACAAAATCTATTCAAAATAAAACAGAAAGGAAATCTCCAAGCGCTATAACCATATGGTGCCTCCCCAATGTAACTAGTCAAACCATTTAAGAACAGTCTGACTTCTAACCTGGATTCTGCAGGGCTCTACTCTCTACTTCCCATCCGGTCTGAGAGCCTTTTGCTACTGCTGGGAGTTTCCATTAGCTCTACTGAGCTACTTTCCAGCTGACCGAACAGAAGGGGTAGGAAGAGGTGTGGTGCCCAAGGTACCCCAGGTAAGAAGTCAAACTGTTATAAAACTGTACATGTCCCAAGTAAACCAGTTACATCAGATGAATTTTCCTACAGATTTCAGCAACTGAGTTTTAAAGGTACACTATAGGCAACTACACCACTGCAGCTCATTGAATTGGTCTGGGTGCAGTGTCCCTGGCCCCTTAACCTTGCAGCATAAAACATTGCATTTTTTGAGAAGGTTGGCTCCACTGAACGTTACGCTTTGCATGATGTCCAGCTTATTGCAAAACCCCATAGGAAATTGTTGATTCAATTCTTTCCTATGAAAAAGGCCTAATGCGTATGTGGTGCTCGCTGCCCATGCACATTAGGTTCCCCCTCACAGTGGCGTCTGAGGAGGTGGAGGCAGTGTATAGTGTTTAAAGAGCCCTATTTGCCCTGGGAGGGGGAGGGGGTTATTCCTAATACTATAGTGTTCCTTTAACTTTCAAGGAATGCTCTGTCTCCTGAATACTGCAATTAAACAGCACTGGTGGAAGCTATAATTTTTTTCTTTAATATTTAGTGTTATATTACTGTATCATTGTTAAGAAGAAAGTTTCTGGAAGAATGAAATATCTGTTTTTGTTTATTATTGACAAAAAGTACACAATAATGTTAATCACAATTTATTCTGAAGGGTTTATTTATTATTAAACAATATTTGAAAAACAAATTTTGAAATTTAGTTTTAAATAGCCAAGCTGTTGCGATAATCAAATTGAAGAATTTTTCAAATTCCCTTCTTTTGGTCTGAATTTTGCAGTTCAGTTTTTCAACTCATTATAATCCATACTTGGGGTGGTATACACAAAACAGAATGCAGAGTACTGCCAGAACTATGTGTGCCAAGCATTAAAAAATGGCGGCATTGGAAAACGTTTATAAATGGACTATTTTGTCCTAAAATCCTTTACAACATATCAAAGCAAAGAAGCAAGATGAAAAAAGCAACTTACAATAAAATAAAAAAATGCTAAAAAAAAACACAAAACACACCACTTTTTCCCTCCTGATACATACTCTTCTATTGCCTTCTAATTCTGCATACAGCATCAGTCTAAGCACCATAACCACTACAGAGCACTGTAATCAGTATGGTGTCACGAGTCCACTGATGTCCCAGGTAAGAGTCAAACGATTGTCAAAACGGTTTGACAATTACTTGGGTACCCCAAGTGTCCAATGTCACTTTCTTTCTGCAAAAAAAGGCTGTGGATATCCTGGGGCTTAGGTAGGCGGTAACCCTCCTAAAGTGGGCTATAGTGGTTATGGTCTATAGAGATTGTTGCAAACTTTTATACAATTTTCCCCCCCCGAAAAGTCCTAAATCCATTAAACAGTAAATGTGACTTATTGAAATAAAATGGAAATCCTTTCATGGCCCTTATGTTCTAAAGTGAGGGGAACTATTATAGATTTATCATCCACTGCCTTCTAATATCACAGTTGAAGAAATGAAACCAGTCAGGTCAGGAAAGCAACCTTATGGCCATCCAAATGTCACATTGCAAGATTATATTACATTTCCTTGGACCAAGCATGCTCCCAATATACCAACAGCATCAAATCAGCTGAAACAGGAGATGGACACTTCATTCTGCAAAATATCCCCCCTTTTTTGTATACTTGAAACACATAGATAGATAGATAGATAGATAGATAGATAGATAGATAGATATTGTCAAGAAAGTTTAAAAAAAAAAAAAAAAGTTCAGAGGGGATTGTGGGATAAGTCATTTATTCTCCAAAGAGCAGTTCCAGTCATTGCACTGGATGATTGGAACTACTCAAACAAATAGCAGCCAGAACGCATTTATCCACAGCTCAGTTCACTATTTAGAGAAAAAGAGAAGTGTTTAGAGCGTGCATTCCATGGTCCGGTTCACCCTCTGAAGAGGAGAGAGAGCCTTCCTGATTGTGCATATTTTGTATACATTGTGCAAGGGACAAATCGGACACTGGCAAACAGGAAATTAAATTCTCAAAGATGTTCAATTGACAGCGATGGTTGGGAGTCTAATCTCAGGCTCAATGTGCTCTAAGCAAAAATCATTTTGCAATAATACAGTGTTTATGGTGCTAAGGCTGACCTTGTTCTAATTTTCTTTATATCTATGACTGTTAACATGTAACTACCGGTATGTTCCTGTATTGTATTAGATTTCAGTTCTACTAAAGGAACGTATGTGATTTTGTATCAACCCTAATCCAGTTTTTATCCTGTTACATGTTGACTCTTGATAAAGAATTAAAACACAGATGCAAAATAAATATTTTAAAATATAAGTTGGGGAGGCAATGCCTCGTCCATGCAAATCTATGCAAAGAACATGGGTTGCAGTGTTGCATATACAGTCTCATTAAAATATAGGGTTTATTAATCTACTTAAAGTTGTTTTCCCCTCTTATTTTTCCATAAACCGAAAACCAGTGGCGGATTATTTAGATCAGAAACTAAATCTGAAATGCAATACTGACAAAACTATAAAACACAAAAATGCCATAATGTTATACAACATGAAAAACTGTACATTAAAAGGGATACTATAGTGCTAGGAATACAAAGCTGTATTCCTAGCACTATAGCTACCTCTGCCTAACTCGCACCCCCACGTCCCCTTAAAAAAACATTTATTTACTTTCCTGGTCCCAGTGCTGGGTCAAGGCTCCAGGTCCAAAAGTCTGTTAGCAGCCAGAAAGAGCCTCCCAGACAGCCACTGGAGGCAGACTTAGTGCTGCAATGTAAACATTGCAGTTTCTCAATGTTTTATTGCAGCACTAAGTTCAATAGGGACACTGTACCCAGATGAGCTGGTCTGGGTGCCATTAATCAGGACTGTATGTACCGCGAGGTTAACAAGGGATTTGCTTTGGGCGGCAAAAAACGCAGCTCCCAAATGCCCAAGCTAATGCCTTGTTATATGAGGGCCCAAGAGCTGGCCGGCTGGCCACCTTTGCCCACCCCCTCCCCCGGGGAAGGCAGCCATTTGTGTTCTGGGCAGGCAGTGAGGGAACGCTGATCTGTGATTTCTTGATCAGCTCCCTAGTGCGACCTGTAGTAATGCCGGGAGCCGTAATATGACGTCGGTCCGGCTCCCTGCATCACTAAGCAGCAAACGAGGAAACTGAGCAGGAAAATCACAGCTCCCTCGCTGCCTAATTTGGCCTCTTACCTGCCTTCCTGCCTGACAGCATGCCTGCACACCCAGCTGCCCCACTGGACCCCAGGTAAATAATCCACCCAGCTCTCCCAAAATTAGGCTGGGTGGATTTAAATAAAAAACCAAAAATTATATTTGTGAGTTTTGGGGGGGAAACTGTGGGTGTGCGCGCGTTTGTTTGCCAGTGAATGTGTGTGTGTGTGTCAATGAATGTGGGTGTGCGTATCTGTCAGTGTGTCTGTGAGTGAGTGTGTCAGTGTATGTATGTCTGTCAGTGAGTGTGTGTGTGTGTCTGTTAGTGAGTGTGCATGTTTGTCAGTGTGTGTCTGAATGATTATATGTGTCAGATTGTGTCAAATTAGTGAGAGCGTGTGTGTGTGTGTGTGTATGTCAGTGTATCAGAGTATGTTCTTCTGTGAGTGTGTGTCAGTCAAAATGTGTGTTAGTTAACAGAAGGAGGAGTAGCCTTGGCAGGAAGGTGCGGATACATTTAAATTAGGGGGTGCCTGAGTTCCGCCATGCCTAGGGCAGCACCAATCCAAAATACATCACTGCCTATAATGTCCCTTTACACATGATTACAAAAAAAGTGATCATGTGTCTAATGATGCACAAACACTGCACAGATAGGGGTATTTCACTGACATCCCCAGATGCAGGGCACCAAGGAACAAACCAGAGACATAAAAATGAATTAGGAACGGTTCTGCTGTAGGAAAGCTAGAAGCATGATGTAGAAGCTATGGGTCCCAGACTGCTGTAATTTGCCAGACCATAGCTGAAAAACTATTTTGAAAAAAAATTGCTATAATATATCGTAATGTGTTTCCTTTTAGAAAAAGTCAGCTGCTAATTTTAATTAGATGCTGTGAACAAAGGAGAGAACAGGGTTTGGTTTCCTGAAACATGACGGGAAACTTTGTGTTGTGTTTAAACTATAGTGTGACATATGCTATGCCAAGCTAACACTTTATCAGCTAGATTCTGAACCCATTTTCATTTCACAAGCTCAGAATATATCAAAACAGCAGCAATACGTGTTTCTACCACTGGAAATACTAGTATAAGCACTTTGTCCCTCCACACACTGGGTAGGGGGAAGGGGGTCGGACTCCACCCTAATTCCTTAAAAGGACACTCAAATCTATTAACAAGCTTGTATGTCATTGGCACGTTGAGAATTCAGCTACACTATCAGAGATATTTCAAGTTTGTGCACAATCCTAATATGAATAGAGAAGCAACGATAGAATAGATTGTGAATGGTTATGCAAAGAGAAGAAGTGTACATTTAATCGATTGAAGTAGCTAGTTCAATTAATACGGATTCTATTTAATATCGGTTTGATCTATTTTTTACAATCACTCCCTTTTTATTTATAAAGAGATTAAGTCACCAAAACAGTCTGTGCATCATCGTGGAGCATTGCAAATATTGTCTATACTTTGTAATGATTATGCATAATTCCAATTCACGGGTCTTTTTCTTTTTATAAAAAAAAAAAAAAAGAAAATATCAAAGATTTCCAGCTAACCTTGGGCACTCTGGACATAAGACATCAACAGTGCTGAACCATTTCCCCCTGCACAAATGGAAAGATGGGAGCTGCTGGGTAATTTCAACATTTTGATCAAATTCCAGTATCATGTTTTCATTTCAGATTTCTCTTTATTAGTAAGTGTCACTAAGGGTTTAAAAGCGGTGATATACTTTAAAGGGACACTATAGTCACCCAGACCACTTCAGCTCAATGAAGTGGCCTGGGTCCCTCAGAGAAACTGCTATATTTACATTTGGGGTTAATCCTTTAGTGGCTGTCTTCCTGAGGCAAATTTTGCCTCTATCGTGCAGAGCGTCCATAAGAAAGCATTGAGAAATGCTTTCCTGTGGACAATTTAAATGTACGCGCATGCGGCTCCAGTGACGTCGGACGGAGGAGCTGATGTCGGACGGGGAGGAGAGGTCACCAGTGCCGAGGGAGCCCGGCGCTGGATTAAAGTAAGTAACTGAAGGGGTTTCAGTTACTTACTTTCAGCGCCATGGGAGGGGGACCCAGAGGGTGGGGGCACCCTCAGGACACTATAGTGTCAGGAAAACCACTTTGTTTTCCTGACACTATAGTGATCCTTTAAGTTACAGATCCAAAAGTTGTGTAGTGGTTTGGAATCATATTTAGGAGCATTTTTACAGCCTGCTATAGTGGTTATGATCCTGCCTGGTTTCCCAGTAATGGAGCAAACCATATAGGCTCTCACCCTTCCTGAGTGACATGCTTCCAATGTCTGAAGAGCTGCAAATAGTAGGAAGCTGATCAAGGGGCCATTCTAAGCCTGAGAATGCCAGCTGACTACTCTCAGCCAATCAATGGCACATTGTGCAAAAAAAAAAAAAAAAAATACAAATAAGAATATTGCACATTATAAAAAGTAATTGGTGTAGGCAGCACTCAGCAGCAGGCCTTTAATGCAAAATGCATATAAAGTCTGCATGGAGACGCTGAATGTTCCAATAGAGATGCACTGATTCAACACACCTCAATGAGGTGATGCTTATTGGCGCAGCATGGCGTTTTTGGTGCGCTTGCGCAATAGCCTCCCAATGCTTTCCTATAAGAAAGCATTGGATTGGTCGGGATCATCAAGGTTGATGATGACAACCAAGGAGGTGGGGCCAGCCACAGTGAGACCGGCATGGCATGGGAGAACAGGAGAGTTAATATATTTTTAATGCATTAGAAATGTGTATCTTTGAGTGTCCCTACTTGATCGAGACAGTTTACTACACCCACAATGAAAAGAGATAACATTGAACAATAAAGAAAGAGGATTCATTACAAAACAGATACAATCACAAAAACAAGGCACCATAAATCACAGACAGACTTCAGAGTCTCCAGTAAAGCAAGTTATTGGTTAATTAACCTGGAAAACATCTGATACATCATGAAAGGCATTAGATGCAAAGAATGTGTTTGATTTATAAAATAAACATTCCAAGGAAACCAATCCACTCAAGCAATGTCTTTCCCCTATTATTATTATTTATATTTTATTTTTTTAACAGAAAACCAAGATATTTTTACTGCAAGGGGAAACAGACTACTGCAGACTAGAATCCGTCTGGTTTCAGTTTCAAGTAGACACAACTGGATGTTGAAGAAAACAGCACATGACTCAAAAAATGTACCCTTTTCTCCACTGTTTTATGTGCTAAGAGAAACTAAAAGTTATTTTAAGAATTACTTTAGACTGTAATTTTGTTTGAGAAGGGCCCTCATAACTTCTTCTACTATACATCAAACTTGTTTTGTCGCGATTATTTGTATCCGTGTTAATTTTGGCAGCAAATTTCAATTTAGTTTTAGTCAGTCTTTTGACTAAAAAGCCCTTTTAGTTTTAGTCATATTTTAGTTGACTAAATCTCTAGATTTTTTTTCGACACGACTACAATCTAATGGGTTTAGTTAAAGCCTCTGTCTCTTTTGCCCCTTCCCCAGCCCTTCTGTGTCTCGTTGTGTCCCCCCAGCCCCTCTAGGTGTCTCTCTCCCAAGCACTGTTTGCCCCTTCCATAGCCCCTCTGCAGTATTAATTTTGGCGGGAAATTTCTATTTAGTTTTAGTCATAGTCTTTAGACTAAAAAGCCATTTTTATATTAGTCGTATTTATGTCATCTAAATTGTTTTAGGTTCAGTCTAGTTTTAGTCGACTAAAATTGTTAGTCGATAAAAATTAACACTGACTTGTAGGTTCACGGTGCAGCGTGACAGGAAATATTACCATAAATAATACACTATATTAACCAATATACATATAGATAAAACACTGAAAGAAAGATACTGCAGCCATCTAGAGGAAGTTGAACCCTGTATACTGGGTATTAAATTAGATCTATCACTAAATGTATATAGGCGAGTCAGCAAATCAAATGTAAGATGCCAGGCTGCCCTGGGAGATACTTGCAGCTGTGTGTGATGTGTAAAACATTATCTGTGCTTCCTTAGACTTTCTGTTGGATTTTGAACCAAATGTCTTATCGGAAATTGCTAGAAAAAGCTCTTCTAGGTCCTGTTTTAGCTCATATGAAAATGCTCAATAAAAAAAACTTACATAATGTTTGCCCTGACCAGCAATTCTCTAATGCTCTGAATGAGGCCGACCATCTTTAAATAAAAAATAAAATATGCATGTTGAAAGAACATTCTTTCACAAACTACTAAAAAGGAGAGAAGGAATGTTAAAAATGTTGGGTTAAACTATTCTAGCGGTAAAACTAAACATATAACGTTGTAAGAGGTACAGTATGTGCTTTCATTCAGAAGCAACTTGTATTTTAGCTTCATTTTACTTTTGTCTTTTGTCTCAAATATTTGATATGATAACTGAATTAATGTTAATATTGGACAAGCAACAGCGGCTTCTTCCTAAAGTTCTAGGTTCAGGCAGTACATTATGTGCAACAAAAAAATACATAAGTCAACCAAAATACATTCATATGACCTACATCACCCATGGCATTCACATAAAACACAACAGTCATCTCTCACGCACATGGTACAGACATGCCTTGTGAAGCCCATTAATTACACATACCTATGACATATAACCCACTTACATGCACTCACAAGATCTATAGCCCGTCCATTACCCAAGAAATCCATCACACAATTTAATCTAGATTTACAAAAATTGTTATTCAGCTTGTATACCTTTGACCCAAAACTACTTACTATATAAACCCCATGTATCTCTTCAGGTTTCTAGTGAGAGAGACATTATACCATTTATATCACAAATAAGATCAGAACAGGTTTTCTTCCTGTCTGGGAAAATAGTTTAACTAAACATTTTTGACATTCCTTTGCTGCTTTTCACATATGAGAACGAAGTACTAAACACATTAGTTTCCAAATAATACAACCTTTCAATAAGCAGATTTAGACTAACCCTCTCTACTTATCTCAAAACAGAAAGCAACGGTCATGGCTGATTATGTATTTCTTACCTGTTCCATGTTAAATTTTGTATACGTGTTGTGTATTAATATTGTTTTTCTATTTTTACTATTTTATTGAACCCTAGTTTAACAATGCAATGTTTGTGCACCCAGGACATACTTGAAAACACGACAAATCTCTATATATCCTTCCTGGTAAAATATTTTTTATAAATAAAATAAATTTAATGGCCTTAATATTGCTAACATTTCATGTTTTGTTTTGTTTTTTGAACTTTCACTCCCCCCACAATATGGCATGCAAGGAACAGCTAACGATATCCTAAGAAGACACACAGCAATTCTAGCACACCACTGGTTAGAGTTACACTCCCAGCCCCAAGGGACCAATGGGTTTAACCATGGGAAAACCATTTAAACCAAAAGTAAGACTGGGCCCTGATAATCCTGCTCCATAACAACTTCAAAGAGCTGAAGTTATAATTTGGGTGGAAGTGTTCCTTTACACAATTCAATTAACTCCTCCAGGACTGGAGAGGTGTTTACATATTATTAACAACACTGCAAAAACATATCATATGAATGGATATGCTATTTGAAAAAAATCACATATCCCCAGATGTTGAAATATGTTCCTTAATTCAAGACAATCATGCCAAATCTGAAACTGAAAAAAGTGCATGTATGTTCTGACAGTGGAATTTATATTTGCCATGCATCTTCTGTTAGCTCCCCTGAGTTAACCCCTACAGTGAAAGGCCAGCTGATTGGCTAAGTGCGTGAGCTAAATGCTTTCAGCCAATGAAGAAAGCCATGCACTGCTAGGCTTAGCTCTGGAAGAGAGCCCTAGTTCCCCTGGAGGAGCTGACAATTGCTTTGGTGCCCAGCATGCTGTAATGCAAGCATGTCAAACCCGTGGCCCACAATGAATATCTTTGCAGCCCGGCGAGCCCTGAGTTTGACTTGCTTACTAAGTTAGAGGAGGCACCTGCTCTCCTCACATTGCAGGTGCCTACTCTGCTAAAATTTACCAGGCCAGGGAGGAGAGGGCCCTGTCGGCAGCGAGAGAGCTCAGTTTTCCTGCTACTCACTGCTCCCTCGTGCGTGCCCTGTGTGGTGATGCCGGGTGCCGAAATATGACTTCATTCCGGCACTTGGCATCACTAAACTGCACGCATGAGGGAGCAGAGAGGAGCCGTAAGACTGAGCTCACCAGAAAAGATCCCCACTGAACCCCAGGGAGAGGCCCCACACCAGCTCCCAAAGATAGGGAGCAATAAAGAAAATGATGTTAGTGTGTGCAAGAATGTGAAAGTGTGTGTGTGTGTGTCTGTCTGTCTGTCCGACTGAGAGTGTGTGTGTGTGTGTGTGTGTTGGTCGACGTTATGATGGCTGAGGCTGGACAGTGGAGGACCTGGAGGTGCACAGAGGTACGGAATGCCACATCACATTAGAACATGACGTCAACATGCTCCACCTTCTCACGGTTTCAAGGAGTAGCGGGAGGATCCGCTTTGGCACAGGGTGCGGACGGCGCCATTGGGGGTATACCAGAGGCTGGACTCTGGAGTCGCATACTGGTAGCGGCAATGTGAGTGGAGTCTGCTTGTTGGCTAATATTGTAGAGGGGGGGTGCTGGGATTTAGTCGAGGGGACGACGACTGCGATTTAGTATAGAGGGAATTAGTATAGAGGGGGGCTGGGATTTAGTACAGGGGGATGCTGTTTTTTTTTTTTATACTGTACTTTTCAAAACAAACCTATGTTTCTATGAAAATGTACGTTTTAGGGGGGGGTTTGCAGCCCACATAAACTTAAACCTTGTTTATTTGGCCCGTGCTAGCCTTTGAGTTTGATATGCTTGCGGTATTGTTTATGGTGCTAGGGGTATTCCTTTAATGAGCTAGGTACCATGTAATATGATCTTCATAACCAGTGCTGATGCAAAAGCATATATGTAATAAACTATATCTGAAAGGTGTGAAAATGCCTAGTATAAATTATACCACAGAGCTACTTTTTTAAATACCTTTTTTGTATGGGAGAGAATAGCAATTTGTACACCGCTAAACTGCCCCAAATTTAAAGGACACTGAAGGCACTATAACCATTTGATCTCACTGAATTGTTTATAGTGCCTGGAGTTCCCTGGTGATATTCCTCCATTCACTATTAAACTATTTCTGGGCAGTTTACACTGAATGAGTGTCCCAGACTTCCCATAGAATCAACTGGAGGTGAGGTCAAGGCAGAGATTACAGTACACACTTCCTTCTAGTCATACCGATTCAAACCTGAATAGGCGCTGTGATAGAATTAAAGTGATCACTTGACACTCTCAGCCAATCACAGCCACTCCTTGCTCCTCGGGCTAATCCTTTGTCCGAGCCGCACAAGGGGATGAGCTGCTGGGAACTATATCGCATTAAAGGGACTCTCCAGGGAGGCAATTTTACTCACCTGGTTCCAGCGCCGGGAGCCTCGTGAAGCCGCGCCCCCTATTTCGTCAAAATGACGAGATAGGCGGGCGCGAGCAGGGAGCAATCAGACGCTTCCATTTGGAAGCGTCATTGCTCCCTTGTGCGCATGGGCGGCTTCGCCACACATGCGCACATACTTCAGAGGGCGGTATTCATGCCGCCCTCTGAAGTCCTGAGCGCACTACCGTGCATGCGCACGGTGTGCGCGGCCGCGAGCTGAGCAACAGCTCAGCTCGCGGTCTTTGCCCGCCCTCCTCCTCCGCTGACAGGCTGGAGAGAGAAGGCGCGCACACGGTGCCTTCTCTCTCCTGCACACATCAGACGTATTTTCAAACGTCTGACGTGTACAGGGCCTTTTTAGGTATTCCTATCAATCAATGTAAACACTGTATTTTCTCTGAAAATACAGTGTTTACATTAGATTGCCTGCAGGGAGCTATAGATCTCACCTGAACAACTACATTAAGCTGTAGTTGTTCAGGTGACTATAGTGTCCCTTTAAAACATAAAAATAACTATTAAAGGGACCGTTTAGGTATCATATGGCACCATAACATTGGAATGATGTTGTTATGGTGCCAGGACGCCCCATGGTGGAGGTCTCTTAATTTAGATTAAAGGGAGACTATAGGCACCCAGGCCACTTCAGCTCATTAAAGTGTTCTGGGTGCAGTGTCCTAGTTTCCTTAACCCTGCCAACGGTAATTATTGCAGTTTTTAACTCCAGACAGCCACTAGATGGGCTTCCGGGTCATTAGGAAACTTTTGGTCGCCTGACGCTGGACTTCCTCACTCTATGCATGAGGACATCCAACCTAACCAAAAAACCCATAGGAAAGCATTATACAATGCTTTCCTTTTGGAAAAGCCTTCTGCAATCTGGCCACAGCCACGCATGCGCATTTGGTCTCCCCCACCAGCTTATGCCAGCAGAGGAGAAGCAAAGGCATAGCCTAAAACAATAGAATAGAAAGAATAGAAATATTTCAAACACTTTTTCTTTTCTCATTTTAAAATAAATGAATATAAAACATGGATTATAAAAGGAATATCCTAGTTTTGCTTGTAAGACAGATAGAACATTTGTGCGGGTTCAACAAATATGAAGGAGTGCATTAGTAGACGTCATAAACATAACAAAAGTGCTTTAAATATATTTTTCAAAATACTGTTGGTCATAAAGGAGCTAATGAGGTTTAAACTTGCATCCAAATGTCTTGGTTTATGGTTAGGATCCTCTAACAATGTGTGGATGTATAACAAACATGGCCTGTTACCATAGATGCCCACTCCTGGGTAGATTATCCTACTCTAAACCAGTTGAAAGGGAGATAAGTAGAAATCTCATTTAAATGGTAAATAACGGGAGTGGTGAATACAAATTTAGAAGTTCGCCTAAGCAAGAAAGAAACTATTTGTATTGTAAATGAAATAGAAACCAATTTAGACAAAATAGCATGATCACGGTATCACACATTATTAACACACTGAAATATCTCAAGTGGGAAGTCTGTTTCAGAAGTCATTTTAAAATAACCACTAAGCAAGAAAGAATAAAAGCATTAGCACCACCCACTTCCTGGTAGATAGTTTCTAGACAAACACAAAGACAATCAGAATAATTGACAATAGGTTTTTATCTACTCAACTGTGGAGCATTGACAATGGAATTTAAAAATATAGATAAAAAACAAAAACTGGATTTCCCGCCACAATCCAATAGTTTTGGTATGAAATTGTCAACCCCTTGTCAGTTCTCCACAATTCCCTGTTTCTCCTACAGGATCACGTCTCTCCAATGTGTACACACGCTCAATATGAAACCACAAATTTGTGAACTCTGTTTCATCACAGAAACATAGAATGTGACGGCAGATAAGAACCATTTGGCCCATCTAGTCTGCCCAATTTTCTAAATACTTTCATTAGTCTCTGGCCTTATCTTATAGTTAGGATAGCCTTATGCCTATCCCACGCAAGCTTAAACTCCTTGACTGTGTTAACCTGTGCCACTTCAGCTGGAAGGCTAGTCCATACGTCCACTACCCTCTCTGTAAAGTAATACAGTAATGATTATTATGATGGTTTCTTCACATGTAGTATAGTGATAAGTCTTTACTCATCTCAGATGGCCAAGGTGCCACCGGGCCTGCTCCAACATTACCATGATTTTAACCATTCTATGGGAAGAAAAACCCAATGCTGTCTGCTTTACCAACTCTACTCTGAGCACAGAATAAAATGTTATAGTGTTAACACACAGAACAAAGCAATAGATGATGCAATACATACTGCAGTTCATGGAGGTAGGTTTGCACAGCCTTAGTAGGCAGTCTGTGCCTATATGGAACAAGTAATTAGACTACTGAATAAGACAATGAGCCCTGTGCAGATTAGAAGGTTAGGAGTGGAGTTTGACTGCTACATATTTTACGGAATGTCTGATAAACCGCAAATAAAATAAGAAGGATGCAGGGACATCTTAATGGCATCTTAGCCACGACAATAAGCTGATGATTCATTTGCTTTGAATGTACTATTAATTGTATAAACACCAACATGGTTTCAAGACAGCATTTCCATTTTGTTTATATAAAAATTACGGTAATGGCGTATTTTATAATTTGCCGTTTCGCTCAAGTGTGATTTAAGCAAAATAAACTCATATAGTACTTGTCTTACCTAGAATGTGGGGGGGGGGGGGGGGAGAGTGTATTTTAGCATTTTATTATTTGGAGGTTATTTTGCTTATTGTGCCACTTAATCACTTCTGAACGAAAAGGCAAATAAAATACACCTTTACCAAAATTACCACATGACCTATTAGAGGGGCAGGTATCAAGAGAAAATGGGGAGGGGGGCAACATTCTATAAGTATAACAATCACCATGGAAACCAGTAACCCTCATAGTAACACACCAGGGACCTGAATATAGGCAATGACAGCGCCCCCTCTCCCAAATTTTAGATATTTGCAGCATTTAGTTATATGTGCCTTTTCACACATTTAGAGCACTACAAAATAAAAAAAACACAAATGAACGAAATAACACAATAAAGCCAATTTCCCACATACTTAACCCCTCAGTAAGCATTAAGTTCTCAGACATTTACTATAATCAAGCTTGGGTCCAAATAAAATGTCCCAATCCCCTGGATAAAGCCAGTAAGTGTGAGTCATCTTATTGCCACATTTCCAATGTCCAGACCAGTGTTTGCACTATTTACTAAGGCCTCACACTTTAGCAAGGAAGAAGGGAGAGGAGGGTAATGGGAGATCCCTTTAACACTTACCCACGTCAACAGACTCTCGCAGAGATCCACCCGATCCAAGCTCTCCACGTTTAACATCCTCTCTGTCCTCCGCCTAGCAGGCAGCCCCAGCCTGAGCCCTGATCTACTAACCGCAGTCAGCCTCCCACAATACAGGAATAATAATAAAAAGAATGATGATGATACAATAAATTCCAATGACCAGCAGCTGTTTGTATGTATTAGAACGTTCCTCGAGGGAGAGCCCCCTCTTGCCAGGTGATAGGGGGTGAGTGCACTGACACTGTCAGCTGATGGGGAAGTGGAATTGGGGTGGGGAGGAGGTAACAGTCCAGCAGTACCTCTATTATCTCTGTTACACGGAGGGAGCTGGGGGTCTTATAGCTCTGGTTTCCTATATAGCAGCAGTCACGGTGCTCCCTACGTTGTTAGGTGCTGGCTGTCCTGTCTGCAATGTTTCCCCCTGTCTGTGCTGCCTGGTGGTGGTGGTCGTTGGGGCCCTGGTACTCCAGCTCTGTCTGGGGGATGGGTGGTCGGCCCACTGGCTGCTGCTCCTCCTCTTCCCCCTGCTGCCTGTGCCTGTCTATGGATGATACACACAGCTGACACCCAGCGCTCAGTGCGCACAATCACAGCATCCAGCGGCTGCTTGGCAAAGCGTGGCCCTGGGGCCAGTCATTTCTTCCATCCCAGCTATAGTCATGCAATGACAAGCAGGCATTGCTATTATTATTACTAAGTCTATTGGGAGGCCGAGAGAGAATGTCAGGGCGATTCACTAAACTGCGAGTTGTGAATTTAAAACTCAGTTGAAAAATTAAGGCTAGTTAGAGCTGGTTTGGATGAAATATTTCCATTCCGTTATAGTAACATATTCACTAAATGCAGACATTTCTCAGTTTAAGTATAATGACAGCTTGCCTGGATTAGTTTAAATTGTGATATTTGTATTTCAGGTCGCTATGATTTGGAGTTCAGTTTCCTGGCAAAATATGTTGCAATTCAGTTTTAAGTTCATCATAGTTTGGTTTTAGTGACTAAACCCTTTTTTATTTTGTTGTGGTAAGACTGGGCTGGCAAACATGCTATTAAAGGACCACTCTAGGCACCCAGACCACTTCAGCTTAATGAAGTGGTCTGGGTGCCAGGTCCCTCTAGGATTAACCCTTTTTATTATAAACATAGCAGTTTCACAGAAACTGCTATGTTTATAATAGGGTTAATCCAGCCTCCAAATCCTCTAGTGGCTGTCTCACTGACAGCCGCTAGAGGCGCTTGCGTGATTCTCACTGTGAAAATCACAGTGAGAGCACGCAAGCGTCCATAGGAAAGCATTGTAAATGCTTTCCTATGAGACCGGCTGAATGCGCGCGCAGCTCTTGCCGCGCATGCGCATTCAGCCGAAAGGGAGGAGAGGAGGAGGAGAGCTCCCCGCCCGGCGCTGGAGAAAGAGGTAAGTTTAACCCCTTCCTCACACCAGAGCCCGGCAGGAGGGGGTCCCCGAGGGTGGGGGCACCCTCAGGGCACTATAGTGCCAGGACAATGAGTGTTTTCCTGGCACTATAGTGGTCCTTTAAAGCGGCTCTGTCACCGTCTGGGTTCTTTGCAAAATTAACAAAAATTCCTGACGATGTCTGCTCCGCTGGGTGTCTAGTGGTCGCGAGTTGCAGGGGAAGGTGAGTAATACTGTTTACTGCACTGTATCTCTAACGAGGCTAACAAGGCATTTGTCTTGGGCAGCAAAACCGCAGCTCCCAAACGCCCTTCCGTGACACCCTCCGCAAGGCTGTAACTATCTGCAAATGGAGCTTTACTGCCCCTTTTGTCACTGTCAGAGGGTACAGCCAATAATTGGCCCCACATTGCTAATATACACATATATAAATAGAAATTATATATATATACATATATAATGTGCCAGTGCGGGCTCCTGGCTGCATGTATAGTGAAGAGGGGACCCAGCAAACGTGATCTTCAGCTGCTCCTCTCTCTCACTCTTGCGAGTCCCTAGCTTTCATAGCTTTGCCATGGCAATGCTCCATGTGGCATGCAGACCGGGATCACAAGAGTTGGAGAGAGGAGCTGGCGGAAGCTGAAGATTGTGTTTCCTGGGTCCCCTCTTTACTATGGCAGCCTACATGATGACAGCGGACGGCCAGAGAGCGCAATGTCCCCACTCCCTGGCCACTGGTAAGAGGTCCCTGCTCCCTCCTATACTGACAGTGACCCTCCTCCAACCTTATGAGTGAAACCTGGCAGCGGTCCTGCTCTGCTTGCCAGGTCTCCTTTGTGGGTGCAGTGAGAGAGGGGAATAGGCGGGGCAGGAGGATGAAGTGACCTCACTTCCTGTATTCTCCTGTCCTGCGGAGTTAAGAGGAAGAGCAACCTGTCAGAGACACCAGGTATGCTCTTCCCTGCACAGATCCCCTCTCACCCTCCCTCCCGCGTACAGTTCCCCTCCCTCCCCTGCACAGATCCCCTCTCCTCCTGCCTCCCCTGCACCCCAACAGTCTTCCTCCCTCCCCTGCACAGATCCCCCCTCCCATGCACTGATGCCCTCTCCCTCCCTGCACAGATCTCATCTCTCCCCTGCACCCTGCATAGACCCCCTCCCTCCCTGTACCTATCCCACTCCCTCCACGTACCGATCCCACTCCCTTCCTCCCTGCACAGATCCCGTCTCTCCCCTCCACAGCCCCCCTTCCCATCCCTCCCTGCACCCTCCCCAACACACCTCCACACACCCCATCCTTCCCTGCCAAAAATTAAAAGTATATTAAAGGGACACTATAGTCACCAAAACAACTTTATCTTAATGAATCTGTTTTCGTGTATAGATCATGCCTCTTAAGTTTCACTGCTCAATTCTCTGCCATTTATGAGTTAAATCACTTTTGCTTCTGTTTATGCAGCCCTAACCACACTTCACCTGACTGTGACTGACACGGCCTACACGAAAAAATGGTTTCAATTTCGATCATATGTTACTACCTTTAAATGTTTTTATATCCTGCTTTGTAAATTGAGCTTTTAAGGGAAACTATAGTGCTAGGAAAACAAACTCGTTTTCCTGGCACTGTAGCTTCCTCTTCTGTCAAGAAGGTGCAGAAGGGGTTAATAACCCCTTCTGTCACATACCTGGGTCCAGCGCCGATGTCCCTTAGTGCTGTCTCAGCTCCGCCCACGCTCCTCCCCCGCTGCCGGCCACCGGCGGGGGAGACCTAATGCGCATGAACGGCAATGGGGATTCCTTCAATGCTGGAAGTCCTCATGCATAGCGTGAGGATGTCCAGCATCCTGGACAGATAGCCACTATCCCTGGTAGATAGCCACTAGAGGAGGACTTAACCCTACAAGGTAATTATTGCAGTTTATAAAAACTTTTCAATTAAAAAAAAATCACTTCAATGGGCTGAAGTGGTCTGGGTTCCTACAGTGTCCCTCTAATCACACACAGGAGGCTCAGGGTCTAGCAAGCTATTAACAGAGCAGGAGATAAGAAATTCGAAATTAATCAGAATTTGCAATAAAGGAAGTATAAACTATTTAAAGTAATACTCCCCCCTTATAAAATCAATGTTTAGTAGATATGTTCCTAATGTATTACATGCATGAATATTTCAGGCATGCATTCATTGGGTGTATATCTTCAAAAAGGTTGCAAACTGTGTTGGGCGTTGAGTGCTTAAAAGTGGTATGTCTGGTGCAGCCACGGACATCTGCGACGGCACCGGACATGACGTTGTTCGAGATAGGGGCGGCAAACTCGGGCAGCCCCGTGCTGCAAAATTTCCACTGGGCACTTGTTATCCACATTTAATGTACAGGAAGGAATAGATGGAAAGGTGGAGCCTAAAGAGGAACGGGTAGAGTTTACAGGGGAAGAGGTGGGGTTTAAACTGGAAAATGTGCTGCTTTGATGGGAAGGTGTGGGGTACATTTAGATTGGGGGGTGCCTGAGTTTAGTGGTAGTGGCTGTAGTGGGGGGGGACTGCCTAATGGTAAAGTATCCTACTTTCTTATACCACTGTTTCCTTTAATGGATTGGTGAAAAAGTGCCCTGTACTTTATGTCAGGATTAGGGGAAAACTGTGAACCATTGTACACATATCAAATCAACAACTAAAAGCACTTTTTCATGAAATTACATTAAATGCTTTTTAAATCATTAAAGGGACACTCCAGGCACCCAGACCACTTCTGCTCATTGGAGTGGTCTGGGTGCCAACTCCCACTACTTCTAACCCTGCAAGTGTAATTATTGCAGTTTTTTATAAACTGCAATAAACACCTTGCAGGGTTAACTCCACCTCTAGTGGCTGTCTACTAGACAGCCACTAGAGGTCACTTCCTGATTTCTAGCAAGGATTTTACTTGCTAGAGCGTCGCTCATTTCCCCATAGGAAAGCATTGAAAATCTTTTTCAATGCTTTCCTATGGGGAGCGCTAATGCACATGCGCGGCATTGCCGCGCATGCACATTAGGTCTCCTCGGCCGGTGGGCGGGATCAGTCTCGCCCACCGGCCAACGGAATCAGAGGGAGGAGCGGCACGGAGGAGGAGACAGCGACGAGGGACATCGTTGCTGCCTCAGGTAAGTGACTGAAGGGATTTTCACCCCTTCAGTAACCGGGGATTGGTGGGTGGGAGGGAGAGGGAACCTCCAGTGCCCAGAAAACGGATTGTTTTCCTGGCACTGGAGATTCCCTTTGACAAATATCACCAAAATCTTCAAATGTTTGCTCGTGAGCAGAACAAACACCACAAAAACCATTGCAAGCAACATCACCAAAGAAATATAAACAATTCCACCGTCAAGGGACACTCTGAAGTTAGGAATACAAACATTTATTATTTGACCTTCCCAGAAGTAAGAAAATAAAGCTTTTTACGTACTGGTGTGCCTTGTTCTCTTGCTGGTGCCGCTGCTACTGTGGCTGAGATAATGAGTATTGATGATCTCAGTCAATCTAATGCTTCCCCATTAGTAATAGCATCATCATGAAGTTGTGATGCAAGGGACACATGGTCAACCGTGGAGAGGAACTGGTTAGGTGAGAGATCAGTTCATTCATGGAGATCAGTTCATTCAGGATCTCCTGCGAGATATGCAGTTGTTTTTTACACTGAAATGTAATTTTGAACTATTTGTACTCATGTATTGAACCATTCCATTAACACTGTAGATGTTACACACATTATGTGATGGAAAAAGTATGCAAAATACTATATAGTCTTATCACCATATGTACAGTGAGCAAATGGTAAATGACATGACACATACTTTTAGTGCATATATATCCACAATAAAAAAAAAGAGCTTCAGATACAACGTGAGTATCGAAGAGCTACACTACATATTCCAGCCACTAATATAAAGTTATGCCAACATTGAGTAAACAGGAAGCTGTGATATAATGTACAGTTGTGCTCAAAAGTTTGCATACCCCGGCAGAAATTGTGAAATTTTGGCATTGATTTTGAAAATATGACTGAGCATGCAAAAAAATGTATTTTATTGAAGGACTGTGATCATATGAAGGCATTTATTATCACATAGCTGTTTGGTTCATTTTTAAATCATAATGATAACAGAAATCAACCAAATGGCCCTGATCAAAAGGTTACATACCTTTGAATGTTTGGCCTTGTTACAGACACACAATGTGACACACACAGGTTAAAATGGCAATTAAAGGTTAATTTCCCACATCTGTGGCTTTTTAAATTGCAATTAGTGTCTGTGTATAAATAGTCAATGAGCTTGTTAGCTCTCAATTGGATGCACTGAGCAGACTAGATACTGAACCATGGGGAGCAGAAAAAAACTGTCAAAGGACCTGCGTAACAAAGTAATGGAACTTTATAAAGATGGAAAAGGATATAAAAAGATATCCAAAGCCTTGAAAATGCCAGTTGTACTGTTCAATCACTTATTAAGAAGTGGAAAATTAAGGAATCTCTTGATGCCAAGGTGAGGTAGACCCAGGGCCGGACTGGCCCACCGGGATACCGGGAAATTTCCCGGTGGGCCGCGGCATCTGGGGGCTGCGCAGGTATGTGCCACCGGGTGGCCGGTCCGGTGGCACACTTAGAGGGGGCCGGCCGTGCTCCACGCTGGAGCAGCCGGGCTGCAGCCTCGCCAGCACTCCTAATGCTGAGGACTGAAGGAGGAGGGAGCATGTCTCTCTACCATGCTCCCTCGCGGTTCCCACAATTCACAGCAGCAGCTGCTGTGAATTGTGGGAACCGCGAGGGAGCATGGTAGAAAGACATGCTCCCTCCTCCTTCAGTCCTCAGCATTAGGAGTGCCGCCGGTCCGGCGAGGCTGCAGCCCGGCAGCTCCAGCGTGGAACACGGCCGGTCCCCTGACTCCTCTAAGGTAAATTGGGGGGGGAGAAAGAGACAGCGAAAAAGAGAGAGAAAGAGAGAGAGAGAAAGAGACCCAGAAAGAGAGAGAGAGAGAGAGAAAGAGACCCAGAAAGAGAGAGAGAGAGAGAGAGAGAGAGAGAGAAAAAGATACCCAGAAAGAGAGAGAGAGAAAGAGACCCAGAGAGAGAGAGAGAGAGACCCAGAGAGAGAGAGAGAAAGAGACCCAGAGAGAGAGAGAGAAAGAGACCCAGAGAGAGAGAGAGAAAGAGACCCAGAAAGAGAGAGAGAAAAAGAGACCCAGAAAGAGAGAGAGAAAAAGAGACCCAGAAAGAGAGAGAAAGAGACCCAGAAAGAGAGAGAAAAAGAGACCCAGAAAGAGAGAGAAAGAGACCCAGAAAGAGAGAGAAAAAGAGACCCAGAAAGAGAGAGAAAAAGAGAGAGAGAAAGAGACCCAGAAAGAGAGAGAGAAAGTGACCCAGAAAGAGAGAAAAAGAGACCCAGAAAGAGAGAAAAAGAGACCCAGAAAGAGAGAAAGAGACCCAAGAGAGAAAGAAAGAGACCCAAGAGAGAGAGAAAGAGACCCAAGAGAGAGAGAAAGAGACCCAAGAGAGAGAGAAAGAGACCCAAGAGAGAAAGAGACCCAAGAGAGAGAGAAAGAGACCCAGAAAGAGAGAGAAAGAGACCCAGAAAGAGAGAGAAAGAGACCCAGAAAGAGAGAGAAAGAGACCCAGAAAGAGAGAGAAAGAGACACAGAAAGAGAGAGAAAGAGACACAGAAAGAGAGAGAAAGAGACACAGAAAGAGACACAGAAAGAGAGAGAAAGAGACACAGAAAGAGAGAGAGAAAGAGACACAGAAAGAGACACAGAAGGAGACACAGAAAGAGAGAGAGAAAGAGACACAGAAAGAGAGAGAAAGAGACACGAGAGAGAGAGACAAGCGAGAGAAAAAGAGACACAAGAAAGAGAAAGACACAAGAGAGAGAGAAAGAGACACACGAGAGGACGAAAGAGACACAAGAGAGAAAGAGACACAAGAGAGAAAGAGACACAAGAGAAAGATAAATAGACACAAGAGAAAGAAAGAGACACGAGAGAGAGAGAGACACGAGAGAAAGAGACACAAGAGAAAGAAAGAGAGAGACACGAGAGAGAGAGAGAAAGAGACACGAGAGAGAGAGAGAAAGAGACACGAGAGAGAGACACGAGAGAGAGAGAAAGACACAAGAGAGAGATATATATATAAATAATTATGCCTTTAATATTTACACATATATTAATGTACATTTATATATGCATAATACACAGAGAAATGTCATTAATATGTACCATATGTAATGAGCAGATATTGGCCCAGTCTTGTTGCTAGGTAGGTGCACACTCCAGTACAATAACATATTTAAAGTGAAGAGCGCACCCACAGGACTTCAAAATAAACAAGAGAACGTCAATTTTTCACAGTTGTGCCCTACATACATTCACCATTTCAGTCCCATTACCAAGCTTCCCTTAATATGTCATGGTAGTTGGACTGAAACATTGATTACATGCAAAGGCACGTCTGCTTAAAATAAATCTGCACTCTTGTTTTTTTTTTAAGCTTATATGTGCTTTTTTTCCACGTTGGAGTAATAATTTTTAATTTTAAGTTATCTTTTCTAACTCTGTATCTGCACACTATGCTGGCGCAACGCATTATGGGGCTGGTAAATATTTTTTTTCCAGGGCTGCTTTTAATTCCCAGTCCGGCCCTGGGTAGACCAAGAAAGATTTCAGCAACAACTGGCAGAAGAATTGTTCGGGATACAAAGAAAAACTCGCCGGTAACCTCAGTAGAAATACAGGCTGCTCTGGAAAGAGCCGATGTGGTTGTTTCAAGAAGCACAATACCACGATACTTGAACAAAGTGAGCTGCATGGTCAAGTTGCCAGAAAGAAGCATTTACTGGGCTAATGCCACAAAAAAGCCAGTGACAATATGCCCGACAACACCTTGACACGCCTCACAGCTTCTGGCACACTGGAATTTGGAGTGACAAGACCAAAGTAGAGCTTTATGGTCTCAACCATAAGCTCTATGTTTGGAGAGGGATCAACAAGACCTATAGTGAAGCATGGTGGTGGCTCACTGATGTTTTGGGGGGAGGGTGGGAGCTCTAAAGGCACGGGAATCTTGTTAAATTTGATGGTAAGATGAGAGCAGCATGTTATCAAAAAAATACTTGCAGACAAATTGCATTCTTCTGTAATTAAGGCTGCGCATGGGACACTCTTTGACTTTCCACAATGCCAAGTTGACTCTCCATGGTTACAGCAGAAAAAGTTTAAGGTTCTAGAGTGGCCATCACAGTCTCCTGACCTTAATATCATCGAGCCACTCTGGGGAGATCTCAAATGTGCGGTTCATGCACGACAACCAAAGACTCTGCATGACCTGAAGGCATTCTGCCAAGACGAATGGCCAGCTGAAGTTCAAGAAAAATAGCAATGGCTTTTTATATATAGCGTATATATGAAACAAACACAGTTTTCATAGGGGTGTATCCAACAAAAGACAAAATCAACCAATCATAGACGTTCAGTGCAAAAAGTATAATTTTTCATATAACATTACGTATTACAGGAAATCTACTGCACATGTCTAGCACATCTTCTCTAAACTATTTAGGGTTATCTTGTAAGAAAAAAGGGAGTATGTGTGAAACTGTAACTGATTGAAAACAGGAGAGAGAAAATTCTTGTGCTTAACCCTTGCAGACGTGGAAAGACTTAACTAAGACAAAAAAGGCTTTTTAACCCTTTATTTACCTGAATCTTTGACAAGTCCCCTTTTCTCTGGTACTGCAGGTGAGAGTTAGGTAAGGTATCTCCAGATGTACTAATTACACCTATGGGTCTTTAATTAGCCTTTCACCTCTATTCCCTCGCCCCCCTTCCCACCAACTAAACATCGAGGAAGACCTGTCCATGTATTTGTAGATACAGGATAAAATATGTTGTTAAATCCACGTCTCAGTATGCAATAAATCGATAGGTTACTGTATATATTTATTTATAGCTTTGTATGTCTAGAGGAATATTCACTAAGCATTGCATGGGGAAAATAATTAATTTTCCATCATACACATTATTAAAGAAAAACTCCAGTGCCAGGAAAACAATCCATTTTCCTGGCACTGCAGGTTCCCTCTCCCTCCCACCCCCCAATCCCCAGTTGCTGAAGGGGTGAAAACCCCTTCAGTCACTTACCTGAGGCAGCGACGGTGTTCCTCGTCGCTGCCTCCTCCTCCGCGCCGCTCCTCCTACTGTCTCCGTCGACCAGTGGGTGAGACTGATCCCACCCACCGGCCGAGGAGACCTAATGCGCATGCGCGGAAAAAGATTTTCAATGCTTTCCTATGAGGAAATGAGCAACTCTGGAGGTCCTCACACAGCGTGAGGACGTCCAGCGACGCTCTAGCACAGATAATCTGTGCTATGAGTCAGGAAGTGACCTCTAGTGGCTGTCTAGTAGACAGCCACTAGAGGTGGAGTTAAACCTGCAAGGTAATTATTGCAGTTTATAAAAAAAACTGCAATAATTACACTTGCAGGGTTAAGGGTAGTGGGAGTTGGCACCCAGACCACTCCAATGGGCAGAAGTGGTCTGGGTGCCTGGAGTGTCCCTTTAAGAACTAAGGGCATGCAGACTTTTGAACAGGGGTCATTTTGTTTTTTTTTTTGTTTTTTTTGTTGCTATGTTTTGCTTTATGATTGTGTCATTCAGTTACAACCTACAGTTGAGTATGAATCCCATAAGAAATAAAATAAATGTGTTTTGCCTGCTCACTCATGTTTTCTTTAAAAGTGGTACATATATTACCAATTCTTCAAGGGTATGCAAACTTTTGAGCACAACTGTATAATTAACTTCTAGTATAACACCATACTGCCATTTGAGGTGCACAAATTCAAACAAAAACAGACAACAGCAACTTGACGCTTTGTGTATTGTTATGTATACAGCTGAGCTACTTATTATTGTAACACCGTACTGCCTCTCCATAAAGAATTGAAAATAAGCTGCAGATAATGAGAAAAAAAAATCATGACATAACAGAAATGTGTAAACATTGTTTAACAAGAAATAGCATGCAAAAACATTTTGCTTGCACAGACATATATACAAATGTGTGCGCACTCAAATGAGAAATACAATCAGACATAAATATCTGCTGCAGGCCCTCACCTTGTCAATCACTTTATTTACCCTTCTACCATTCATACCTTAAGTTGCTTTCACTTTGCTGACTTTTATTGGACTATTGCCTGTTGGATCTCTTTCCCAGTTTATGGCAAGATCCACTTTGATGGCAGTTTTTTTTGTTGGTGGTCTCAAACATTCAACTTGCGACAAAATTGTAAAATGAATGTAAAACATTCCTTTGGTACTATTGGCAGTAATGAAAGAGTTAAGCTTACTATTTTCCTCTGTATTACAATTATAATATTACATTTTGTTTATGGTTAACCTGGAAATGTCACGCTACTTATGACACCGAAGGTTAATCCGTGGTTTTAATCGTTATTGTTTTTTATTAGCACCAGAAATGTGGACCATGAATTATAGATGGAAGACATTGACACAAAACAAACCAAAATTCACAAAATATTATTGATCGAATGCCGATGCTGACTTGTAATCAACGGCAAAGAGTGCTCCCATCCTAACTCCTTTTACTGTTAACCTTCCAGCTCTTCTATCTTCTGAACGACCTTCCAGATAGTGTCTCTCCTGCACGCTCCCATATATTTTTCTTACTTTGATTTTATTGGTCATTCCCATTTCCACTCCTCCTAATTTTCCTAAACATTTTCTTTCAATGTTGACATATTCCCTTTCTGCTAGCAATGTACCGCTGCTATCCACTTAATGTCATGTCATTCTTTAATAATGTCCCACTGTCCTTTCCCTCTTCTGCTCATAATAGTCTCAGCACAGCCAATCATCTGAGCAATGCAACCAGTGTATTGCTCTATAATCTACAGCGAATTGTACTGTTCCAGTGCTATAACTACAGTGTCAAAAAGAAAGATGACAAAAGCTTGTAAATAATTACCTTGAATCGAGAGAAATAGGAACATAGCTTATATGTTAAGGATGTAGTGTTCAATGGACCAAGATAAATTAACAGTAACTCGGTAATCTGCAGCAAGACATATTAACAGTAGCTCGGTCTTCTGAACCAAGACGTAGTAAAGTGGCACAGTTTACCAAAGCATAACATATTTAGCAGAGCTGTACAATGGGTGCAATTGATATACAAGGAAATTCAAGAAGTTTGAAATACAGAATATAAAAGAAGTGCAATGGCTCTGTTCAAATGATCCAACAAGTAAGTAGGGAGTAAAATTAAACAAAAAGCCATGGCACAGTACTATCAGAGGTGTAACTAGAAACCACTGGATCCCGGTGTGAAAATTGCACTGGGCCCCCTCCCCATGTTTAACATTCCCTCAGTCCCTCCAAGAGTCTCATTTCCTCCCCCCCAGCCCCTCCATGTTTCTTTTCCCCCCACCCAGCCCCTCCATGTGCCTCATTCCATTCCCCCCAGGTGTATCATTCCCTATCTGCCCCAGCCCCTCCACGTGTCTCCCTCCCCCTCCATGTATCTCATTCCGTTCCCCCCCATCCCCCTATATGTATCATTCTTTCCCTTCCGCGCAGCCCCTCCATGTGTCTCTCCTCCTGTACCTGGCTCACAGCGGTAACCTTCTCTCTCTCTCTCTGCTCGGTCACGCTACAGACAGTGGCAGGAGGGGAGCAGTACAGTGCTCCCTTCCTGTCGGTTAGCAGGCACCTGCGGGCCCCAGGCTGGTGCAGTGCATCGGCCCTAAAGGTATGCAGGTGGTCCACGGTCGCATGGGTCGCAGCTGCGGCCACCCCCCCTGGAGTGACAGGCCTGGTTGCAGCTGTGACCCCTGTGACTGTGGTAGTTACGTCAATGAGTACTATATAATAATATATATTTGCAAATAATAATTTAAATGAAAAGTGTTTTCAATAACTCCAGTGTAATTACAGAGTAATTTGTCAGACCAGGAGAAGACTTCCAGACTGGCTAATGCCAATTCTGTGCGCTTAGCCAACGAATGACCAGTAGGATCAGCATCAGGCTACTGCAGCTCTGCAGAAGCTGGAATGGACCTCACCTGATAGCAGAGGAGCAACAACGCTGTTGCAAAATGGTGGTGCCAGCATCATGAACACTGCAGTGATTGTATCTGTGTTGCTTATGTTTTTTTTTATAGTTGGTGTGGCCTCTTGCTGTTCTTTCTCTGTAGACTGTTTACATATTAACAATGATTGATGGCTCCCAGGCGATAATGCTGTTTATTTGCTAGTGGGGATATAGTACTCCTGCTGACTGACAGCTTAGGGAGGTGGCCCTACACAGAAAAAAGGGCATTTTTATTTGGAATTAAAAAAAATGTAAAGAAAAAAAGGGGGGACAGGGAATTTTAAAGACCTTTTAAAAAATTAAGTGGTTTAAGTGCTTAGAATGAACCTTTAACATGAGATAACTTTAAAGTACATCACAATTACATGGACAGCCAGGTACAGAAAAGGACAGAATAAGGTGATTGCGTTCATACAAATGTGGAACTAGTGCTGGTGCACTAGAGCCCCAATGATTTAGGGGGCCCGCTAATGCCTGGTCCTTTCACAAGTGCCATGGGGCCCTTCCTGGTCATTCCCGCGCTGACACAGCTGTAAGTTCAAACACCGACACTACACATGAATTCTAACATCCGATATATATAGAGGAAGGTAGGGCTGCAGGGAGGGGCAGCTGGAGAGACGGTGAGTGTAGCTATGTGTGTGTATAGTGTGCATATGGGACAGCATTTGTGGAATAGGTGCATGTGTGTCCATCTTTGCATATGTGACAGTGTGCATGTGTTCAGTATATCTGTACGTGTGTGTGTGCCTATCTGTGCATGTTTGTGTTACTGTATCTGTTCATATGTATCAATCTGTGTCTATCAGTGTGTATTTCTTAGTGTGTCTGTGCATGTATCTGTCTGTGAGCATCTGAGTGTGGCAGTAGAGATATCTGTTTCTTTGTGTGTCAGTGTCTGTGTTTCTATTTGTGGCAATGTATGAATATATGTAAACAAGCGCCTGCATGCAAACATCACACACAACAACACACCTGTACTCAAATAGTAACACTACACACAAACACATGCTGTCAAACACTAACCTCAAATACAAACTCCTACATACAAATGCCTACACTGTATGCCAAAACACTCCTGCATTCAAACATTAACATTACACTTAAATCCATCTCTGCCTTCTAACATATCTATATACACAAACATTCACACATTCCATATTTACACAGAGGCACTGCCACACATACAATCCTGCAAAAATGGACATATAGTAGATCTCCCGCTGACAAAGTATCGTCACCCCAGTGTCACCTGTTAAGTGACACTTCAGCAAGTATCTGCACATAAGATGTACATACATCACTTAGACCACATTTTGTACTACCTAGCTCTTGTAATACACAACGTCATGCAATGCATATATGGAACTATTGCACATCATCAATAATGGGATACTTTCAAAATGTGTGAACATCCTGGATAACCATCATGGGGGTTGGAGTCAGTTGGCTAGCTAGCAATAAGCAATCCATGGTAAATCCTTAATATCAATGCAGACACAGTAATATAGCGACACACAATATAGCAGTATTGTTAATGCAAACAAATGAGGACTGTGCATTGTATTAGAGCTTGTAAAACCATAGTTATACTATTTATAAAAATCAATATTCCTTTATATAACCTGAATAGAAAACTATTTATATCTACCTCTACTGTACTGTTAGGTATTATTAGTATGTAATGCATATTCAGAACTATATGATTTTAATTGTAAATTGTTGAGATAATGTTTAGGTTGTGTTGATTTATGGTGCCATCTAGTGTTGACAGATTTTGTAAGTCTAAAAATTAGATTTAAAAAATTAGATTTTACAGGAAGACTCTAAGTACCAAAAGCATAGGCATGTACCGCGTGTATATGTATGTATGTATGTATATATATATATATATATATATATATATATATATATATAAAATAGATAAACATATGGGCTGCACTCACGGTCTTTCTTTTATGAAGTTCTTTTATTCCATATAGTAAATGAGCAGATCAACGTTTCAGTCCTCTCTGTATGTGTGTGGGTGCTGTGTGTGTGTGGGTGCTGTTTGTGTGCTGTGTGTGTGAGGCTGCTGTTTGTGTGCTGTGTGTCTGAGGGTGCTGTTTGTGTGTGTGTGTAAGGGTGCTGTATGTGTGTAGGTTCTGTGTGTGTGTGTGGGTGCTGTTTGTGTGCTATGTGTGTAGGTGCTGTGTGTGTGTGGGTGCTGTTTGTGTCCTGTGTGTGTGAGGGTGTTGTTACTGTTACTATTTGGGGCATGTGCTGTATTTCTAAAGTCCCCCAACAATGACATGGCCACTGGTGGTCCGGGGGCCAGGTAAAGGTGAGATTACTTATGTGACATTGTCCCTTCCGGGTGCTGCCATCTTTTTTTTCGCTGCTCCTTTTCAACTGCGCATATGTGAGAGTACAGCATTGAAGTCTATGGGGGACCCTCCACAGACACAGCCAATTCCCTGCAGCCTTGTGTCTAAGAAAGTTAGGCAGAGGAGAAATACAAAGTAGTCCATACTTTGTCTCTATATATCTCATGACTTGGAATTTCATTGAATACAAATCTTTCGGGCTGGGGGTGGTGACAGTGCCGCTTCATAGTGCCTGAAAGCCCCAGGCACATTTGCACATAGTCAAATGGATTTGTATTTACCTGGTGTCTCATGTCTGGTGTCTTGTATGCTGTACTTCTCATATAGATAAAGTTAAACTTCTTATTTGGCTTCAACTATGTCAATTTTGGACCTTGACTGCTAGGGACCCAGGTAATTGTCGAACCATTTAACAACGGTGTAACTACTTACTGTGGTGTCGGAGGACTACTGTCACTATAACCACTATAGTGGACTGCAGTACTAAGGCACCCCTGTATTTTCAAAGGAAACATCAATTTTGGATTATTCTATTACTATTTTGTGACGAAACACACAGTTCAGTACATAGCATAGTAAAGCTGTTCTTTTTTGTTTCTTACAAGCTCTATACCTAGAAATATGAGTTATAAATGTCATATTCATAGTGGATTATTTAGAATTGTTGTTGTCTTAGAATTACAAATGTCTATGCAACCTTCCTGTGCAATGCATTTGTCCCAGTATATTTCCTACACTTGACACTTCTAGACACTGGACAGAGTGACTGCTGTCTAGAAATGTCAATATCCAAGCCATAACCACTGACATTGGTTTGTGGTGCTGAAGCACAGGAACAGGGACCAGCTGGAAGAAGATGGTGGCCCCCATAAGAGACTGGTTCAGGTAAGTAAATGTCACTTTTCCCTTCCCTCCCTCCCCTAAATTAAAAGTATGTCCCAGACAGTGACAGTGCTGCTCTAAAGGACAACTCCAAATCCAGCTTGCTGAAGTGATTTATGGTTGAGGAGTGGTTCTTCCTATTACCGTCAGTTCCCCAGAGGAGTGGTTCTTCCTATTACCGTCAGTTCCCCAGAGAAAACAGAAGTGGCAGGCATCAGGGGCGTATTTCCCCCGAGGCAAACAAGGCATTTGCCTTGGGTGGCACTTTCTTGGGAGGCGGCCAAAAAAAGCCGCCCCCCCCCCCAATCGCCCTGGCAAATGCCTTGCCAGCCTCTTGTCCTGGGGGCAACGGCAGTACTTTCCGGGCGGGCGGCAAGGGAGCACTAATCCTCCTGTTCAGCTATCTCGCGCGCACCGCAGTGATGCCGGAGCCGGAATATGACGTCATTCCGGCGCCGGCATCACTACGCGGCGCGCTAGGGAGCTGAACAGGAGGATTAGTGCTCCCTCGCCGACTGTACTCACCGACCGGCCGCTCAGCAGCCCCACTTGACCCCAGGGAAAATGAGAATTCCCAAAGGTAGGGAGGCTGGGGGGATTGAATTTTTTAAATAATAATAAAAAAAAAATGTGAGTATGTTTGTGTGTGTGTGTGTCTGTTAGTGTGTGTGTCTGTTAGGGAGTGTCTTACTATGTGTGTATCTGTTAGTTAGTGTGTTAGTGTGTGTGTTAGTGTGTATGTGTCTGTTAGAGTATGTGTGTGTCTGTCTGTTAGGGAGTGTGTTACAATGTGTGTGCCTGTTAGTGAATGTGCTAGTATGTGTGTGTCAGTGTGCGTGTGTCTGTTAGTAGGTGTGTTACTATGTGTGTGTCTATTAGAGAGTGTGTTAGTGTGTTTGTCTGTTAGTTAGTGTGTATGTGTCTGTTAGAGAGTGTGTGTGTCTGTTAGTGAGTGTGTTACTATGTGTGTGTCTGTTAGTGAATGTGTTACTATGTGTGTGTCTATTAGAGAGTGTGTTAGTATGTTTGTGTCTGTTAGTGAGTGTGTTACTATGCGTGTGTCTGTTAGTGTGTCTGTCTGTGTGTGTGTGTGTGTGAACATATATATATTTTTTCAGCCCATACATTGTCCATATTCTGTAATCGGCGCCATGCAGTGAAAGGGTTTACCCTGCCATTTTCTATAACTATGACTTAGCAGCTTAGCTGCATTAGCCACAATTCTGAGGATTCAAAGTTCAACCATAAATGCTTAAAGTGATGAAGAGGTGTTTCTAAACAAAGTGTGCGAATAAGCTGCTAACAAATACAAATTGGCACTGTATTGACAGAAAATGGCCCAGTGGGCAGGTTTATTTTACTTTTTCTCCCAGTTTAAGGTTGTCAGATGAGTAAAACATTAAAGAACCACTATAGTGCCAGGAAAACATACTCGCCGGCTCTAGGGGGAGGAAGGGGTTAAACTTACCTCTTTCTCCAGCGCCGGGCGGGGGACTCTCCTCCTCCTCTCCATCGGCTGAATGCGCATGCGCGGCACGAGCTTTCCTATAGACGCTGGCGTCTTCTCACTGTGATTTTCACAGTGAGAAGCGCGGAAGCGCCTCTAGCGGCTGTCAGTGAGACAGCCACTAGAGGCTGGATTAACCCTAAAGCAAACATAGCAGTTTCTCTGAAACTGCTATCTTTATAGAAAAAGGGTTAAACCTAGCTGGACCAGGCACCTAGACCACTTAATTAAGCTGAAGTGGTCTGGGTGCCTATAGTGGTCCTTTAAAGATAAATGGTACAATTTGGAATGTGATTTTTTATTTTTTTTTTACGGTTTGTTTTAACTGAATAAAAGCCCACTGGAAATCACTAAATAAATCACTGGAAATAAAATCACTGGAAATCTGCAGTTGCAGTATCAGTTATGCCTGTAAATTACTATTGCAATGCAGTACATGCATTGGGAAGTGAAAAAAGGTATTGCTTTACTTTAAGTACATTTTCGTTTTACATACATGCTCTGGTCCCATTGTGTACTTAAAAGTGGGGTATGCCTGTATTCAATGAATGTTCACTTTTTATAATACAAAATATATTTTCCCGAGTGCACATACATCCTAATGTAACATGCTGTACACAGCTCTGAGTCAGAGGCTCTGACCACATACATAATGCTTTAAGTTCGTCTGGATTTCCTGCTGCTACTAATCAGTGAATGATTTAGCACATGTGATTATTGTCAGTCTTACTGAATATCGCTTGGTGTTACATCCGAAGTGTTAGTACATACAGACACACAGTAATTATGATAATAAATAATGTAGTCACTCGTGGAATGCAGGAAGTGATACAATGTGTTTCCTGCACTGGTCCAGCCCCCAGGAAGAGATCGGGCTTCCCTGTGTGTCACTGGCAAGCTGTCCGAATGCAGGAAGAGGCCAGGCTTGCTGGGCTGAGAAACGTATGTACTAACTGTGTGCTACTGAAAGGGAGTCAGTCAGCCCCTGTGCTCTGCAACAGTGTCAGTACTAGCTGTCTCTGCTTGCTTGACATTTTATTTTTTTAGAACAGAGAAACTCCACTAATCTTCCACCTTCTTCTTGTTGGATGATAACATAACTACTTGCTTTCTTGACTTTGGCTTGCGTTTAAACTTGACTGGCCTGTGCTGTGTGTGAGACTGCTGACAGTCTGTCATAGTTGTAATTGTTTTTATTTTTTTAGATTGTCTAATATAAACCACTCCACAGGTTCTAAGAGATTGCACATTCATGTCTTGCGTTCACCAACTTGCTAGTTAGTGATCTGTGTAAGCCTTTAATCTTTTGAATTTGTTTCTGTAGTTCACCTACCTGCGAACCTAATCCACCCATAATCTATATATAGACACATCTCACCCATTCCTATATATAGATATGTGACTGTGTTATTTGTATAAACCAGAGCTAATGATAATTTAGCATTTTGCTGTGGGATCTTGTATTTATACATTTTGAATATTAAAAGATGCTGGTTATGTTTTTGCATCCAAAAATAATTTCAGATTTAGGTTGTACTACTATTATTTATTGTAGTGTTGACGTGTTGAAATTTAAATTCATATTTATATTCTTATAAAGTTCTATGTATAACTAATTGAATTTTAGCAAATCTGAATTGAAAGGGACACTCCAGGCACCCAGACCACTTCTGCCCATTGGAGTGGTCTTGGGGCCAACTCCCACTACCCTTAACCCTGCAACTGTAATTATTGCAATTTTCATAAACTGCAATATTTACCTTGCAGGGTTAAATCCTCCTCTCGTGGCTGTCTACTAGACAGCCACTAGAGGGCACTTCCTGGTCTATAGCACAGGTTTTCTGTGAGGACCTCCAGCGTCACTAAAATCCCCATAGGAAAGCATTGAAAGCATGCACATTAGGTCTCATCCTGCCGGCGGCCGCGCATGTGCAATCTGTCTCCCCCGCCAGGCTGACGTCGACGGGGGAGGAGCGTGGGCAGACCCTAAACCACCGCCGAGGGACATCGTCGGTGGTCTCAGGTAAGTCACTAAAGGGGTTCTAACCCCTTCTGCAACATGGGGTGGGAGGGAGAGGGGACCTGCAGTGCCAGGAAAACGATTTGTTCTCCTGTCACTGGAGTGTCCCTTTAAAGCTTGGCTATTGTAGTCTACATTTTGCATTCAGATTTAATTAAAAGGACATTATAGTTATAAGAAAAACTACAGCTTAATTAAGTTGTTAAGGTGTCTGCAACCTGCCCCTGTAGGCTTTTTAATGTAAACACTGCCTTTTCAGAGCAGTGTTGACATTACAGCCTAGGAACATCTCTAGTGACAGTCACTTAGAGGGCCACTAGAGGTGCTTCCTGGGTGTGCAGCAATGATGTTCAGCGCATGGAGACGCTGAACGCTCTTCATAGAGATGCATTGATTCAATGCATCTCTATGAGGAGATGCTGATTGGCGCAGCGTTTTTACACACATGCGCAATAGCCTCCTAATGCTTTCCTATGGGAAAGCATTGGATTGGCTGAGATCATCAATTTTCATGATTTTTGGAAATGATGCAGTATGGAGACCTGCGTGGTAATGGAAATAAGGTGAGTAAAACCAACCTTTAGTTTTTTTTGTCATGGGGCGGGGCACCTACACTTTGTTTTTACAACTATAGTGTCAGGAATACACTTTGTATTCCTGACACTATTGTGTTTCTTTAACTTATAAGTTGGTGTTTAGTGAATCATTTTGTCAAAAATTCCTCCTGCATTCCTGTGCTGTCATACCTTATGTTTGTTTTGAAGTATAATAATAGATATACCGGTATATATAATTTTGTAGCTTTTATCCAACTGTGGTAAACTATTAAATAAGATCTACTCAAGCCTGGATGATCTCACTTTTTACAGCTAACAGAACAGTGAGAATCTATATTATTAAACCTTTTTTTTTATCTGACATAAACAAGCGTAGTTGCCTAAAAGCTAATGTGGTTATGTGCCAACTTCCTAGAGAACATCCTTGTTCATAGCGAGGCTGCTCTCGGGCAATCAGGTGACTTGGTCTTCTGCTTATTTTGGGAAACATCATATGGTTAGACATAGCCACTTCATGGATGTGAGCATATCATGTGGAAAGAGAATGGGGGCCCTTAGCTTCAATGCCACCAAGGGGCTGTGGACAAAAGGAAAGCCATTCATGCCCAAATACATGAGAAGGTAAACCGTTTGAGATTTCAAATCGGGGTCACAAGTCTAATGAAGCCAATTTCTATCCATCTTAAAGCTATTCCAGCATTACGCAGCTTTTATAGTTTATGCTAGCTTACCATAACCTTTTTTCTGACCCTACTAATTGCACCAAATATATCTGACAAATTGATATTGTTAAGTATATATAGATATAGGTGAGATTTTTCCCTGCTGCTTTGATGTTATTGTACCATCCAGTAGTAAAGATAATTTATCTTTCCATATTCTGATCTAGATTTTAATGCCTGAATTCTGGAATGGCTGAAATCCTACATGCACAGCTAGACGAAGGTTCGTTTATTGAAGGAGTAAGCGATCAAGTGATTGCTGCTGTTGTCCTCAGCTTGTCCTTCATTGCCACGCTGCTCTTTTTTCTCTTGAGGTAGGATGAAATCCAAAATACAGTTTGTACTCATTTCTGAGGTTTATTCATTAAATTGGAAATTGTGGAGAGCTTACCAGAGAATTGCAAACTAGCTCAATTGGAAAAATTCTTAAACTCTGCTATTTGGCCAGCTCACCTCTTTTGGCCCATGAATTGCAATTCCTTGGTCAATTCCCAAACTTTTTTTATCTAGTGCATATGCTCACTCTTAGTCTGTGTGGATAAAAATGTATAATATATATGTGTGTGTTCAATCATTTCACAGTATAAATCTGAGCTCACAATGAACAATTTTAAAAAAATATATATATATATATATATATATTTTTTTTTTAAAGGAACACTCCTGCTGTAGAGGCTATGGTGACAGGAGTGCCCTGTTTTTGTTCCACAGTCAACCCATTTTTCAGTAACATGGGTTCCCCAGTAGTCCCCACTGCATCTAGGCCTCTCATACAGGAGAAACATGATGTCCCTATAAAATAATGCAAGGCCGGTCCAGGACAGCACTCATTGGCTTAAAGCAACCAGTTGATGTATTCAGCCAATAAGTATGGCCCTACTCTGTAAATAACTGAATTCTCCTGCAGTAAAATACTGAAAGTAGGGGTTGTAGGTGGCCAGTAGGACACAGGAAAGTTGTCAAACCATACTAAATCAGTTGGACTACTTACAGAGGGCATTCTTGGCATCATAACCACTACAGTGGGCTGCAGTGGTTATGGTGTGTGGGGTGTTCCTTTAACACACTTCTGAGAACATGACAGCCGGTTTCTTAAAGCACATTCTGGGCTTTTTCTTCATCAGATAATGCATTAAAACAAATTTGTGCAGCTACTCATGTTGTTTTACGTGGGAACCCCATACGTTCATACATGCAAAAACATGAAGGTAGAGGAATCTGTGCAAGTGACCTAGGATTCAATGTCCTGATGTGAAGGAAGCACTAACAGACTATTCTTTTCACCATAAGCCATGAAAATAGACGGCCATGGTGCTTGGCATGTTTCTCTATCATATAACACTCTGAATGAAGTACGATAGCAGTTGTCTGTGCTGCAGTTTTTCTGACAGGGGGTGCAGAGCAGCACACATCCAGCATTCCAGCTGAAGATAACTGCCATAACTGACAAGACTACCTAACCAATGGTTCTCCCTGGAATTGCTGGGTGGAGAGCTTACACCCTCTACTCTGCAATGTCTGCACAGTACGGCAAGATGCCTTATGTAATGTGGGTGTATCTTTATATTTGGATTACACATTCAGTATCAATGAGTGAATATTGCTTTTGGAGACATTGGTGTTTAAGTGTATAGAGGATAATAGGACCTATAGTACCCAAACTGTTTTACGATGGGCTCGTAATCTTCATGGAACTTCAGATCCAGGCCACCTCTATCCAGCCATGCTTTAAAGTGTATATATATCAAAGAGATTATTATCTAATGGTACTATTTATATTGAGTATTTCATCTTTTCAATGCTATTCAAATATAGGTTAGCTAATGTGAAAGTGGGAATTCTGCATTGGCAATACACAGAGCAGCGTCTGGGCTGCAGGAAATTCTGCTTTAGGTCAAACACAGCTGGTTTAACCTAGAACCAGGAATTGCACCCGCTGACCAGGACACTAGCCACTATAACAAGATGTAGTGATTATGGTGCTTAGACTACACCTTTAAACATGTACTGTGAAAGCTTAATTGTACAGTGCCAGCAGTTATTTTTGTTTTTGTCTTTGTCTTTTTTTTTTTTTTTACATTTGTGTTTATTTTATAGGAGTGAACAGCAAAACATTCACCCTGAGAATCAGGAAAGAGTGAGAGCAGTTCGAGAACAGCTACAAAATGAACAAGTAAGAATTTTGGCTTCATAGCACAGCTGTATTATTTGCGAGTGGTTTGTTCGTTTTGTCTCTACAAATTGTATGAGTTATCCTTCAATCCTTATAGAATGAAATACTATACTAAGCTATCTGTTTTTTTCTTAAAGTAAGCAATATCCCCTGCTACCTCTTGTCTCAAATCCCCACGGTATCCTTTAGATTGCAAGCTCACGGGCTATCTACCTATGCAAAAAGAGAAGAGACTGAAAATAAGGGATATTCTCCCAGATATCAGTCCCTATACCCTTAGGAAAAGATTGTTCCACTTTTATAAGGCAATAAATTGCCAATTTTGAACGTAGGACATTTTTTTTCATAAAAATAATAAACCTTTATTGAGCCCCCTTAGGGGAGGAGATAAGTGAAATAAAACTTAATGAAAGTGTATTTACAATAAAATAAAATAAAGTGAAAACCAGCAGATAAGGGCGGTAACATAGTTATCATGAAATCAACAAACTATGTTGGATTGGCCCTTAAAATTCTAGATAATAAGGACACTTATCATACACTCCAAAGAGATCCTACCAACTCCTTTTTGGAGGAGTATAAACAGATCCTGGATGTAGGTCGCAGTAGAGAGGGAGGAATATGAATTCATCCTCAATAGGAACCCGAGGATAGCGACCTTCCATTGCCTACCAAAAATTCACAAGAATAAATTGGACCCTCCAGGACGCCCGATTGTGTCAGGCATCAATAATCTCACACAGAATGGGAGCATTTATTTAGATAACATTTTGCGCCCATTTGTGGAGCCTTTACCGTCCTTTATTCAGGACACCAAGCAGACCCTGGCACTTCTTTGAAATCTCACACTCCCTGAACCTGTTAACCCATGTAACCTGGACGTAGAGGCCCTTTATTCCTTCATACCACACGAGGAAGGCATACAACACGCCCAGTACTACCTAGAGAAAAGAGGAACACATTTTACTGCACACTCTGAGTTCACTGCAGAACTACTCAGATATGTTATTACACATAACTACTTTACATTTAATGACCGGTTCTACCACCAGGTGCGGGGGACAGCGATGGGAACAGCTTGTGCCCCATCGTATGCAAACCTACACCTGGAATGGTGGGAGGAAACAGTCATCAGATCAGCCAAATTTTTACCTTTTGCACCTATGATACATCTATGGGCAAGATACATAGATGATATCCTAATAGTATGGAAAGGTACATCAAAAGAATTTGATACCTTTGTGGCTCTTCTAAATGAAAATGACTTGAATATTAGATTTACATCGGAGTTCGGAGGGAAAACTCTCAATTTCTTAGTTCTGACGTTATCCGTCGATAAAGAATCATCCATTCAGACTACTCTTTTCAAGAAGCCTACAGCTTCTAACAGTTTACTTGACTGGGATAGCTTCCATCCAAAGCCCTTAAAACAGGCATCCCTATAGGCCAATACCTAAGGGCCCGTAGAAACTGCACTACCATCCAAGACTTTAAAATTCAAGCGGACATACTGCGACAGCAGTTTAAGGACTACCCCAATCGTTGTCTGAAAAAAAGCGTATAAGAGAGCTTTAGAGTCGGACAAAGAAACACTATTGAGTAATATTAAACCTGTGACACCTACTACCATTGCTCCTCGCATGATTGCAACGTACGATGCCGGCTGGGACAGAGTAAAATCTGGTATCCAGAGGTTCTCGCCCATTTTAACAGGGGATGTCCATCTTAAAAAGATCTTGGGACAAAAAGTGGAACTGACAGCACGTAGAGGAAAAACTTGAGACTTTCTAGTTCCTAGCCATTTTCAACCAATACGCACTGATACTAAGACCTGACTCAATAGACCTATCACTGGCACATTTCAATGCGGGCACTGTGTTGCCTGCAAACATATAAAACGTGATTCCAAGAAAGCGCTTGACAGTGAAAATAAACAGGTCTTTGATATCACTTCATTCTTCAATTGCAATACTTCAGGGTTGGTATATCTGCTTACCTGTGAATGCAGATGTAAATATGTGGGAAAAACATTTCGTCCCTTTAAGGAGAGTATCAAAGAACATGTCAGGTCACCTAAACTCACCACTGAGACACCAATTGCTCGCCATCTTAAGGAACATCATGAAGAAAAATCACATGGCCTGCGATTTTCCGGACTAGAATTAGTAAATAAGTGGAGAGGTGACTATGATAGGTTTTTAAGGCAGCGAGAGAGTTTCTGGATATACAGACTCAAAACGTTGCAACCCAAAGGTTTAAACGAAGGCTTCTCCTTTGCACCAATTATTTAACATCTGTGTTTCTCTATCTATTAGGAAACCCTAATGACAAAAGGACACGAGGGGTATGCTCATCATCCTAAATCCCCCATTGACCCCTGAAACTTTGTTGGGGGGTCTTATCCAGAAGAGGGGTGAGATGGATGAGAATAAAGACCCACTGGATACCTTAATTTATTAGACACACAGATAATTCATTTTGATCAATAGCATTTATATGTCAAAAAGGAGTAGGAATACTACTCAATTTTTCTTGTCACTGTGACTATTTAATGTGCTTCTTTTCTATTGAGGGGTTATTGTCCCCCCTATGCCGAGCAGCAACCCAATTCACGCCACTCTTAGCCCACTCCCCGCCCGTTTACTGACGCGTCTGGGCGTGACGATGACGTCACGAAGAGGAGGGGCGGAGTCTAGAGGGTTTAAATTGCGACGCTTTCTCACTTCCCGGTAAGCTCTTGAAAAAGGTGCATCTTGGCGTCGAAACGCGCGTTGAGCTACACAGAGACCACAGGGTCTGCCTTCCAATAACGTCTGTTCCTCTGTTCTGTCCTGGTGACTTGGGAGGGGGGTTTCGTTACCTTCAGCTATCCGTCAGGTCTTAGGCATAATATCCATCCGCCACCTAGGAGCTGATAGGAGTTGTTAGCCATGTGAGTATTAGACTAGCAGACTAATAGCTGACTCAATATTTATTTACTGATATGTTTTGGCAAGATTGCCTTAGATGATACTATACTAGATAACAATACTAGTGTTAAATGACTAAGACTTGACATAAGTACGTGTGACTAAGAGAGCATATAGTTGACTGCATTTTGGGTCCGGCTGGACTCTCTCTGACACTTAAGCTCCTCTCCTCACTATATCTCCCTTCAGCTGTAACTAAGGGGTGTTTTCTTTTGAGCATCAAAATATGGGCTGTTATATTGTTTTAACGGCTATTATACCGGTTTAGTGATACTACCGCCTATTTACCCCAGACGCTCTATTTTTACGGCTATAACTCCCACCCATTTGTTAGGAACAAGTGCCCTACATTTCGGAGGGGTTACTATACCCATAACAGGCAGGGTTTAATCACCCACTATCCAATAAGTGGCACTTGTTTCACTTTTTCTTTTTAAGTTATGTCACTTTGGTTGGTCAAATATTGACCCTGTTAGATCCACACACAAATATATACTGGTTACTGAGACACTGTTGCACTATCGGTATCAGCAACAGTGTAGACTTTAATTCCAGTTGCTACAAACAGGAGCTCCTAAGTGTGGTGTATATATTATCTAACAATCAGAACAGCAGACGTTTTCACTTTATTTTATTTTATTGTAAATACACTTTTATTAAGTTTTATTTCACTTATCTCCTCCCTTAAGGGGGCTCAATAAAGGTTTATTATTTTTATGAAAACATTTTTCCTACGTTCAAAATGGCCAATTTATTGCCTTATAACAGTGGAACAACCTTTTTCTAAGGGTATAGGGACTGATATCTGGGAGAATATCCCTTATTTTCAGTCTCTTCTCTTTTTACATTGATATCCCTGGGTTATGCCCTGATACCCTACAACCCACTCAACTCCAGTGGAGGTGGGATCTCTTCTCTCCTTCACTGTTGCTGTGTTTTTTCTTTTATCTACCTATGCACTTCGTATAAAAGAGCTTAAATGTCAAGATTTCAGCTTACGGGCAGGGCACTCTCTACCTTTTGTATTTGTGTGTGTGTATATTGTATGTTCTCCACTAATTGTACAGCGCTGCGGAATTTGTTGGCGCTTTATAAATACCAGTAATAAATAAATGTCAAAATTAAATTGAAAAAACATCTGTTGTGTTAAATTGTTAGCAAGGTATTATTGGGAATATGTTGTTATGAGTTGGATAGAGCGGGGCTTGACATTTCTGGATTACCATGGATACAGAGAAATGGGACCTGTAGGCAGAGTTCAATAGATTTTCATCATCGGTCCCTATACAGGGAGTGCAGAATTATCAGGCAAGTTGTATTTTTGAGGATTAATTTTATTATTGAACAACAACCATGTTCTCAATGAACCCAAAAAACTCATTAATATCAAAGCTGAATATTTTTGGAAGTAGTTTTTAGTTTGTTTTTAGTTATAGCTATTTCAGGGGGATATCTGTGTGTGCAGGTGACTATTACTGTGCATAATTATTAGGCAACTTAACAAAAAACAAATATATACCCATTTCAATTATTTATTTTTACCAGTGAAACCAATATAACATCTCAACATTCACAAATATACATTTCTGACATTCAAAAACATAACAAAAACAAATCCGTGACCAATATAGCCACCTTTCTTTGCAAGGACACTCAAAAGCCTGCCATCCATGGATTCTGTCAGTGTTTTGATCTGTTCACCATCAACATTGCGTGCAGAAGCAACCACAGCCTCCCAGACACTGTTCAGAGAGGTGTACTGTTTTCCCTCCTTGTAAATCTCACATTTGATGATGGATCACAGGTTCTCAATGGGGTTCAGATCAGGTGAACAAGGAGGCCATGTCATTAGATTTTCTTCTTTTATACCCTTTCTTGCCAGCCACGCTGTGGAGTAATTGGACGCGTGTGATGGAGCATTGTCCTGCATGAAAATCATGTTTTTCTTGAAGGATGCAGACTTCTTCCTGTACCACTGCTTGAAGAAGGTGTCTTCCAGAAACTGGCAGTAGGACTGGGAGTTGAGCTTGACTCCATCCTCAACCCGAAAAGGCCCCACAAGCTCATCTTTGATGATACCAGCCCAAACCAGTACTCCATCTCCACCTTGCTGGCGTCTGAGTCGGACTGGAGCTCTCTGCCCTTTACCAATCCTGCCACGGGCCCATCCATCTGGCCCATCAAGACTCACTCTCATTTCATCAGTCCATAAAACCTTAGAAAAATCAGTCTTGAGATATTTCTTGGCCCAGTCTTGACGTTTCAGCTTGTGTGTCTTGTTCAGTGGTGGTTGTCTTTCAGCCTTTCTTACCTTGGCCATGTCTCTGAGTATTGCACACCTTGTGCTTTTGGGCACTCCAATGATGTTGCAGCTCTGAAATATGGCCAAACTGGTGGCAAGTGGCATCTTGGCAGCTGCACGCTTGACTTTTCTCAGTTCATGGGCAGTTATTTTGCGCCTTGGTTTTTCCACACGCTTCTTGCGACCCTGTTGACTATTTTGAATGAAACGCTTGATTGTTCGATGATCACGCTTCAGAAGCTTTGCAATTTTAAGAGTGCTGCATCCCTCTGCAAGATGGCTCACTATTTTTGACTTTTCTGAGCCTGTCAAGTCCTTCTTTTGACCCATTTTGCCAAAGGAAAGGAAGTTACCTAATAATTATGCACACCTGATATAGGGTGTTGATGTCATTAGACCACACCCCTTCTCATTACAGAGATGCACATCACCTAATATGCTTAATTGGTAGTAGGCTTTCGAGCCTATACAGCTTGGAGTAAGACATGCATAAAGAGGATGATGTGGTCAAAATACTCATTTGCCTAATAATTCTGCACTCCCTGTATGCTACAAGGGAAGAAGCTGTCTGTACACTATGGTGGCAGAGACGGCTTCAAGATTCTTTTGCATTTCTGTGAAGTGTAATGAATCTGAGCACTGGGAGGATGTTACATGGCATGTGAGCTGCCTGAATACAGATATGTATAAGTAAGGAGGCTCTGAAGAGGCACTGGGATAGCAGCCATTCTCCCGCCATATATAAAATAAATTAACTGGACGGTGGCTGTGAATATTTATGGGCAAAGGGTCTAGGAAAACAATGGAAAGGGTTGTGTAGGGCAGCAATGAAAAATTCAGCTTAGGAATAACTCTAGTCCTGATACCATAAGTAATTTTAATACTAAATTTCATACTAAACCTACATTTAATACCTAGTGTTGTCACAATTATTTATAAACTTTCTGTTTTGGCTCTAAACTTTTGGCCGTGGCTATAGTAATTTTTTGTGCTAGAGTTTTTACCAAAAAATAACAAACTTTCCAACATTGAACCGAAGTGACCCCTTTCCTAGTCATAGGATTGTTTTTTAAGATTGGCACTCCTGAGCTAATGAAATACCAGCAGTGATCAGAAGAACCAGTGTTAATTTCGTTGAATAACAATAGAGATTTAGTCAACTAAAACAAGTCAGATTAATAAAATATGACTAAAACGGCTTTTTAGTCAAAAGACTATAACTAAAAGTAAATTTAAATTTGCAGCCAAAAGTAACACTGTCAAGTAAGACACATTGTGGGAGGGAGGAGAGGAAATGAGACACATGGGGAGCTGGGGGATTGAGACACATGGGGAGCTGGGGGATTGAGAAACATGGGGAGCTGGGGGATTGAGACACATGGGGAGCTGGGGGATTGAGACACATGGGGAGCTGGGGGATTGAGACACATGGGGAGCTGGGGGATTGAGACACATGGGGAGCTGGGGGATTGAGACACATGGGGAGCTGGGGGATTGAGACACATGGGGAGCTGGGGGATTGAGACACATGGGGAGCTGGGGGATTGAGACACATGGGGAGCTGGGGGATTGAGACACATGGGGAGCTGGGGGATTGAGACAAATGGGGAGCTGGGGGATTGAGACACATGGGGAGCTGGGGGATTGAGACACATGGGGAGCTGGGGGATTGAGACACATGGGGAGCTGGGGGATTGAGACACATGGGGAGCTGGGGGATTGAGACAAATGGGGAGCTGGGGGATTGAGACACATGGGGAGCTGGGGGATTGAGACACATGGGGAGCTGGGGGATTGAGACACATGGGGAGCTGGGGGATTGAGACACATGGGGAGCTGGGGGATTGAGACACATGGGGAGCTGGGGGATTGAGACACATGGGGAGCTGGGGGATTGAGACACATGGGGAGCTGGGGGATTGAGACACATGGGGAGCTGGGGGATTGAGACACATGGGGAGCTGGGGGATTGAGACACATGGGGAGCTGGGGGATTGAGACACATGGGGAGCTGGGGGATTGAGACACATGGGGAGCTGGGGGATTGAGACACATGGGGAGCTGGGGGATTGAGACACATGGGGAGCTGGGGGATTGAGACACATGGGGAGCTGGGGGATTGAGACAAATGGGGAGCTGGGGGATTGAGACACATGGGGAGCTGGGGGATTGAGACACATGGGGAGCTGGGGGATTGAGACACATGGGGAGCTGGGGGATTGAGACACATGGGGAGCTGGGGGATTGAGACAAATGGGGAGCTGGGGGATTGAGACACATGGGGAGCTGGGGGATTGAGACACATGGGGAGCTGGGGGATTGAGACACATGGGGAGCTGGGGGATTGAGACACATGGGGAGCTGGGGGATTGAGACACATGGGGAGCTGGGGGATTGAGACACATGGGGAGCTGGGGGATTGAGACACATGGGGAGCTGGGGGATTGAGACACATGGGGAGCTGGGGGATTGAGACACATGGGGAGCTGGGGGATTGAGACACATGGGGAGCTGGGGGATTGAGACACATGGGGAGCTGGGGGATTGAGACACATGGGGAGCTGGGGGATTGAGACACATGGGGAGCTGGGGGATTGAGACACATGGGGAGCTGGGGGATTGAGACACATGGGGAGCTGGGGGATTGAGACACATGGGGAGCTGGGGGATTGAGACACATGGGGAGCTGGGGGATTGAGACACATGGGGAGCTGGGGGATTGAGACACATGGGGAGCTGGGGGATTGAGACACATGGGGAGCTGGGGGATTGAGACACATGGGGAGCTGGGGGATTGAGGGGGCTGATGGACCGAGGCGCGTCGAGGGGGCTGATGGACCGAGGCGCGTCGAGGGGGCTGATGGACCGATGCGCGTCGAGGGGGCTGATGGACCGAGGCGCGTCGAGGGGGCTGATGGACCGAGGCGCGTCGAGGGGGCTGATGGACCGAGGCGCGTCGAGGGGGCTGAGGGACCGAGGCGCGTCGAGGGGGCTGAGGGACCGAGGCGCGTCGAGGGGGCTGAGGGACCGAGGCGCGTCGAGGGGGCTGAGGGACCGAGGCGCGTCGAGGGGGCTGAGGGACCGAGGCGCGTCGAGGGGGCTGAGGGACCGAGGCGCGTCGAGGGGGCTGAGGGACCGAGGCGCGTCGAGGGGGCTGAGGGACCGAGGCGCGTCGAGGGGGCTGGGGGACCGAGGCGCGTCGAGGGGGCCGGGGGACCGAGGCGCGTCGAGGGGGCCGGGGGACCGAGGCGCGTCGAGGGGGCCGGGGGACCGAGGCGCGTCGAGGGGGCCGGGGGACCGAGGCGCGTCGAGGGGGCCGGGGGACCGAGGCGCGTCGAGGGGGCCGGGGGACCGAGGCGCGTCGAGGGGGCCGGGGGACCGAGGCGCGTCGAGGGGGCCGAGGGACCGAGGCGCGTCGAGGGGGCCGAGGGACCGAGGCGCGTCGAGGGGGCCGAGGGACCGAGGCGCGTCGAGGGGGCCGAGGGACCGAGGCGCGTCGAGGGGGCCGAGGGACCGAGGCGCGTCGAGGGGGCCGAGGGACCGAGGCGCGTCGAGGGGGCCGAGGGACCGAGGCGCGTCGAGGGGGCCGAGGGACCGAGGCGCGTCGAGGGGGCCGAGGGACCGAGGCGCGTCGAGGGGGCCGAGGGACCGAGGCGCGTCGAGGGGGCCGAGGGACCGAGGCGCGTCGAGGGGGCCGAGGGACCGAGGCGCGTCGAGGGGGCCGAGGGACCGAGGCGCGTCGAGGGGGCCGAGGGACCGAGGCGCGTCGAGGGACCGAGGCGCGTCGAGGGACCGAGGCGCGTCGAGGGACCGAGGCGCGTCGAGGGGGCCGAGGGACCGAGGCGCGTCGAGGGACCGAGGCGCGTCGAGGGGGCCGAGGCGCGTCGAGGGGGCCGAGGGACCGAGGCGCGTCGAGGGGGCCGAGGGACCGAGGCGCGTCGAGGGGGCCGAGGGACCGAGGCGCGTCGAGGGGGCCGAGGGACCGAGGCGCGTCGAGGGGGCCGAGGGACCGAGGCGCGTCGAGGGGGCCGAGGGACCGAGGCGCGTCGAGGGGGCCGAGGGACCGAGGCGCGTCGAGGGGGCCGAGGGACCGAGGCGCGTCGAGGCGCGTCGAGGGGGCCGAGGCGCGTCGAGGGGGCCGAGGGGGCCGAGGCGCGTCGAGGGGGCCGAGGGGCCCGAGGCGCGTCGAGGGGGCCGAGGGGCCGAGGCGCGCCGAGGGGGCCGAGGGGCCGAGGCGCGCCGAGGGGCCGAGGCGCGCCGAGGGGGCCGAGGGGCCGAGGCGCGCCGAGGGGGCCGAGGCGCGCCGAGGGGGCCCAGGGGCCGAGGCGCGCCGAGGGGGCCGAGGCGCGCCGAGGGGGCCCAGGGGCCGAGGCGCGCCGAGGGGGCCCAGGGGCCGAGGCGCGCCGAGGGGGCCGAGGGGCCGAGGCGCGCCGAGGGGGCCGAGGGGCCGAGGCGCGCCGAGGGGGCCGAGGGGCCGAGGGGCCGAGGCGCGCCGAGGGGGCCGAGGGGCGCCGAGGGGGCCGAGGGGCCGAGGCGCGCCGAGGGGGCTGAGGGGCCGAGGCGCAAAGAGACAGTCTTTAACTAAACCCATTACATTTTGGTCGTGTCAACTAAAATCTACTGGAGATTTAGTCGACTAAAACCTAGAATAAAACTAAAACAATTCAGATGACTAAAATGCGACTAAAACTCAAATGGCTTTTTAGTCAAAAGACTAAATTGGAATTTGCCGCTAAAATTAACACTGATCAGAACTGGTGGTCAGTTTTGACCAATCTTGACTATGGGGTCTATACAGAAATTGTTCAGTGTTTTGATATGTAGATTGCAAAGGACCATCGTGTTTTTTTTTGATGCGTCTAAACATTTATTGCTCTATTTCGTATCAATTACAATTAACGAGTTCCTTAATATAAAACGGCGGTGTTCTACATCATGATTGCATGTATGTATATCGAGTCTCTTTACATACGATTCAGCATCAAAAATCTGGTTACCCAGGCTATTTTCAGCAGATTGTTAATGGTTGAAATTGGGATAATATTGACCTGGCTCAAGCAGCTACCAATACGATGTTTACTGCAGCAGAACCACCCTCTCCAACTTCCACTGAAAACAGACTAGGGGATATGTTTGCTGAATTTTCCCTGTGTATTCTAATGGTTCTTTGAGCCACTTTTATGTTTGAATAATGAGTTTCAAAGCTATTGCCATATACACAGTTTGAGTCTCTATCAAAATACATAAAAACACAGCTTTAAAGGACCACTATAGTGCCTGGGGGTGGGGGGGACCTAAGGACTATATAGTGCCAGGAAACAAACTTGTTTTCCTGGCACTATATAGTCCTTAGGTCGCCCCCACCTTAGGGCCCCTGTCCCACTAGCCTGAAGGGGTTAAAACCTCTCCAGCCACTTACCTTAATCCAGCACCACGCTCCCTCGGCGCTGGTGACCTCTCCTTCCCTTCCAACGTTAGCTACCGAGTGGAGCCAAATGCGCATGCATGGCCAGAGCCTCGTGCGCATTCAAACCGCGCATAGGAAAGCAATTCAATGCTTTCCTATGGATGTTCTGCGTGCTCAATGCGATTTTCGCATTGAGCGTTGTGGAAGCGCCTCTGGCTGTGTTTGCATAGCGCCTCTGCTATGTTTACAGCTGCAGGGTTAAAACCTGGGGGACCTGGGACCAAGACTACTTCATTGAGCTGATGTGGTATGGGTGACTATAGTGGTCCTTTAAATGAAAGCTAGACTGGTAGTTTTGACTTGTGAGGCCTGTACTCTTACTTTGCTGGTTAGTGGGATTCCCTAGGCACCATGACCTCTACATCTAGGCATTACGTAGCTAAAGTACCTTGGCTCCATCACACTGTTTATTCAATGTTAAACCGATCAAAAACAGTTTAGCAATGGTGTCCTGCAGCTTGGTCCTTTTCTGCTGCTCAGACTAAAGCCATACAAGTAATGGGTTGCCGTGATCAGCAGAACACTCTTTCCCTGCTGCTGCTATAAATTGGTATGGCTACTGGGAATATAATCTCTGCATTGGTTATACCTTCCAGCAGGGATAAAAGCCAGAGGCACCGGGGGGGGGCCTTCGTTAAGTGTCTCCGTAATTGTAATAGACTTAATACTGAACATATTGACCATAAAATGGTCCAGTGGATTCCTGTCATCATAGCCTCAGTAAAATGAAGTGGTTATGTTGCCTAGCATGTTGATTAGGCTGACGTAATGTTTTTAGATTAGAAAATGTGTCCATAGATATGTTGCCTAAATTTGAATTCTTGCTTTTTCTCAGGAGGACACACCTACTGCACCTCGCCTGCAGTTCTACTCAGACATGTCTTGTCCAGTCTGTTTACAGCAAGCCACTCTTCCTGTCGAAACAAACTGTGGACATCTTTTCTGTGGTAAAAAAACTTTTTTAATGTTTATTATTTTTATTTATTTTTTAAGATAGGAATTTTACTCCCCTTTGTACAATCAGGGCCGGCCTTAGGCATTTAGACGCCCTGTGCGAAAAATCTTCACAGCGCCCCCCCCCCCCCCCGTCATCCATGTATGCTGTTATGTTTGTGTTGTCTGTGTATGTAATAGTACGTGTGATGACTGTGTGTGATATGTATGCTATGTGTGATATTTGTAATGGGTATATTAACAGTGTGTGATATGCGTGTATTGGTTGTATGTGACACACACACACACACAGAGTCAGACGGCCATACACACACAGGAAGACATCCACACACGCACAAGCAGTCATACACACACACACAGGCAGACAGTCATACACACACGCACACACACACACACACACGCAGACAGTCATACACACAGACACACAGAGGCAGACAGTCATACACACAGAGGCAGACAGTCATACACACAGAGGCAGACAGTCATACACACAGAGGCAGGCAGTCATACACACAGAGGCAGTCATACACACAGAGGCAGTCATACACACAGAGGCAGTCATACACACAGAGGCAGTCATACACAGTCACACACACAGAGGCAGACAGTAATACACACAGACAAACACACAGAGGCATACAGTAATACACACAGACACACAGTGGCAGACAGTAATACACACAGACACACAGTGGCAGACAGTCATATACACACACACGCAGACAGTCATACACACACACACGCAGACAGTCATACACACACACACACACAGACAAACACACAGGCAGATAGTCACACACACAGAGGCAGACAATAATACACACAGACAAACACACAGAGGCAGACAGTTATACACACACACACACACACGCAGACAGTCATACACACACACACAGACACACACAGGCAGATAGTCATACACACAGAGGCAGACAGTCATACACACAGACACACACACAGAGGCAGACAGTCATACACACAGACACACAGAGGCAGACAGTCATACACACAGACACACAGAGGCAGACAGTCATACACACACACACACAGACAGTAACACACACACACACACACACAGAGGCAGACAGTCATACACATAGGCAGAGAGTCACACTCACATGACAATCACACAGTTACCTGTGGAGTTAATTGTGGAGGCAGTGCAGCTCCTGGTGACTGGTGGGGAAGCAGGGACTCCTTCCTGCTTCCCCTGCAGCAGTTTTCCGGCGCTTTTAGCTCCGCCCCCGCCGCATGGTAAGCTCCGCCCCCGCTGCAAATTTAAAAAAAAAAAAAAAAAAAAAAATTTTTTTTTTTTTTAAATCGGCTGTGCGGCCGCACGGCGCCCCCTGCTCCATGGCGCCCTGTGCGGCCGCACAGCTCGCACACCCCTAAGGCCGGCCCTGTGTACAATAAATTATAAGTATATTAGTTGACACCACTTTAGTAACTCAAATGAAAACTGCGTTTTTATTTTTTTAATGCAGAAGATTAAGAGATATTTAGCAATGTTAAACAGGCACTCTTTGGTGCTAAATGTTGAGACTTTCTGTTAGTTTCCATGGTGATTGTTTCTTAATATCACTTTGCCCCCAGAATAGCACCTGTTTTTGCCTTGATAAATCTCCTCTTATATGTATTCTAGGCTTTTTGCAAGTAATAAAGAGCTAGGATTTATTTATGCCTCCTGACAACATCTGCGGGGTATCATATGCATTCTGGGATTGTTAAAGGACCACTCTAGTGCCAGGAAAACATACTCGTTTTCCTGGCACTAGAGTACCCTGAGGGTGCCCCCACCCTCAGGGACCCCCTCCCGCCGGGCTCTGGAGAGAGGAAGGGGTTAAACTTACCTCTTTTTCCAGCGCCGGGCGGGGAGCTTTCCTCCTCCTCTCCATCTTGATCGCGACGTCATCGGCTGAATGCGCATGCGCGGCAGGAGCCGCGCTCGCATTCAGCCGGTCGCATAGGAAAGCATTTACAATGCTCTCCTATGGACGCTTGCGTGCTCTCACTGTGATTTTCACAGTGAGAATCACGCAAGCGCCTCTAGCGGCTGTCAGTGAGACAGCCACTAGAGGATTTGGAGGCTGGATTAACCCTCATTATAAACATAGCAGTTTCTCTGAAACTGCTATGTTTATAAAAAAAAGGGTTAATCCTAGAGGTACCTGGCACCCAGACCACTTCATTAAGCTGAAGTGGTCTGGGTGCCTAGAGTGGTCCTTTAAAGCTCATGAAATTGTACTAGTGCTTCTAACCTATAAGGACCGTATCTGGACATCCATGAGCAGTGGTGAGCCAGGAGATAGTAGAGAGAGATATATTAACGTGCTTACTCATTATAAGGCTATTACATGTAACTCTTTTATTTTCAGTGATAATCAAAAAATTGAAAAAACAACTATCTGCTTTTCTTTAAATATTCTATCCTCATATGTTTTTTTTTAATCTTGAGTGTCAAATTCAGGGCCAGTGGTTGGTGTGTATTAAAAATACAGAAATGTTGTGTCAAGTTAAAGGAAAACTATGACTTTTTTTTTTTTTTTTTTTTAAATGCATTATATAGATAATAAACAATAATGCAAACAAAAAAAAAACTACTTGCCACCAAAGTTCCCTGCAGATGCACTGTTTTAGACCGTTCCCTCATCAAGTGTAAGCATTCCAATTAGGAGCCTCTCATTCTGGTCTTCAGATCTATTCTTATCCAATAAGTCACTCTCTAGTAAGACTTTATGAGATAAACATTTTTATTCCTCATCACTGAGGACATCCACCTTAATGTGACAGTTTTTTTTTTTAGCTCAGTTTAGTCAACCAGACTTTGTGCTCTGATCAGGGGGAGAGAGAGCTCAACCCAAGGCATGGATGGATAACATGCATGGATAAACACTACCTGAACAACTTGGACAAATTTGACATCAGGTTTGCTGCTGTTCTAAGCCTCTATCAGAGCTGAGAATTGGTGTGTAGTTTTCTGTGCCCGATCAGCTTTGCAACAATACAAAGTTGTAAGGGTGCATAGAGTAACTTTTTGAAAATAATTGTGAAACATCTGGAAGCCTGGGGGAATCGAATCTGCTTTGGGATAGTGTGCTGTGTGTGTGAATAATTATTCATGGTTTAGTGCTAAGCAATTTTGTATATCAAGAGAAATGTTCCCAGTAAACAAATTCCAGAGGATTGTTTAATTTTGATATGTGTATATATATATTTTTTTTAATTTTTAATTTCCTTTAATTTAAAGGCCAATGTATTATTGCATACTGGAGATATGGCACCTGGCTTGGTGCAATCAGTTGCCCTATTTGCCGTCAAACGGTAAGATTCCATACGATATAACACTGGTGATCAGCAGTCAAAGACTACATTTTTTAATTTGCTTATCCTTCAGAAAAGAATAAAGCACGCCGTTAATGTATAGGGCAAGTGGGAAAATTACACTGTAAAAAAATAATTCAAATCTTACAAATAGTCACATATAGTGTCCCATACAAATAGTCTTGGTGTGCTGCCAGAGATGGGGATCCCCCACCATACTGAATGGTTAAAAGTAGAAAACTGAGAAGGGGTCTGAGTGGGTTCAGTGCCTGTATATGAAATCCTTGGGGTCCATACTTGTTGGGAACCCAGAAATAGTTCTGTCATATAGCCATATTATGTACATAATTAAGTTTCTGGAAAAATTAAGAATTAGAAGGGACCACTCCCTTTCTTACTTGGGCAATACAGCATCTAGAAGCTATGCAAATTTGGAAACTAATTTTATTCAAAATTTAGATTTTTATACGCTAGGAGGGAGACCTAGGAGTCTGGGTTAACGGTTATCTCTAGCAGTTCACTAATATGGTCAAGAATCCTGTGTTGCTGTGTAGCTCCACTCCACCTCATGTGGAGCATAGGTGTAGACACTATAAAACATCTAAACCTAAAACAAGAGGCAGGTGCAAGCTAACCTCATCATTACTTTCTATGCATGTTTGTGTTTTTGTCTCATGTTTTGTGTCATGACCCCTGCAGGTAACACTACTTTTTCCAATGTTTGAAGTTGGTGAACAGCAAGATGCGCAGCAGCTATTCCAGGAAGTAAATAGTTATAATCGAAGATTTTCTGGACAGCCACGCTCTGTAAGTAGCAATGAATAAATAAATAATATATACGGATGTACAACATCTACATATGATTTATTTACTATGTAAAAGCATATACACCTGCACACAATAGCTCAGATTTTTTTTTCCCCACTTCACTTCTAGATTGACGGGCGGTATACAAACTACAGCTATTTGCAGCTGCTGTCCTTAATTCAGTTCCTATCCCTTTTAGACTGAGGTATGTCAGGAGAGGAAAATCAGAATAACTTTTTCTTAACTTCTTCTCTTGCAGGTTAGATTTAAAGGAGAAGGCAACAAATTAATTTTGGCAGCTGCAATTAGCATCGTAGACTTTGAAAACATTCTGCTCATTGAAATACTGGGCCGACAATGTAATACATATCTCCAGTCAAAGTACAGAAGTAAGAGAGTAAACAAGGCTTTACAAGTTTCCTAAGAAACTACTACAACTCCTGTGTGATTTGTCCATTAAGGTCTCTTAAAGAAACATTTTAAGCACCATAACCACTGCAGTCTACAATAGTAGTTATGGTGCCAGGAGTGCCGTGGCACCTTTACATAGTCAACCTGTGTAAGAATGCTTTGACAATTTACATGGGTCCTGCTTAGTGCTCATTGCTGCCTCCCCTGGTTCCATTAGCTCCACTGAGCTAAGCCCAGCCATGCAGGACCACGTTCATTGGCTGAGAACACCCAGCTAACAGACCTTTAATGAACGTGGCATTAGCCCAGGGGAGCCAACGGAAGGTCCTTGCAGGGGTTTTTGACACTAATGAGGTGCCAGTGACACTAATGCAAGTTGTCATGTATTGTATGTAATATCACGCCTTTTAATAGAACACATCATAAAATTTTAAAAAAATAATATATATTTATACATTTTTTTATATTTTTCCCTTTAATATATATCTTGCTTAGTAAAAGATAACGCAATGTTGTTTTTCATCTCCTTAGTTAATGGAGAGAATTATGGACTTGCCCACATTGCTGCGCCACGCTTTCCGGGAGATGTTTTCTGTGGGTGGCCTCTTTTGGATGTTCCGGATTAGGATTGTCCTCTGTGTGCTTGGAGCCTTGTTCTACATTGTGTTACCCTTGGACATTATTCCAGAAGCTCTCTTTGGTATTCTAGGCTTTCTGGATGATTTTTTTGTCTTCTTTTTATTGCTTATATACATTTCTATCATGTATCGTGAGGTAGTAACTCAGAGGTTAAACAGGTGAAAAATGTGTGTTGTTTTTTTTTTGTTTGTTTGTTTTTTTGCATTCAAAACCTTTAAATAAACTCTATGCAGGATTGCTCAAAAGCAACATACAAATACATAACTGGAATTTTTAAAAATGAGTATTCTTGCATTTTGTGGAGAATAAGGCTAACATTTAGGTTTAGTTGCCACTTACCAGTGTTTACTTCACCGTTTTTATATTTGCGTCCAAAAGTCTGGATAACTTGGCAATGTTTGTTTATTTCAAAAATAGGTGCTACGGGGGAATTCTAAGCAAGTGAAATTTTGGCTTACTTACCCTTAAATGTAAAGTCTTCCTTCCAATACATTATATTTATGAAGCCTCCAAAATAAAATGTAAAGCCACGTTTGCATTGCTAATAGGTGTTACTTGATGTTTCCAAAATTTACCATAATCCAGTTTAAATGTCAAAGTGACTGAAAGGGATACTCCACCCCTTATAACTTTAAAAACAAATAATGCCTTATGTGGGCATTATTCCTTAGGTCCCCACTCCCAAATGCTGCAAGTATTAACATTTACGTTTTACTCACTAGAAATCTACGCCCCCTACTGACGTTACGCCTGTGCTCACGAGATCCAATCAAAGGCTTTTTATTGAGACACCTGTAAATGGAGCGATTAGCTGGCTCAGTGTGCATCATAGAAGAATAAAAATGATTCTGCTAATATAAGAGTTTAGTTTCGTGGGCACATGGTAATTGGGATATCCTTAGAGAGTTAAGAGGGGTTTGTGGTAGCATTAAGGAGTTGTAGGATTATTGTATTTAGACATTTGAGTGCAGGGAAATGGAATAAATGAATGATGTCAATTTGATTGCAATTTGACTATCTGTGAATAGCTGAATCTGCAAGCATCATAGCCAATTCAGTATATAACCCTGGCCGGTTCACACAGGAATGGAGCAATTATTAATTTTTTGCACAAAATCTTTCAAATACAAAAAAAATAGATAACCGCACCTTTAAAACACAGTAATGTACAAAAATGAAGTCCAATATAAATCATATGTACATACTTTTTTGTTAAAAGCCTATGAAGTCTTTGGCTGTTATACAGTGCATGGTATCTCAAGGAAAAAGAGAGACAATAATAGTGCAGTATGAATTTAACACCGTGAAGTAGAGTGCTATAGCAAAAACTCACTCACAATCTATAGAGCTACAAAGAGCTTTGCTGTGTAGTGTGTAGACGGTACAATCCCCGTCACTGGATATATTTTCAGCTACAGTGGTGGTAGACTTTATCTGTGTCTCGAATATGTGAAGACAAAAAATGGAATATCCAGTAGTGCAATATGTATATCAAAGTGGTAGTGCATATTTGAAAAGGAAGGTATCTTACTCACATGAACTAGAGCATAGACCTGCTCTAGTATAAAGCACTTTGGTGGTATGATCCCCACCTGGGATATATGTGGATCAGTAAGCCCCCCCCCCCAAAAAAATAAAATTTCCAAATAGATAAAATTTATTTTTAAAAGGATTACTTTTATTATGATAAACAAGATAGATATAAATATTATATAATTATATAATATTTATATCTATCTTGTTAATTATAATAAAATTAATCCTTTTAAGCATAAATTTTATCTATTTAGAATTTATATATTTTTTGGCTTCCTGATCCACATATTTCCCAGGTGGGGATCATACCACCAAAGCGCTTTATACTAGAGCAGGTCTATGCTCTAGTTCAGGGATAGGCAACCTTCGGCACTCCAGATGTTGTGGACTACATCCCCATAATGCTCTTACAACCATAATGCTAAAAAAGCCTCATTGGAGGTGTAGTCCAAAACATCTGGAGTGCCAAAGGTAGCCTATGCCTGCTCTAGTTCATGTGAGTAAGATAACTTCCTTTTCAAATATGCACAACCACTTTGGTATACATATTGCACTACTGGATATTCCAATTTTTGTCTTCACATATTCTTGACACAGATAAAGTCTACCACCACTGTAGCTGAAAATATATCCAGTGACGGGGATTGTACCGTCTACACACTACACAGCAGAGCTCTTTGTAGCTCTATAGATTGAGTGAGTTTTTGCTATAGCACTCTACTTCACTGTGTTAGTCATACTGCACTATTATTGTCTCTCTTTTTCCTTTTTCTTTGAGATACCATGCACTGTATAACAGCCAAATAGTTTTAGCAAAAAAGTATGTACATATGATTTATATTTGACTTCATTTTTGTACATTACTGTGTTTTAAGGCGCGGTTATCTGTTTTTTGTATTTGTCTTCTGTCTCTATTCCTACAAGGTTTTGGGGAATCCTTGTAAGATTTACTGCTGCCTTAAAGTATATAGTGAGCACCTAATTTTTGTGTTTTTTAACTAAATCTTTCAGACAAGAAAGCTAGTGGGTGTATGTACATTAAATTACAAACTACATTTAGTTCTCTTTTTACTTTGTTTAAGCATTTGGATAATATAACTGTCCATCTGCAAACTTGGATTTTCGCTGTGTATTAAGAGACACTTCAAGAATTATAAATACCACTGCTTCTAGCATAGTTTGTTGTGCCCAATATTCTCTTGATCATTATAACTGCAGAAAAATGTCAAACTGTTGCTGCAGCCAAATATGTACACAAGTAAAGGACAAGTGCTGTTATTGTTTCATGTGAGAGGTTCTGTGCAAGATGCAAAGACGTCTCACACTACCTGAACTACATATCCCATGATTCCTACTCCATAGAGGTTTATGGGATTTGCACAGCTATCCTTACCAGACAAAAGGAAGGTGGGATTGGCTGGTAAAATATACATGCTGGAAAACTGGCTTTATACAAACCTTTATCAAATTTTAACTTCAATGATCACTATGAGTGCTAGTGATCTAGACAGATAGGACACATCATTTTATTCTGGTCATGAGGCTCCAAGAGAGATTGTTCTACCACAATTGTTAGAACAACACCAGATTTGGAGTTTAGGTAATAACCCTGTAAGTGTTCTCTTTAAAAATCCATTTCTAAGTAAAATACATTTTATGTATTACACCGTTATGGTCCTGTATTAATATCTCCACTATTTTTTTATCTATGATTGTTTTTTATAACTGAAATGGTGTGGTAAAATTTGGCCAGCACTAAACAGTGTGCATGTTTATGTATGGGGCAATAAGTGAGTTTTATATTGGGTAGACACTGCTGCAAACTCTGCTGTATTGTTCGTAATGGGAATGCACGATTACCATACTGATGCAAATTGCTACTCTAATCATTTTCACTTAATTAAAATACAGTAGATGCATATGTCCAATGTGTATGTTCGTGTCCTCAATAGTGTACCATATTTAGTATTTTTGAATTATACTGTTGCAGTCTTCATATGTCTATCTCAAAATGTGGATTAGATATTTTGCTGCCCTCCCTTTTTTTTTTTATTGATTTTATTAAATTTATAAATTAAGTGTAAACCATAACTTCATTTTCTGCTGATAGTGGTGCTATTGGAGGCAAAATAGGGCTAGAACATAGAATACACAATAAATGCATCTAAATAAATCACATTCAAAAGCTGTGTGTTGATTGGCAGATGTTAAAGTGCCGTGGGACCTTTATGCTGTTAGGGCATCCCATATGCAGGCATGGCAATTCCCAGCAAGTGCTAGATGTTGGATGAAACTGTAATCTGACGTGACTGGTTTCAGTCTGCTACAATTTTTGAAATGGATGCCAGAATCACAAAGATCTCCGTAATGGCCAGCATTCTTGAATAATATTACTATCCGGGCAGTATTGCTATTCTGACTTCCCTTTTCTCCAATCCTCTGAAATAGAGCTTTTCTCTCTGGGATGATACCGATTACATTGTAGAGCTTTAGTTGATGTTGGTGTCCAGTTATACCCGGATCAATATGAACAGGGCAAAACCGGGTCCTTTTAATATGTTGCAGGAGACAGGTCACCTCACCCTGAGGGACTTTTACCATTATTTCAAGATACACAGGATTCTACGGATGGGGTCGCACCCTGTGCCTCGAGGACAATATCTGGTTGGAATGCACATCTTAAATGTTTTGAGTTACTCTGGTACCCACGCTCTGCTCCTGCGTCACCAGCTGAGTGGATGTTTAAAGGCTTGGGAGCCCAAAGACAGACTTGGTATATTTGGTATAAATGTGCATTTATTGTTCCTTTAACCAAAGAGAAATGCTGAAAAAAAATAAACAAAAAACATAGTGGTGTTTTTATGGAACTAAATTCCTGCACTGTACATCTTTTCAAGTTGTGAAGGAGCAATCTTCTTTCATAGCATTTTAGAAAGCCTTGGTAAGTGGCTCATTCATTTACTATATGGTTGCCTTTAAAAATGTGTGTTTTTTTACTTTTTTTGTGGTGGGGAGACGGAGCGGTTTGTTTATTATGTGTGCTTTTTAAATATCAAATGTACAACCAAACCCAGTTAGTACATTTTGGGAAGGTCTAAGGTGATCCTCAATAGACAGAGGTTTTTTTTTTTTCTACCTCCCTCTTTTATCAGGCATAGGAAAATTCCTGAGTACCTACTTTTGTCTTAGTATATCTTTAGACTTGTTTTGGCATTTAAGTAAAATCGATCTTAATCAATTAGTCATTGGAGGGGAGAGCTGTGATGACAGAGCTGTTTTCAGTCGTTATCTAATTGTACACTGATATTTGTTTGAAAGCACAATCCAAGCACCACTTATCTCCAAAATAAGCATTTGATAACTTACCTGGGGTATGTGTGGCACCACTCACAGCCAGAAGTGAGAGCTAGGAGCTTCTATTAGTTCTTATGAGCTAAGCCCTGTAACGTGAGTGTCCAGCTGTGAGGAGGCATGGTGTGGCACCTTGCGGACTCCAAATATGATGATAAACTGTTGGCAAACGGTTTGACTACTTACAATGGGATAATCCTGGCACCAAAACACTGCAGCGTACTGTAATGCCAATGATGCATGGGTTGTTCTTTTAAAATGAATGTAATGCTAAAGAGGAATACAAACTATGACACTACATATTTTCTATTTTAAGGAAGACCACAGTAATATGTCACACAGCAAGCTACTCCACGAGGGAATGTAAGACATGAAAATATTAGAACAATATCAGTCAGCTTTTTTCAGTTCCTTCCTGTGTGCAAAATGCATTGCTCAATCTTCTAGCGCTCAGAATTAGCAATATGCGTCAACTGCATATAATCCTAGTGTGAGGATTGTATTTGACGTTTCTAAGGCAATATTTAATGTGAATGTAACTAAAAAAAATTAAAGCTGTTTCTATTTTACACAATTAAACAAAATAATAATGTATTGTTGAACTTGTGTTCACGTGCGCAGTCCTCTTCTGGATTTGGTGATGAACTAGCAAGCCTGATTTCTTGGCTGTCTGAGCAAAGTTTGTGATTGCAAGCCTGCGCAGCCTATAGACATGGTTTGCAGAAGATGCTACAAAACTGCTTTGTATAAAGATCTAGATCCATCTATGCTCTGTTATTCTAAGCGTGTTGTTCAGCAGTGTAATAATACTTCCTGGTCATTTGCTTTTCAAGAGGGGGGAAATGTATATTTTACTAATCTATATGTTTGGAATTTTAGTTGACACACTATACAAACACAGCCTGATTTAAAAAAAAAAAAATGTTTTCCCTTTCTGATAAAGCACACTTTTTATATATGATTGTATATTATCTCTGAATGTGTTAATAAGAGTTAACACCTGAGTATTTTGTTAACATTACCGATATGGGTACAAGAGCTTACAACTTCCAGGAATAAGTGTTTTTCTGCAAAGTCAGTATTTTTAACCAAACATTCTGTGGATGCTACAATGTACTGCATACAATATTAAAACTGGACAGTTACGCTTTTGTGTGTCTTTTGTGCATTTCTTTTCCTGATACTTTTAGATTTTGAGAAATATCGAAATTTGTGGTACGAAAGAGTATCAAAGTCAAAATATTTAAAGGCAGAGCTGTCCAGTAAGACTGCCAAATAGGAAGTGATATTGTGTCATCACCAATGACCTGCTCAACCCCAAAGTGGACATGTCAGATCAGTGCACAGTTCCCTTTGTGCTCTTACATTGGGGGAAAAGCCCTGTGTTTCATTCTAAGCAAATCAAGTGAGTTTAATGACGCACTTGCACTGTTTCTGCCGTAAGTGGGACACCACAGTAGAAAAGCAGAACAGGGCTACGTTGTTCATGTGTGAGGCTTCCTTTGGTGTTGCATGTGTTTTGGAGGCTGCTTGGGCTGATATATGCATATGTGCATGTCTGTCTATGTTTCGATCTGTCTACTCTCCAGTAGTCCAGCACTCTGCTTGATTAAACATCCAGTAACCACTCAGGCTGTGTCTCAATCGCAAAATACAGGTGGTTGTTTTGCGATATACCTGTTTTACAACGGCTCGCACTTACGACCAGCTCTCTCGATGGGTGGCAGGTGCGAGCCTTTGTGGGAATTAGAGGGATTCCCTGCTCTGCTGTGTTCGTCTATGTTCAGGGAAATTTCACCAAACATAGACATGCACACTAGAGCAGGGAATCCGTTAAATCTATGTTCGGGTAAATTTCCCAAGTATAGATTGGAGGGATTCCCTGCTCTGGTGCGTTCGTCTATGTTCAGGAAAATTTCCCCGAACATATACAAGCGCACCAGAGCAGGGAATCCCTTAACTCCTCACTTACCAACCAATTTGCTTTATGACCAGGTCGTAGGAACGGAATCTGGTCGGTAGGTACACAAACCAAAAAAAATAAAACAAAATGCTCAGGATTTTCAGTAAAAATGTCACAGCGTAAGAATTCACAGCTGGAATTCTTGAGATTTATCCGTGTGTGTGTGTATTAAATATTGATTTTATTTTCATGTAAACATTTTACTAGATGAAATAAGAAAAAGTCTAGCACTTTCCAAAAATGTTGTTTAATGCATTACAAAAAGTACACAAATTGCAATGATTTAACTAACACAGCGTTCTGAATCAAGTATAACATCGCTCAGTAGTGCATACCAATAAATAGTGGTAATCACAAATAGCGGGGACATATGGGAAAATATCATCACATGATAAAACGCACATAATGCATCGCATAATAAAAAATAAAAAAAACACTCAGACTCATGAGCAAATAAATACACAATATGTTGGTGATATTATAAATAACTCTCATTAATGATAAAATTGATTTAAGAAGTGATAATTAACTTGTAGATATTTAATAAGGTAACATTGAGGTTATAATAAGATAGTGAGTATAAAGTAATAGTGTATAAGAGGGCAAAACCCATAAGTGCAAAATAAAAAAATAAAATAATTTACAGAGTTAAAAGAAAATCTCCTTAATATCTTAAATTTTGTTTAAATTGTATTCAACTAAGCGTTAAAATACGCAATACTCTGAAAGGGATGTATAGTAATACACAAAAGGATTGTTTTCCGTGACAAAATACCACCCCTTAAATAAAGATACCACTCAGAGGATATGATTATTGACTAGGTTTTTTAAACTATGACAGAATTATTTAATGAAGTGAGAATTCAAGTTGAATGTCAATTTTAGGACCATACTAGCCAAACTGAAAACATAGTTGACTTGGAAAATTTTGCTTTGAATTCTCACTTTTGAGAATAACCGTGCTAGTGGAAAAAATTGACAACCAAAAGAATCTCTTCGAGGCAAGTGTAGAAATCCACATATGGTATGATTACTCATGGCAAAAACAGTAAATTTTGAATCACTGATGGTAAACAGTGGTATAAAAATCATGCCTCACAACTTCGCCCGGACATGAATATGAAAGGGTGTGGGTAACGTTTCTGAAGAGTCATGAATGTTGGCAGCCAAATGTGTGGGATGGCGACTGTATCTTGTAGAGCTTTATGGTATAAATCAGGGCTGGACAAAAGGTAGACTATAAAAGTTGCTGAGCTACAACTGGCATGATGCTTTACCAGCTTTTAGAATTGTTGAGCATCCTGGAAGTTAGGGATCTATGTTCTTTCTAGACATAGAAGAAAGTCTCAGGTGGTGATTAAAAGCCTGAAGTTTCACAATAGGTCACCATAGAAATGTTCCAAGCAGAATTTAAAGCAAGACATCTGGTAAGCAAATGAGAAATTCCTTCCTTTAAACTAAAGATTTCAAAACAGTTGTGATTCATTTGACAATTATAAATCTAATTCCTCATTATAAGTCTTCAGAATTCTTGAGAGGGTGGAATAGAACTGATAGTCTGATAAGGGGAGTGGGAATTGAACTTACTGACTTAAAGTCAGCAGAAGTCTCCAATAGGAGACTTGGCATTAAACAAATGGATTTTCCAACAAATTCTGCTGAGAATGGGTTGGCTCCAGATCAAACTAAAGGCAAACAGACAAAATGCTTTATAGATCTCCTAATGCAAAGCTGACCCGGAAGCGCCTCTATTGGCTGTCTAGTAGACAGCCACTAGAGGTGGTGTTAATCCTGCAATGTAATTATTGCAGTTTCTCAATAACTGCAATAATGACAATTGCAGGATTAAGTGGACAGGGACAATGAGCTGAAGTGGTCTGGGTGCCTATAATGTCCCTTTAATCAATTTTGGGGAGATCTTGAGTGCGTATATACATATATAATATTATTCATCTGAACTGGGTAGTTACTACACAGGGAAGATGGTAATAACCCATTAAAATTTAGGCCGAGGGTGGGACTTCAATTCTGTTGTAGGGCTTGCTGCCAGCCTTTTATGTTTTGTATCCCTCAGTCCTTTTATTCTTCAATCCTTCTCCTGTGCTTGTGCTTTGCAGTTCTTCATTTCTTCATTCTTGTTTTATTCATATCTTTTCCCTTTGCATTTTTTCACGTCCCCTTTGTCTTTATTGCCATTGAACCAAAGATACGATGAAAAAGGATGTCACTATACACTGAGTCTAGGAGTGTTCTACTTCTTATGACATCATACGTTTTGTCCTACAAATCTGGCAAACAAGTGAGGAGCTCAGTGCTGTTCTCTGCACACAGTTTCTGAGCACACAAGACTGAAAACAACAAAAGGGAGGAATGGAGCTGAAATGTTCTTCTGCTGTGTTCGTCTTTATCGCAACAGGTACCTCTGAGAGAGCATTGTTAGGGAAACAGATTCTTCTGTATTTTGAAGTCTATCTGGGAAGAATGAGAAAATTATGTGTAGGTCCGTGTATTCTGTTTTGTTACGTTTCATTTCTTTGAGGGAGAACATGATTATTTAGGGTTATTTACTAAAATGAATTACACATTTATGGCCAGAGAAGCAGAACTGAAAGTATAGCTGATTTAGAGAATTTTTCTAGTTCAGCTATTTTGGACTTGAATTTGAATTTCATCTTAAATTCTCACTTTAGTGAAAAACCCTCTTAATCTTTAATAATATGCGTGGTTTCTATATAGTAGGTGATCAAATCATTGTACCCTTTGTTCTAGAACAGTTTGTTAAATTACACTGAGTCAATATTATTAGGACATTTATTCATGACAAATTATGAACTGTTATTGCTTAATTTATAAGTATATTGTAGGTCAATAATTTATTTAATTATTTTTGGATCCATGAGTATATATTGGTATATGCTAATGTTAAGTGGTCATGCTAAGCACCATAAAAACTTTTGTAATGGTTATGGTGCTATAAGTCTTTTGTCACCTTCCCCCCCCTGATTTTTTTGTTGTTTTTTTTCAAATTGTTTGCCAAAACTGTTTTCCTAGGCATCAACAGCCTGCCCCTTCTGCAGATGCCGAGGTAATGCAGGTAATACACCAGGGATAGGCAACCTTTTTGGCACTCCAGATGTTGTGGACTACATCACCCATAATGCCCTTACACCTATAATGCTGGTAAAGCATCATGGGAGGTGTAGTCCAAAACATCTGGAGTGCCGAAGGTTTCCTATGCCTGTAATACACTGTCACATAATCAAATGTGATTCAATCCAATCCCTTCAGCAACGAGCCTGAAATCTCAAGCAGTGGGTTAGCCTATCTTTGAATGAGGATTTCTGAATTTTGGTAATTTAATTAGCCAAATTTACAGCTAACTCAGGCTTTGCTACACGATGGATAAACTTTCCAAATTACTTAACGTGCGTGTGTGTATGTGTTTATATATATTAAGCAGGTGCATGTATTAATTTGTAATAGATCCTTGTTCTATTGGGTTTCTTGGCTGTCAACATCTAGTAGCAACCAGTTTTAACCAATTACCATGGGTCTGATCTAGTAGCACTGAATATCAAGCCTAGTTTAGCAATCATATATAAATGGAAATGTCTTGTTTTGTCTGTTCCGTTTGCCATTTTTGTTTAACTATAGTCTATATGGCGTTTCTCTTCGTATTAACTAAGATCTCTGGTTTCATTTATAGTTGCCTTATCCCTCTCAAATGTTAACGAAGGACAAAATGTAAGTATTTCTGAATTTCTCAAAAAAACTCAAAAAAAAAAGTAGTTTGTAATTTTAGGAGCTACCTGAACCATACAAAGCAAATATATGTAACCTCCTTCAAGCTTGGTTCCTGAAGCCCTAAACAGACCCATTAAATTCTTCCCAGGTCTTGATGAAAAGTACTAAGACTCGCACAAAACAGTTCCAAGATATGGAAACATTTCTTTTTTATTTTCTTTTTCAATTTGACAGTTTTTTTTGTTTTTGGATACAGAAAGAAGGGAGAACAGAGAAAAAAAGGGGGTTACACATACATAGTTACATAGTTACATAGCTGAAAAGAGACTTGCGTCCATCAAGTTTAGCCTTCCTAACAAATGCTTTTGCTGTTGATCCAAAAGAAGGCAAAAAACCCAGTCTGAAGCGCTTCCAATTTTGCAACAAACTAGGAGAAAATTCCTTCTTGACCCAAAAATAGCAGTCAGATGTCTCCTTGGATCAAGCAGCTATTACCCCACTAATTAGAAATTGTATCCCTGTATGTTATGTTTTTGCAAGTATTTATCCAATTGCAACTTAAACATCTGTATAGACTCTGACAAAACCACCTCTTCCGGCAATGAATTCCATATCCTTATTGCTCTTACTGTAAAAAAACCTTTTCTTTGCCTTAGATGAAATCTCCTTTCTTCAAGCCTAAATGTGTGACCTTGTGTCCTATGTATAGCCCTGTTTATGAATAGATTTCCAGATAATGGTTTGTACTGGCCCCGAATATATTTGTATAAAGTTATCATATCCCCTCTAAGGTGCCGTTTTTCCAAACTGAAGAGATTTAAATTTTTTAACCTTTCTTCATAACTAAAATGCTCCATTCCTTTTATCAATTTTGTAGCTCGTCTCTGCACTTTTTCTAGTGCCATGATATCATTCTTTAGAACAGGTGCCCAAAATTGCACAGCATATTCAAGGTGTGGTCTTACCAGCGATTTATAAAGAGGCAAAATTATATTTTCATCTCGAGAATTTATGCCCCTATTTATACATGACAAAACCTTACTGGCCTTAGCAACGGCAGATTGACATTGCATATTGCTACCTAATTTGTTGTCTATAACAATTCCCAAATCCTTCTCGTATGTGGTTATCCCTAGTTCACTACCATTTAGGGTGTAAATTGCTTGTGCATTCTTAACCCCGAAGTGCATAACTTTGCATTTTTCTACGTTAAATTTCATCTGCCATTTTAGTGCCCAGTCCCCCAATTTATCCAAATCCCTCTGAAGCAAGGCAATATCCTGCTCACATTTTATTACTTTACAAAGTTTTGTGTCATCTGCAAACACTGATACATGGCTTTCAATGCCCATTTCAAGATCATTTATAAATATGTTAAATAGAGGCGGTCCCAAAACAGAACCCTGAGGGACACCACTTACCACTTTTGTCCAGCTTGAAAATTTACCATTTATGACAACTCGCTGTACTCTATCCTTAAGCCAATGTTCTACCCAAGAACAAGAATATTCATCTAGACCAATTTCTTTTAGTTTGAAGACTAACCTATTGTGAGGAACCGTATCAAATGCCTTGGCAAAATCCAAGTAGATCACATCCACTGCAACACACTGATCTATATTTCTACTTACTTCTTCGTAGAATGCAATTAGGTTAGTTTGACATGACCTATGTTTCATAAAACCATGCTGATTATTGCTAATAACACAGTTCTTCCCAATGAATTCCTGAATATTATCCCTTAATAGCCGTTCAAATAATTTCCCTGTCACAGAAGTTAAGCTCACAGGTCTATAATTCCCAGGCAAGGATTTTTAACCCTTTTTAAATATAGGAACAACATCTGCCTTCCTCCAATCCTCCGGTACAATACCTGAAACAAAAGAATCTTGAAAAATTAAATACAGAGGTTCACTTATTTCCCCACTTAGCTCCTTAAGTACTCGTGGGTGGATACCGTCAGGCCCCGGAGCTTTATTTACATTAATTTTCTTTAATAGCTGTAGCACCTTGTCTCGAGTTATCCAATCACAAGTTATCTGCAAGTTTGTTGCAGCAATCATATGCATATCTCTTGCCATAGGATCCTCATTAATATATACCGAAGAAAAATAGTTATTTAAAATTTCTGCCTTTTCCTGGTCATCATTGACTAACAGACCCATCTCTGTTTTCAGTGTACCTACGCTTTCATTTTTTGTTTTTTTAGAATTAATGTACTTGAAAAAATGTTTGGGGTTGGTTTGCATTCTTTGGCTATCAATTTCTCATTTTCTAGTTTAGCCACTTTAATTGCCTTTTTGCAAGTCTTATTGGCTTCCTTATATCTTATATAGGATGCATCTGATTGGTCCGATTTAAATGCTTTAAAAGCCCTTTTCTTATTTTGAATCTCTTGTTTTACTTCTCTACTAAGCCACATTGGTTTTAATTTGTTTCTTTTATATTTATTACCCAATGGTACATACTGTGAAATGTACCTTTCTAATATTTGTTTGAATAGTTTCCATTTTTCCTCGGTGTTTTTATCACTAAGGCGTTTATGCCAGTCGATATGTTGTAGAGCTGCCCTAATCTTATTAAAATTGGCTTTTTAAAAATTATACGTTTTAATATACCCCACATGCTTTTGCTTTTTTGAGTTTATTTCAAAAGTTACCATATTGTGATCACTATTTCCCAAATGCTCCCCTACTTTAATGTTGGTTAAAAGATTAACATTGTTTGTTATAACGAGATCCAGACAAGCATCCTTTCTAGTTGGTCCTTGTACCAGTTGTGACATAAAGGTGTCATTTAACACATTCAAAAAACGGATTCCCCTAGCTGAAGTACTAGTCCCTCTATCCCAATTTATGTCCGGGTAATTAAAATCTCCAATAATTAATGTTTTCCCCCGATTGGCAGCTTCACCAATTTGCTCTAACAGCAGTTCTTCCTCATTAATATTTACATTTGGTGGTTTATAACATATCCCAACCAATAACGTATTTCCCTTTGTTTGCCCCAAGCAGATATCTACCCATAAAGCTTCCACATTTTCCTTGTCACACTCCACATGCCTAAGATTTGACTTGAACTCATAGCTGACATACAAACATACCCCACCACCCTTCTTGTTTTTCCTATCCCTCCTAAATAATGTGTACCCATTTAAGTTAACTGCCCAGTCATGTGTCTCATCCCACCATGTTTCTGTTATGCCTATTATATCGTATTGTTTAGTGTATGCTATTGCCTCTAGTTCCCCCATTTTGTTATATAGGCTCCTTGCATTCGTAAGCATACATTTAATATTACCATGAGTCATTTGTACTTTTTGTGAATCATCAATATTACATACCTCCTCTGTTCTGAGCTTCCCCCTCCCCCATCTCCACCCCCATTGTTCTGAGCTAAGGCCCATCTCATTTCTATCCTATCTCCATTTTCTAGATTGCTTTGAGCCTCCCCCCCTACTACTAGTTTAAAATCTCCTCCAACCTTCTAGCCATCCTATCCCCCAGCACAGCAGACCCTCTTCTGTTTAGGTGCAATCCATCACGACTATACAGGTTGTACCCAAGCGCAAAATCGGCCCAGTGCTCTAAAAACCCAAAACCCTCTTTCCTGCACCAAGACTTCAGCCACGCATTGACCTCTCTAATCTCCCGCTGCCTTTCTGCTGTAGCGCGCGGCACAGGTAATATTTCTGAAAATATTACCTTGGAGGTCCTTTTCTTAAGCTTACTTCCTAGATCCCTGAACTCACTCTTTAGGACCTTCCATTTTCCTCTGACTTTGTCATTGGTACCAATATGGACCATGACAGCTGGGTCATCCCCAGCCCCTCCCAATAATCCCTCCAATCTGTCGGCAACATGCCGGACCCGAGCACCCGGGAGACAGCAAACTGTCCGGTTGAGTCGATCAGAGTGGCAGATTACCCTATCTACTCTCTTAATAATAGAGTCCCCTACCACCACAACCTGTCTAGACTTCCTTACCCTCTCAACCCCACCCGTACTAGAGGGGCTGTTCCCACGGCTGTTAGAAGGAACAGCTTCCTGCAGTACAGCTACTCCTGAGCTGATGCACCCAACATCTTCACTCAAACGGGCATCAATCACATCAAGGTATACTAGGTCCTCTTGTTACATGTCACAAGGTCATTGTCCAATAGGCCTATAAATACAAAGTAAACAGTTCTTTGATACATAACTTGATGAGGTACATATCTCTGTGATGTGGTTAATTAAATCACGTAATATCTGTCCTCGTCGTCTTTTTGCAGACTGGGTTTGTTATGTCTTGTGTGGAAGGAGAGCCTAAATACCTCGTGTGGCTTTCTGAGCATTTTAGCGGCAAGGGCTCTGCATTTCCGCTATTGTGGGGTTGTTTTGGGGTGTATCTGCTGTGTGGTCTGGGACCGTGTACTAGTAGAACTATTTACAGGTTATGGCTGGTGGATGACTATGGGATGACCGTTAGGGATCATGATTTTTGTACCTTTTTTAGAGTGTATGTACGCTAAACTCTGGTTGGCTTGCTTAATTTTAATATGTGATGCCAGCAACTTGCTAGCCCTATTCCCCTGTGTGTAATACTTAAGCGTTAGTCTTTTGATGTGTTATGCCTTATGTTCTAAGGCTTTTCAGTGTATAAGCTGTGTAAGTTGTGAGATTCTGGTTTTTAGCTCCTGGGATGGTGCATTTTGGTTCTGAATGTTAATACGGTACAATTCAGGTTGCCAGTGATTGGGTGATTTGCGAACTTTCTTCCGTAGGAAGGATGCTCGTCTTATAAGTTCACCCCTAATTACAGCTCTGTGCGCCGCCCAGACTGTGCTTGGAGACATTCCTGGTGTACTGTTATCTGTAAAGTAGTAAGTGAGTTTAGTCTGTAATTCTTGTACAAAAGTGGACTTTCTCAATAAGGTCTCATTGAGCCTCAAATGGGCTGTTATGTTGGTACTCATATTGATACTTTAGCTCTAGAGTGACCGGGGCATGGTCAGGCCAAGTAATGTTGTCGATTTCACATCGTATAACTTGGGAGAGTGCAGAGCCATGTATGAAGAAGCCATCAATGCGGGAGTATGAATTATGTACCGGGGAAAAGTGTGTATAGGAACATTCTTGAGTGTGAGTGACACGCCATGCGTCATAATAGTGTTGTTTATGTAGGAGCTTTTGCAGTTGCTGGCATCCTCTTTTGAGGGTCCTAAAGCTTTTACTAAACAGGGATATGTAAACATTTCTAACGTTCTATGAATAAGTTTATTAATGTTTGAAAACCATCCCACTCTTACTTTTTGAGATTATTCCAACCTAGTTACCCTATTCCAACCTAGTTCACCCAGTTTCTGAAGCAGACCACCTTCAACATAACTCTTGATCACCTATACATGCCTCTGAAGATCTTCTAGTTTAGACTTACTCAAATTTGACCTGCTTATTCTGTAATGTCAACCGTTCCATTAAAGTAAAAGATTTGTAATTTACCTGAAGGCCTCCAACTTTATATGCATACTTACAAACTCATCCAAGAATACTCAAGCCACCTAAAAATACACACCTGCTTTCAATGCTCTGTACAAATCCTAGGTCCATGGAATAGCAACTGATTGACCTTAAAGGATTATAAAATTCCAAGTTCTGCTATACTAGCCAGGCCTTAAGAGTTACTCACATCTGCAAGCCTGGAGGGTCCATGGCATACTCAGCAGGGCTGATTTTTTTTTTCCTGTCATTTATATTTTTATAGTAGCACATGAAAGATCATACAATCAGTTAGATGCACATTTTGCTACATTTTATGTGCAGCAAATAAGAGCAGAGGATAGTGATAGCTGATGTACGCCATAAAGTAAAACAAACTAGTGTGACTGTCCTGTAAAATATTATCAGATATATAATGCACAATTTTATGTGCATTTTATATATATATATATATATATATATGTATATGTATAGGAGACTGAATATGCTGAAACAATCATTTGCCAATGGGAGGGTCTGAGTCCTGAGAAAGTTTGTCATTTGTACGGTCATAAAAGAAAGGTTGCTAATATATACTTATATTCATAGTTAGCTAAAATAATAATAAGTCAAGATAAGAAAAATCATAGAAGAATTTTGAGTGTCCACTTACATGATTCTTTCGTTATACAGTTTTGCTATCAGGCCTCAGGTGCCAGTCGAATTCAGCGGACCCGCTGCCTGTCTAATTTTCGGGTAAAAAGGCTCCATGTCGTGCATGTCCCATAGCTGAGCTGAGGATGTATGACTTGACCCGATGTAGGCCTCGCTGAGATGTTTGGTAAGCGTAAACCCAGTTGTTACGACACTCACCGCCAGGGGAATGAAGCCGCCGTTTAATCGATAATCCCCTTTCTCTAGAAATGCAATTTCAGTCCAACCGATCATAAAACTCCCGAACGGAGCATACGAATGCGGTAACTCCCGATCAGCAATCCATCCGAAATCCTTCCACAGCTAGAAATAAATGAAAACGCTGTCCCAATAGTAAATCCCTCCACAAACAAGACAAAGCTCCGTCTTGAAGGTCAAGCAGTAATGTGTTTAATGGGGGCTACCTGCCCGGTATTTATGCAGGTCTCCACAAGGTAGACACTAGCCTAGGGGACCTTGTGGAAGACTGTAAAATATATTATACAGTAGCCAATCGCAGTGGCTATAACACAAGCCCTTCCCATTTTACCCACAAGTCATTCTTTCCTATCCCGGAGATAATTAGGGAGAAACCTAATTAACTCCGAGGATAGGGACCATCGCCATTTTAAAATAAAATACGAAAAATACAATAAAATACATAAAATCAGAAGTACCGAATGTATAGTGTTCGTGCAACGTATCCCCAGATAGCCTGGATCTGAGGGCATATTCCTACCGAATAGCGCTCAGGTCCGATGTACACAGTCCAATCGCCATGGAGTCAAAGTCTCTCAGAAGTCCTTCGGTATACGAATGACTCCATGGGACGGCTACCTGGGTAAGTCCATACGAATTAGAGAAACTCCCGAACTGACCGGTGTTCTACGCCTCAAAGGAAATAGAAGGGGCGGCCGTCTCCAGCGGTGTTCGGTAGATAAAGAGTCCGTTTTTAGATCCATAGGTTTTGCTCCGAACACCGCTGATTCGCCTCGTGTCCAAAATGGCCGCCGCCTCGTGTTCGGCATACGAACGACGACCACCCGTACGAATGGAATGGAGAGGTGTTTGCGGTTAACCACAACGTTCTAATTGTGGTCAAAGTGTTAATAAGCCGCACACTCCTCTCCTGGGTGGCCGATGGTTCGGTAGTTTCAATCGGTACTTAGGGAAACATACGAACGAGGGCATACAGACAGGAAATCCACGAACCCAAGGCAAACAGACGAACCAGCAATGCAGGTCTATGCAGCAGGGTTCGTCACACGGCTCCCCCCTTGTGGAACACTCCGGCAGACCCGGCTTGGCCCTTTAGCGGGTCAACTTGGGGATGACCGGACTAGGAGGTAGCAAGAACGTCGGTTTGCCGTGACAATCCATCTGCATTCCCATTCTGCTTACCGGGTCGGTAGCTGATGGTGAAGTTGTACGGTTGTAATGCTAAACTCCACCGCAGCAGTCTACCATTGTCTCCTGAGACCCGGTTAAGCCAGACAAGGGGATTGTGGTCCGTGATAAGGGAAAATTCCTGTCCATACAAATAGGGGCTCAACTTTTTCAATGCCCAGACCAGGGCCAAACATTCTTTCTCCACTGCCGCATAACTCACTTCTCGGGGTAACAGCTTTCGACTGAGATATGCGACAGGGTGTTCTCCTCCATCTTCCCCGACCTGGCTTAGCACAGCCCCCAGTCCATACATGGAAGCATCTGTATGGACGAGAAAACGTTTGTTAGGAACTGGGGCAGCCAGGACAGGGGCATTCACGAGAGCCTGCTTAAGTGCTCGAAACGCAGCTTCACAAGCTGGAGACCACAGGACCTGCTTAGGGAAGTTTTTCTTAGTCAGGTCAGTCAGGGGTTTAGCGATAGAGCTGTAGTCGGGGACAAAGCGTCTGTAGTACCCTGCTGTCCCTAGGAAGGCCAATACTTGGGTCTTAGTGATAGGAGTGGGCCAGTTCGCTACTGCCTCTATCTTGGCTGGCTCTGGTCTCTGGCTCCCACACCCAACTCTGTGACCCAAGTATTGTACCTCGGCCATGCCTAGATGACACTTCTCTGGCTTCAATGTCAGGCCGGCGGCCCGGATTTTATCCAGTACTACCCCTACATGCACCAGGTGTTCCTCCCAGGACCCACTGTAGATCGCAATATCATCCAAGTATGCACAAGCAAATTCCTGGAATCCATCAAGGAGCCTGTCCACCATACGTTGGAAGGTAGCTGGGGCGTTCTTCATCCCAAATGGCATGACCTTAAATTGGTATAAGCCAAATGGGGTGACGAAGGCCGACTGATAGCGTCCTTGGCCAGGGGAATCTGCCAGTAGCCCTTACACAGGTCTATGGTGGTCAGATAGCATCCCCTGGCAATGCGATCTAGTAATTCGTCTACCCGGGGCATCAGGTAGGCGTCAGTGGTGGTCCGCTCGTTGAGCCTCCTGTAGTCCACACAGAACCGGGTGGTCCCATCCTTCTTAGGCACCAGGACTACAGGGGAGGCCCAAGGGCTATCGGAGTGCTCGATGACCCCAAGCTGGGTCATCTCCTCGATCTCCTTCCGCATTCCTGCTCGGACTGCTTCAGGGATACGGTAAGGGGGCTGTCGCAGGGGGTTCTGTCCAGGGGTCTCTACCTTATGTACAGCTAGGGTAGTGTAGCCGGGCTCTTGGGAGAACGTTGCCTGCTTCTCCCACAGAAGCTGTCTGGCCTGTCCTTTCTCTGCGGGGCTTAACCTGTCCCCTAGCTGTACGAGGCTAGTCATGTCCGTCTGGGAATCTCTTGCTAACAAGTCAGGTAAAGGTAAACTTTCAGTATCGTCTGCAGCGGGGGCACATACTGCAGCTACATCCTCAGGTCGTTCCTGATACTCCTTTAGCATGTTCACATGAAAGGATCGCTGGATCCTATCATCTGAACAGCTGGCTATAAGGTAGGTAGTATCACACACCTGAGCTAACACCTTATACGGGCCCTGCCAAGATGCCTGCATCTTGTTCGCCTTCACAGGTTTGAGCACTAACACTTTCTGCCCAACCTGGAAGACCCGCTGCCGGGCACCCCGATCGTACCATTCCCTCTGTCTCCCCTGGGCCACCTGGAGATTCTCTCTTACCATCAGAGACAGTTTCTCCATGCGGTCCCGGAGCTCCAGAACATACGGTACTATGGGGGTCCCTTCCTGCTCGGTCTCCCCCTCCCAGTGGCCTCTAATGAGATCTAGGGGTCCGCGGACCCTTCTCCCATAAAGCAGCTCAAAGGGGGAGAACCCAGTAGATTCCTGGGGCACCTCTCTGTAAGCAAACAACAGATGAGGCAGGAATCGCTCCCAGTCTCTGCAAGTGTCAGAAAAGGTCCTCAGCATCTGTTTGAGGGTGCCATTAAATCGCTCGCAGAGACCGTTAGTCTGTGGATGGTATGGGGAACTAAGTATCGGTTTAATGCCGCATACCCTCCACAGCTGCTGGGTGAGCACAGCGGTAAATTGGGTTCCCTGGTCAGAGAGGATCTCTTTAGGGAACCCAACCCTGGTAAAAATCCTAACCAGGGCATCAGCAACTGTCTCTGCCTCTATGTTAGACAGCGCTACTGCCTCTGGATAGCGAGTGGCATAGTCCACCACGGTGAGAATGTATTTCTTACCGGATGGACTCGCCCTGGCCAGTGGACCCACAATATCAACAGCTATGCGGGCAAGGGGCTCCCCAATAATAGGCATTGACATAAGCCTAGCTCTTGGGTGGTCCCCCCGCTTACCTACCCGTTGACAAGTGTCACACGTGCTACAATATATCCGCACAGCCTGGTTAATCCCTGGCCAAAAAAAGTTCTGCATGATCCTATGGGCTGTGCGGCGGGACCCTAGATGTCCGGCTAGCGGAACATCATGCCCTATCCGCAGAATCTCCTGCCGGTATTTCGCGGGCACTACCAGCTGTCGATTCGGCGGAGGGGCAACACTTTTCTGGGACGGCTTAGGGATCCGGTATAACCTGTCCCCCACCCACTCATACCGCTCCCCCTCTGTTCCTTCTTCTCCAGTATCGGCTCTACCCCTATATCTCTGGAGAGATGGATCTGTCTGGGTCTCCCTCCCGAACTCCTCTGGAGAATCCCAGCTAACTAAAGTCTGCCCTGGGGTGTCAGTCGGGGAATCGGTTCTTACCTGGGTCTCAGCAGCAGGTGGGCCGGTTCCAGCAGCACGGGTCTGAGCACGGGTAGTCACTGGGTTGGCCTCGGCAGGTCCCATGGGAGCATAGGCAGAAACCAGAGGGGCCAAATCATTTCCTAGCAAAACATCAGCAGGCAAGTCCTTCATAACTCCCACATTCACATGTCCGGATCCCACTCCCCAGTCCAAATGAACCCGGGCAACAGGCAGACGGAACACGGCGCCTCCTGCCACCCTTACTGCTACAGTATTTCCAGTATGTTGGTGTTCAGAAACCAGGTTCTTTTGGAGCAGGGTCATAGTAGCTCCGGTGTCTCTCAGACCAGTGACCACTTTCCCATTCAGCTTAACGGTCTGTCTGTGTTGTTGGCGGTTGTCCTGTTGAGCGGCTTGCACTGGGTCTGCTTCATGTAGGATACCCCAAAACTCCTCCTGCTCAAAGCAGTGAACAGAAGGCTGAGGTGGCTGCTGGGCTCCGCCGGCTGGTCTTCTCCAGGACTGTGCTTGGCTGGCATTGTTTAATGGGCACTCTGGTCTTTTATGCCCCAGTTGCTTGCATCCATAGCACCGGATTTGATTTGAGTAATCCCGGGCGTTGAATCGGGCTGACTGCCCATAGTTGGTCGCTGGCGGCATAGTGGGGGTACGTTGTGCTGGGGGGTGATATACATTGGTGGTTGGAGGTGCTGCCGGTTTGTACTCTACTCGGGCAGGGACCTTGGCTGCTGTCTGATCTAGCTTACGTGCATCAGTGTATTCGTCGGCCAGACGAGCAGCTTCATGGAAGGTAGCGGGTTTACGGTCCCTGACCCACTCACGAACTCCTGCAGGTAACCTGTCAAAGCAGTGTTCTAGCAGGAATACTTGCAGCACCTCTTCCCCAGTTACCGCTTGGCACCCTGTCATCCAGTGGGATGCCGTGCGGTGTACCCTGCATGCCCATTCTACATAGGAATCACCAGCCTGTTTGTTAGTGTCCCGGAATCGCCTCCGGTACGCCTCAGGAGTGACAGCGTATCGGGCCAAAAGGGCATCTTTTACTGCCCGGTAGCTAGTGATTTCCTCCTCTGGGATGGCCCGAAAAGCCTCACTGGCCCGGCCGGATAATTTCCCAGAGAGGATAGTGACCCATTCTTCTGCGGGCACCTGGTGTAAAGCACACTGTCTTTCAAAGTCCACCAGGAACCCGTCTATCTCTCCTTCAGTCTCAATAAAATTTCTGAAAGCAGCAAATGGTACCTTTTTCTTTCCATTATTATTATAGGGTACCTCTGCTGCTGCAGCTCCTCTCCTCTGGAGCGCCTGTTGTGCTGTCACTGCGGCTTGTACTTGCACCACAATATCCGCTGCAGGGTTGGGGCCAAAGTGTGCCAGCCTTATCTGAACTGCCCGGTTAAACGATATCTCCTCGGGTGTTAAATCCAGCAGGCCCGGCACATTAGCTCTCTCCATTCCCTGTGCTGCGTCCATCTCCACCAATATAGCAATAATCTCCCTTTTCTTGAGATTGCTCGCTGATCGTCCTCTGCGCTCCAAAATGTCTTTAAGGGTAGCACGCCTTAATTCCTCATATTGCATTTCCAATCTGGGGTGTGTAGCTGGCCTTCAGGGCAGTGGGATTCATCCCGTCGCTTGCCACCAATTGTTACGACACTCACCGCCAGGGGAATGAAGCCGCCGTTTAATCGATAATCCCCTTTCTCTAGAAATGCAATTTCAGTCCAACCGATCATAAAACTCCCGAACGGAGCATACGAATGCGGTAACTCCCGATCAGCAATCCATCCGAAATCCTTCCACAGCTAGAAATAAACGAAAACGCTGTCCCAATAGTAAATCCCTCCACAAACGAGACAAAGCTCCGTCTTGAAGGTCAAGCAGTAATGTGTTTAATGGGGGCTACCTGCCCGGTATTTATGCAGGTCTCCACAAGGTAGACACTCCCCTAGGGGACCTTGTGGAAGACTGTAAAATATATTATACAGTAGCCAATCGCAGTGGCTATAACACAAGCCCTTCCCATTTTACCCACAAGTCATTCTTTCCTATCCCGGAGATAATTAGGGAGAAACCTAATTAACTCCGAGGATAGGGACCATCGCCATTTTAAAATAAAATACGAAAAATACAATAAAATACATAAAATCAGAAGTACCGAATGTATAGTGTTCGTGCAACGTATCCCCAGATAGCCTGGATCTGAGGGCATATTCCTACCGAATAGCGCTCAGGTCCGATGTACACAGTCCAATCGCCATGGAGTCAAAGTCTCTCAGAAGTCCTTCGGTATACGAATGACTCCATGGGACGGCTACCTGGGTAAGTCCATACGAATTAGAGAAACTCCCGAACTGACCGGTGTTCGTACGCCTCAAAGGAAATAGAAGGGGCGGCCGTCTCCAGCGGTGTTCGGTAGATAAAGAGTCCGTTTTTAGATCCATAGGTTTTGCACCGAACACCGCTGATTCGCCTCGTGTCCAAAATGGCCGCCGCCTCGTGTTCGGCATATGAACGACGACCACCCGTACGAATGGAATGGAGAGGTGTTTGCGGTTAACCACAATGTTCTAATTGTGGTCAAGGTGTTAATAAGCCGCACACTCCTCTCCTGGGTGGCCGATGGTTCGGGTAGTTTCAATCGGTACTTAGGGAAACATACGAACGAGGGCATACGGACAGGAAATCCACGAACCCAAGGCAAACAGACGAACCAGCAATGCAGGTCTATGCAGCAGGGTTCGTCACACCAGTGCCGCTAGAAACTTCTCCATGTCTGACATGAAAACTTTAAATTTGCTTCTCTTTATGTGGCGCCAACAGTTTGCAGCCTGGGCCCCACTAATATTGGGTGTCATGAGCGTCTGTGTCACAGGTTTCAAAGATTATCACCAAAGTATGGTGGACCTATATAGGTCATTAAAGAAGGAGAGTTCAGAACCAGTTCACGAGTAGCAGCCTGTACAAGTTGCTTGTGTGATATCAGAAGCAAAAGGGCCTTCAGCTCTTTCAGGAGATGTTGCATGTCCGCTCCAGAGTTGGATTTGTGCTTACTCATTTATCACTTTGCCCAAATGAGTTATATGGATCGCTCTCTTCAGATGTAATGTATAGTTGGAGACCTCTCACACGAGCACCATCTTGACCGGCCGTTGCTGCGGAGTTACTCCGAGCAAGTTGCCAATATCTTTAGAAGAGCTAGCTGCTTCACTCTGGTATGGCTTTGTCTTTCCTCCCATGGTATCTGAAACAACTTTAGAAAGTTTATATTTTGTTTTTGAGGCGAAATTTCCGTATATGTTTATAGATTCTCTGAATGTACCTTTCCTGGTTAAAGACTTTGTTATTTGTAATCTTGCCTACCTTTGGAAAGCCTGGGATGGATGCCCTATGACTGGCACAGTCCCATTTGATAATGTTGGTATGCTGGCTTCATTGCCAGCTCACTGGCAATTGAACAGAGTGACGTCAGACGCCACTCTGTTCTTATTTGATGTCTAGTGCAAGCTTGTTGGTTGAAGGGAGGACACTTAGTGCTTTGTAGGAACCTCGCCACAAAACAGTCATTCAATTGGAGAGGTGATAAATACGAGCAGCCTTCTTGTGCACTTTTTGATGAGCTTTCCTGCACAATAAATGCAAAAAACAGGTAATATGAGCTATATTGCCAGTTATACAGAGGGATGCTGGAGAAATGCAAACTGTAAACGTAACACATGGTTACTACATTTGAAGACCGCAAGAAAACAGGCTCTAGGCATGTTTACTTGCTAATAGACATTGGCACAGACTCTGTGCCAATAGTCTGAGTGAGGCGGGTGCCATTTTTTTCTATAATCTAATTATTATTTGTTTGTTTGTTTTCCTAATTATTATTATTGGTATTTAGATAGCGCTAAGTAATTCTGCAGCGCTTATAATAAGCTATAAGTTGCACAACGTATAAATATATTTACATGAGGAATAAAAGTAAATTAAGTAATATTCACCCTGACAAATTCCCTTTAAATGTTGATAATTCAGAGTGAATTTCCAATTATATGGTACAAGAGCTAAATTAAACAAACAAAAAAAAAATTGGAAGAGATTCCCAGTTAGCTATATTTTCAGTTCAATCTCAGTTGGCCTATTTTATTTTTTATTTTTTTAATTCACTCTGAATTCCTAGCAGTTCATCGCAGAGTTGATATACTAAACTGAATTTTAGGGAATAAAAATCCTAATGGCCCGGCGGAGGTTATCCCGGTCCCCACTGAAGCGACACACATGGCTACACGGATGGCATCTGCCCACACGGGGTCGGGCGCCAGGCCTAGCACTACTGCAGAAGCCCCTTGCCTTACAGAACCTGTACCCGTACAAGCCACAAGCCTGGATCTAATCTTCCAACAATTCATGGAAAAGCTGGACAGACTCTTTGCAACACCCTGCGTGCAATACGGAGGTACAGCATGTGGGCCGGGGAAACAGGGATGGAACGGGCCTACTAAGGGCACTACACACCCTTTAGCGCCAAAGTTGAGCACTGACTGCCCACCCGGGCCGGGGGTCACCAGGAGGATAACTCCACAGCATCAGCCACATCGCCGGAAGCCTAACCGCCGCTGGCGGCGCCCTAACACCAGGGCTCTCCGAAGCGCCCTTACAGGGAAGAACTGGGCCTCTTGTAGCACCCGAGTTCGTGGAGCCAGGATGCAGACCCCACTCGGAGCCTGGGGCCACGGGGAGACCCGACCACCCTTGCACCCCTCCCACACTCGACGACCACAGCCCCTCACCAGCAGCAGACTTGGACTGAGCTTCTCCCCAAATCTGTCGGAAAGGACGACTCACAGAAGCAACAATCCGACCACGATATTTGGCCCGTCCAACCAGCACTCAGAACCGGCATAGGCTAAGCAAATCGGACTGCATATACGATAACCCTGCAGATATCACTGCGGAGGCAAGACTGGACCCCATCGTGCAATTTATCATATGACAAGTCGTGAGCAGTATAGTGCCTAAGCAATATGTATTTGCCTTTCCCTGTATACTGCTAACAGAATCTCACTGTTCACACCACTGATAAGTTTTAAGCTTCAGTTCACAAGAATATATTGTTTACACTAGACTATCAGCTAAGACAAGTGATGTACGTAGCCTATGTCCTAACCGACAGACACTAGGCCTGACTTTAGCAATGTTTGAAGCACTACTTGTATTGACTGTATTTGCATGCCAATAATATGTTCAGCATTTAGCCTGCTCCATCTGTTACGTGACGCTAGTGACCAAACAAGCTTGATTAATCTTTCGCTATTAGTGCAGCTTGTTTGTTTAGGTTGTAAAGCTCTTGGGCTCAGACAACTATCCTCATGTCCCTCAAGTTATTCATACTATTAAGCCTGACACAGTCTCCCAGCGTGTATTTACCCATGCTTTACTCTAATAATTACTCGCCGGTTACTGCTAACTTGTAAATTTGATGTTGAAATATAAAAATCGCCTGCGCACTGTTAACTCGACATGCTACATACTAGATCAAACAATCCTGTAATATTCCTGTTATCAAGCCTGGCGCAACTTCTTAGCGTGTTTTAACCCATGTTTCACTATAACAATCACTCGCATGTTACTGCTAAGAACCTACGTTATTAAGCCATGTATATCATACTGAATGTCCATCACCTTGACCTTTTTACTTTATGTTGTACTCTCTCAGTTAAGCTTGTTTATATAATATAAAACGAGGCCGTTAATCCAAAGAGATATTGCAAATTGCCATGATGTGTACATGTATGACCCCCGCATGTCTCCCTTTCTTTATTCTGTACCACCATAACCACATGGCTCAATAAAAGAAAGATTGACAAAAAAAAAAAAAAAAAATCCTAATGGCAACATTGAGGCTAAAGTAGCCAAGCTATGTATTGAGAATAGAGTGGGAGAATTTGCATATGGTTCTAGAAAAGTAAACAAGTGGGAAAAACTGTGTGCGTGTGCATTTTCTGAAAATTCTGCTAATTTATCTATAAAACATTTATAAAGGTTAACTTAAATTGGAACAGATCCTATTGTAAGAGATCAAAAGGAACAGTAAATCCAGATCATTTTACTGCCCCTTCTAAGTCCTTGTTCATTAACCTTTTTTTTTTTTTTGCAGAATATTGGCTTCCATTTCTTTCCTACAGCCAGAGAGCACTGTAATCCAATAGTGTTCTTACCAATAACAACCATGGATCTATTGTTAAATAGCCAACTGAAGGCAGCACCTGATTTGAACTCTATTCATTTGCAATCTTGCATCCAACTTTCATTCCCCAATGACATTTTAGCCTGAGATCTCTACTTGGGAACAAGCATTTGGAGCAGGCGTGCTCTTCTGTAATTCATCTGATTTTTAGCAGAATATTACAGTTATAAAATAAATTATAGAAAAAGGAATAATTATTTCTTTAACACCTTAAGAACACAGGCTTTTTTTTAGATGCAACTCTGGATGTAAACAAGGGCTTTTTGGCGTCTTGCCATGCATTCATTCGCACAGCCATAATATCCCTCTTTCTTTTGTGCACCCATACATATTATAAATTACTTTTTAACCCCTTAAGGACCAAACTTCTGGAATAAAAGGGAATCATGACATGTCACACATGTCATGTGTCCTTAAGGGGTTAAAGGAGAAATTGGCTTTTTTTTTTCCAGATACCCAATATGTATACATAACGCAATATTATATAGGTAGAAAATATTTTAAAATGGAAAATAATAAAAAAAAAATAAACACTTGCACACCAAGTGCAGGTA